>NC_073381.1:63437309-63756684 GCF_028641065.1 Leucoraja erinaceus | reverse complement strand
AAAATGAAAATATGGTTAGTTTGAGGAAAAAAGCACTGCCTGCAAATGGTCGTTTGGATGGTTTGGGTTGAAGTAAAAAGGAACCCTCTCTCTCTCTCCCCCCTTTTTCTCCACTCTCTCTCCTCTCTTCCTCTCACCTTCCTTCCATCTCTCTCTCCCCCCTCTCTCCCTCTCTCTCTTCCCCGCCTCTCCCCACCCCCCCCCTCCCCATCCCCCCCCCCCCCTCCCCCCCCCCCTCCCCCCCCCTCCCCCCCCCCCCCCCCCCCCCCCCCCCCCCCTCCCCCCCCCCCCTCCCTCCCCCCCCCCCTCCCCTCCCCCCCCCTTCCCCCCCCCCCCCCCCCCCTCCCCCTCCCCCCCCTCCCCTCCCCCCCTCTCCTGCCCCCCCTCCTCCTCTCCCTCTCCCTCCCCCCCCCCTCTCCTCTCCCCCCTCTATCCCCTCCCCCACCGTCCCTCCCCTAACCCCCCTCCCCTCCACACACCCCTACCCCCCCTCCCTCCACCCTCCGTGCTCCCCACCTCTCCCCCTCCCCTCACCTCCCTCAGCACACACTCGCTCTCCCCCCCTCCCCCCTCCCCCTCCCCCCCTCCTCCCTCCCCCTCTCTCCCCCTCTCTCTCCTCCCCCCCCATCATCCCTCCCCTAAACTCCCTCCCTCCACATCCCCTTCCCTCCCCCCTCCCCCCTCCCTCCCTCCCTGCTCCCCAGCTCTCCCCCTCACTCCCTCTCAGCACACCCTCTCTCCCCCCCTCACTCTCACCCTCTCTCTCTCTCCTCCCCTCCCCCCCCCCCCCCCCCACACCTTTCCCCCCTCAGCCACCCTCCCTCTTCTCCTCCTCCTCCCGCCCCCCTATCCCCCTCTCTGTGTGTGTGTGTGTCTCTCTCTCTCTCTCTCTGTCTCTGCCCTCACTCTCTAACCCCCCCCCCCCCCCCCCCCCCCCTCTAGATGTGACTGCAAGTTGGGGGCTATGCGTCAGTAGATAGGGTGGTTATGGGGTAAAAGGAGCAAATTCATAATATTAATATAAATATCAAGGGGGGTAATTAGCGTGAGTGTGGGGGATAGTTAGTGTGTGTGATGCTGCCTGCCGCCTCCCTCCCCCCACAACCACACGCTGGGGGAACAGACCCAACAGGTCTGCACTTGGTCTAGTATAGTCCTAGAAATGTGCAGCGTGGAAACAGACCATTCAACCCAACACAACTCTTCCATGTCAGCCAGCGAGTGCCCTTCCATATTAATCCCATCTCGCATCAATTGATCCATTGGTATCTATACCTAGGCAATTCAAATGTTCATCAAAATATTTCTAAAATACTGTCAGCAACCTTTTTCAAGCAGTGCATTTCACATAATTATCTTCTAAAATTCTTCTAAAGTTCTTACCCCTTACCCTAGATCTATACATTGTTATATATAGAGTCGCAGCATAGATCCTTGTGGGATTATGTTGCTGCATCTAATCTCAAAGACAGCCCTCTATCATCACCTTCTGGCTCCTAAGACAATTTTGGATCCAGTTTGCCAACTTGACCTTGATCCCACATGCCCTGGGACCTTTTGTCTCCCATGTGGCACTGTAAGACCTACTATAGTCCATATAAATCAGATTCACTGCCTTTTTATTTCTAATCTCTACCGATATGGCCTGAAAATTCTATACCCTGGGGAGCTGAGCTCCAATCCTGCACGTTCCTGAACAATGTGATTGCAATATTATCATACAACCTTGCGTTAATTAATGCTTTGAGTTTATCTACTTTCCTAGTGATACCAGAACGAATAATACGAGCATTAAATTTAATTTTGAATTCCCTTACTTGAGCACTTATTGACTTATTAACTGTACCAGTTAAACTGTTGACCAATATATTTTCACCAGTATTACACCCTATACTGCAATCAGTATTGATTATTAGAGACCCATCTTTAATTATTAAACCACACCAATAAAAACAATGGGCTCACATCCTTGATTTCCTTCTCCCAACATATTTCTTTATTTGCTTCTTAGTGCCCATTGCTCATAAGGAAAAATTCATAGACCAATTCCCATCAGTAATCTGGCCAGAAATTAGAAGGCTTTAAAATAATCAATTTTGCACCAATGTCTCCTCTATCTTTCAGTTTTGAGCATTGTCCAATGATGTTTGTTGCAGAATCTCTCAACAATGTGATTAGACTTTTAAGCAACAGCAGAAAATAAAACTATCACAAACTATCTACCTAGTCTATTACATGAAATTGATCCGGATTAAAGAAAGCCACGCATGTTCTGTATTTTTGATATTTTAAAAAATGTCACATTGAAAATTTTAAATTTATCTGTCATTTCTGAGATAAATTGTGCCAGCTTTTTCTACATATAAATCAGAGCTTAAGCCTCAAATGAAGAAATATTTGAGTGTAAATTCAGTGTACTTCCAGGCTCCAAATACTGATTTAGGCCAAATTAATCTGTTTTAGCCCTCAAAACTGAGAAATTATTATGTTGTAACACTGGAATTTAGCATCGACGTTATGTCCTGGGAGTAAACTCCAAACTACTTTTATCTATCTTTTTCTTAGTGAAAGCTCAAAAATCGCCTCAACTGAAACATCTTTCGAACTTTATCTGAAGCTGTTCAGAAATGAAAATGCTTTGCAATTCAAGTGACATCTCTTTCTGCCCTGCAAAATCCAATGTATGCACTTATTTTGCTAATGAAATACTATTCTGTCATGGTCCACAGAGTGTCTTTAAACAAAATTGTGATGGGGACAAATTGATGAGAACTAAATCTTACAAAACTTTCCCAAAGATATTTGTACCTCAAGGGGGGGACGGGGCAAATAAATGACTTACTTTTTTTATCTTTCCTAAAACAGGTAATGAGGTAAAAGGACATGTAAACAATGGCGAATCTAATTCTGCAAGTAAGCTCCATTCAATAATTATAAGCTATTTTATTACCCTCCTTCACTCTAAACTCCGAACTATGTATAAAATATCAATTTGGATACATTTATTATTTTTTAATATTTTATATCAACAATAAAATTCTGTAAGATGAAATACAAACGTTTATGTTTACAGTTATATTTCTTTTCTTTCACAAAACAGGTAATCAAGTAAAGGGGAAGTACGTATTTAAGATTGATGACAATTCTGAAAGTACGTAGATTTAAATTTTTATATATACCACAGATTTAACTATTTATGAAGATTATATTTATGCTTCCTGTTGTAAAAGCTCTACTTACCAAATTTAGATGCTGAAATCAGAAGAAACAATCTCAGAAATCCACAATTCTGAACCATAGTTTCACAAGTAGTTCAGTGGAAGTCAGAGGAATATCAGTCATGCTTTGTTTCTTCCTGTTGGTTTCTGGCAAAATGTGTGGTGATCTTCATCTACTCAAATCATTTTCCCAATATCAGAATTTAAAATGCTATGGAGAATTAATTTGCAAATTTGGAATTACTTTTCCGTTTTGCATTCAGTCAACAACTCTGTATGCCAGAAAGAATCATGCCTTCTGACTCTGCCTTGGCTGATATGATGCTGTACTTCAGGTCCAGGCTTTGGTTCTTGCCCAGATTCTCTGAATAATTTATGTCTTGATGAGATACAAAATTATACAGGTTTTTGAACAATTACAGTTAGCAACTGCTAAGCTGATTGGCTTACATTCATTTTCCAGACCTCATCTTTGATGACTGAACTAATTGCATCAACCTCCTGTCAACCCAAACTATTTCACTGGAGGCACGGTGTATTATTTGTGATTTTGAAAACCTCTTGTGATTGAGGGGAATTGCCTTATGATTGGGGAAAAAAACACTATTATTTAAATGATGATGTTAAGAAGGAAAGGACATTTGTTGCATATCAAGTGTGAGGAATTTGCAGGCAATCAGTATTTGTTTAAGAGTCAACCAATCGAAAAGAATCAATATGCATTTGTGCTTTGAAGTTGTTTAGTTGAACCAAATTGAACATTTTGAGGAAGTCACTGGTATGGTGGGGTATGGTGTACCTACGTGGTTGTATCTCCATTTCCAGGAGGCATTTCTTAAAAAGATATCGGCAATAATTTATTTATTTAGTGTTTTATATATTCCAATACAAGCCATAGCATTAATATGCTGGCAGCAGCATGAAGTGCTTGCCCTTGAATTTGGTCAGTAGGTACTCGTCAGCAATTAATGCATGATTCGGCCTGCACCATATTTGCAGTCTTGATTTTCGCAAGGGATTCCTACAATGTCTGATATTAGCACAAGTATCATGATAATTCAGGAGGTGATTTAGAAAATTACCCTGAAAACAAGAAAAGTACATCAAATTAGAATTTGAACATAGAACATAGAACAAACAGTACAGCACAGGCTCTGTGGCCTACAATGTGTTTGCTGAACATGATGCCTAGTCATGATCTCATCTGCCTGTGCATGACATGTCATCAGCCAAATCCCTCTATTTCCTGCACTTTCATGTGCTTATCTAAAAGCCTCGTAAACCATTGAATCTCCCTTCACCACCATCCCAGGCAATGCGTTCCAGGCCACCTCCACTTTTTGGAGAAAAAAAAACTTGTTCCGCACATCTCCATTAAATGTTTCTCCTCTCACCTTATAGCTATTCCCTCTGGGGTTGGGCATTTCCACCCTGGGAAAAAAGGTGCTGACCATCTACCTATCTCATAATTTTATATACTTCTATCAAGTCTCCCCTTAACCTTCAACATTCCAGAGAAAAAAATCAAGTCTATCCAACCACTCCTTGCAGATGAAACCCTCTAATCCAGGCAGCATTCTGATAACTTTGTGATAAAGTTATTGCCTGGAAGAGAGAAGAGATGAAATGTTTGTCTCTTGATTAGCAAAATGAATCAAATGGTGCTTTCCAAAGATTTGATTAAAGGTTTCAGATTCTGCTGATAACACAATTGTTGATAATCACAGTAAATTGTACTGATGGGAAATGGAAGATTATAAGTGACATCAAAAAATTGAGCAGACACAAGGAACAGCATATGCTAGTTTACAAAAACAGACACTATTGATACTGTTTGACCCACTCAGTCACTCCAGCACTTTGTGGCTTTTTTTTAGATATATTAAACCATTAGATTAATTGCAACAGATGGAATTCATGTAAGTAAGCTTTAGGTTATCTGGGATAAACTTGAGAAAGACAAAGAAAGCTCTCTTATCCACGAGGGGTTGGCAGCATTAAAAGAGAAAAGGATGTGAAGACAACTAAATGATCTAAAGGATCTAAAGTCTGACCCGATTTGTTATCTATTCCTTTTCACCATAGATGCTGCCTGATCCGATGAGTTACCCCAACATTTTGTGTCCATCAAGATAGAAAGACACAAAGTACTGGATTAACTCAGCGTTTCAGCAGCATCTCTGACGAACATCTAAAACTATATAAAAAATAGAATGATTGACAATACTCATTTTCATTTTCTCTAAAGATTTATCAATGGTCCGGAAATCAATTCCTATTGGTTGGCAAATATTCAACTCACAACACCAAATGTTGAAAACACTTGTGTTACTAAAAGTATCTTTTAACATTATTTTTTGTTCCGATTACTTAATTAAATAGGTAAAAGATATGTAACCTATTCTTGGGGTGAATTTTTTAATATACAGGTAATAAAGTCCAATAATGACAACTATGGACATGATCAGCAAAAAAAACTTTTTTTTAAATTATGCATTGTGCAGTATTAGATCTTTCCATTTATTATAAGCAATGTGCCACATTTTGTATTAATCATAAGTACAAGTAACCACATCAAAATATTAAATCCTTCAGTCTAAAGAAGTGTTTCGACCCAAAAAGTAGCCTATTTCCTTTGCTCCATAGATGCTGCCTCACCCGCTGGGTTTCTCCAGCACTTTTGTCTAACATCAAAATATTACTTGCTTCCAAGATTCTAATATACACTAGGTTTAGTGCGTGGGCTGGTGATTTACAACTGGACTTTTCCTTCCCTGAACTTTTTGAAACAGGTTATTCAGTTTCACATAAAGTGCTGGCACCAGATATATGTTCTATTTAAGTTCTTGGGCTTGAATTCTTATGCTTGAGTCACCTCCTTACACGTTTTGCCAGTTTCAATCTATCTGGTAACTAATTCCACAAACTAAAAAGGCAACTAAAAGTCAAAGCTACATTTGTAAGTGGAACACACACCATGAAGAAGGGTCTTGACCCGAAACGTCACCTATTCCTTCGCTCCATAGATGCTGCCTCACCCGCTAAGTTTTCCCAGCATTTTTGACTGCCACGAAGGAAGTGATAACTATGAGGTAACAAATTGCCGTCGCACATCCGTATGCAACATTGCAGACGAGTTCACTCTCACTCTTACTCAAAGTAAACTTCAAATATGTGTTGGCTATAAAGTTACATTTACCCTACCATTTCTCCAAATTAATATTTTGGCACCCACTTCCCTTTCCAGCCCAATATCGCAGGTCTTCACTGCCTCTGGTATTCGTCCATTATCTCTTAAAATTGCTGGTTTAAACACCTCCATTCTTCACTCTTACAAAAATGAAGTGTTGAACAGCATGCTCTGTGATGGTGACCTCTTCCTTCTCCACCTACATACTGCCTATGTGGAATTTTCAGAACTCTTTCCGCATTATAATGATGAAGATACTACATACCCATTTTTTGAACATTTCAGAATCCTATTTAACCTATAAAGTACTTTTAAAACTAGTCACCGTGGTTAATAACATTACCAGGAGGCTCTGCACTAGACTTCTCAGTCCCCTAAGATGGCTCTGCCATTTGATAATATTACAGCTTCTCTTAACCATTGGCCGCAACTACATTTTCTAAACGTCACAAAAATCTATCTCAACCTTGAATATATTTATTGATTCAGGCCCTCTGCTTTTTGGAGTGGGCATGCTGTTCTTTGAGGGTATTACAACTCTCAAAGAAGAAACAGCTGCCCTTCAAGTCAAAGAGCACGAAAGCAGGGCTTTCTGCCCAACCTGTCAATGCTGACCAACATGCCCGATCTACACGAGTCACATTTGACTGTGTTTGGCCCATATCCTTCTCAACCTTTCCTATCCATGTACCTGCCAAAATGTATTTTAAATATTATTATATCTGTCTCACCTACGTCCTCTGGCAGCTTGTTCCATATAACCACAGTCCTCTGTGTGAAAAGGTTGCCCCTCATGTTCCTAGCCTGCACAACCTCTCTCTGTACTTCAGGTCCTCAAGAACATGGGATCGGGTGGCAAAATAGACAAGGCACAAACTCAGCCCTGATTTTATAGAATGGTGGATTAGATTTGAGAGACCATGTAGCCTATTCAAGCTTTATAGTTTTTGTGGTTTGAGATGCAAGATTTATGTTGAGTACCTATCCTATTTCTTGGAGCTGTTTAATATAGCTTGGTTCCAATGATCCAAGAAAAATCTGTGTCCATTCATTCCTTAAACCTTAGAAGTACCCCAGAAATATTCTGCTACTCACTAGCAGTCTTCGTCAAGCTCAGATCAATAAACAACTTTCTATTACTTGTAAATCTGAACAATGATGATAAGCAAGCTGTTCAATCTGCCTTGGAGTTCGGGTGGGGCGACTGTTTCGGCCTGCTGGTGGGCGGTGGAGAGGCGAGGGGCAGCAGAGTCACTGGTGGGGGCCCGTGAGGAGCTGGAGTAAAGTATCCCTCTCCCCGAATTTCAGTCTGGGGAAGGGTCGTGACCCGAAGCATCGCATGTTCCTTTTCTCCGGGGATGCGGCCTGGCCCGTTGAGTTATTCTAGCATTTTCTATCTATCTTCTTTAAGAGGAAGAGGATCCCAGTTTTGATCGTTGTGTTCAAACTGCCTGCAAACATATACTATTTCCAGTAGATGTCAGTGTCTAGCAATGAGCTTTGACTATCTTCTCCATTTGTTCGCTCAAAATATTGCATTGTCCAAAATCCTATTGTCAGTGCAATTTACTAACAATAGATATCACAAGTAGTAACATATTCGTCCATTTTACTCTGTACCATGTCATGTACATTTACGTATCAATTCTTTGTCTATAATTGTTTTAGATGTATATTGACAAAAGGTTGATTGATACAATGTCACTTTTTTATTTTCTACTCCTATCCATGAGTTCTTTGACAGCATGGGAGCTAAAGGCGAAAATTAAAAAATTATAGTAGACAACATATGCTAATTTTTGCTTCCTATCCCTAATATCTTCGATCAACAAAAATCGATCCATCTCACATTTAAAATTCACAATTGTGCTACCATTTGCAAAAGTGTTCCAATATTCTGCTGCTCCCAAGTTTCCCCACCAAAGGAATATTTTCACCATCTGCTCAATCCTTTGTCTTTTAAACTTCACTCCAATCCAGGACATATGACAATAAAACTCTTGACTTCTTATCGTAAATTCCAAGGAACACAATGCTAGGTTTATATGCTTGTAGAGAGCAGGTACCATGATGTTGATATAGGTGATTCGAGGCATCTCGTTTACCACTCATTTGAAGACATTTTCACTTTGTACTAATCATGGAATTAAGTAGAGGTCAGGTAAAGGTTACAGTACTGCACTAATAAATAATAGATTGCACGATCATTTTAAGCTATTTCACCTGTCAGGAAGAGACACTCTTGCTCAGCCTGCAATACAAGATATCGTAGTTTCTTTGAACTGCAGTTAACTAATATCTCTCTCTAAACAGGTCATCCAATTCTAAGTTCCTGTAATGGAATTGGGACCTGGTGGCTACATGGGAAATGTTATCCTACCAAATGTACATTTGGAAAACATAATTCAATGTATATGAATTAGACAAGATGGACCGAGATAATGAAATATATACTACAACCTTTATTCTCTAAAACTCAGTGACAAACAGTCACATGAAACAATAGTTATATTTTAGTTCCATGATAATACATCGTGTCAGTTATAGTAATATATGTTCAAACCAAGGTGGGGGACTTACTAAGTGTTGTACTGTATTTATCAAAACAGGTCACCAGGTTAAGGACCATTATTCAAGGAAATCCTCTGAAGAAAAAAAGCAAGATGGTCACTCCAATTCTGACAGTAAGTAACAAGTTATTTCAGTCAGTTAGTATATGATTATCCTTTACAGGAATCTATACACTGAATGTTCAACAATACAAACAAGTATTCACTACTGTATGTAAGGAAGGTAAATTTGTGTTTGTGTAAAAATTAACAAATGTTCAAACCAAAAAGAGAGATTCACCAACTGCCAATTTATTATATTTTCAGGTTACCAGATTAAAGGTCAGTATTCAAGGAGATCCTCTGAAGAAAATGGGAAGAATGGTCACTCCAATTCAGGCAGTAAGTAACAAGTTATTTTAATCAGAGAGTATATGAATATCTTTTACAGTGGTCTACAAATTGTATGTTTAGCACCGGAACAAATACGTATTCACATTGTAAGGTAAATTTATGATAGATAGATAGATAGATAGATAGATAGATAGATAGATAGATAGATAGATAGATAGATAGCTCCAATGACGTATTATAAGTAATCCATTCCACCTTTTTTGTTCTTTTTTTGATATTTGTAACTTTTCTCTCTTTTTCTATATTAAAAAAAAACACTAGTAGAAGTAATTGACAATTGAATATTTTAATAATGTATGACTGATGTATATGAAAAGTTTTTTTACTATACTATGCAACTATACTTTATAATATGTCTACTTCTAATAAAAAATATTAAAAAAAAAAAGATAGATAGATAGATAGATAGATAGATAATAATGGATGGGATTTATATAGCGCCTTTCTAGATACTCAAGGCGCTCATAACATGAATTTATGTTAAGTACATTTTAACAAAGATTGCAGAATAGCACATTAGTAAAGGTAATTGATAAGAATCCCAGTAACCATAAGTTGGGAATTCAAACCTTACCATGAGTAGCTAAATATTAAACTGGGATTCTTATCAATTACAATGGATTGTTTTGAGAAACCAATATGTGTTCCCTTCATTGAAAAGAGCTTGCATTCGCTTACCAGTCCAGCAACACAAGCGATTACAATCATCACTGAAATGGCTGAGCAGACCATCTAGTTGTGAGTCACAACATGGAATAAAACCTGATGAACTTTAGGGTATCTGCACTGTGACAACGCAAAAGCAATCACAACCCAGTGAAGCCCAGTTGCACTGTATATACAGGAACGTTGGCATTAGGGCTGTGTATTAAAAACATATTTTCAAAAGCAAATTGTCAGAGCAGTTAGTAATTATATTGAAAATCCCCCCACTATACAATGCAATAGTTGTTAGCAAAATTGGTTAAATAGCGTAAAAATTAACAAATGCTCAAATCAAAAAGGAAGATGTTATTATATTTTCAGGTCATCAAGTTAAGGGTCAGTATTCAAGGAGATCCTCTGAAGAAAATGGGAAGAATGGTCACTCCAACTCAGGCAGTAAGTAACAAGTTATTTTAATCAGAGAGTATATGAATATCTTTTACAGTGGTCTACAAATTGTATGTTTAGCACCGGAACAAATAAGTTATTCACATTGTAAGGTAAATTTATGATAGATAGATAGATAGATAAATAGATAGATAGATAGATAGATAGATAGATAGCTCCAATGACATATTATAAGTAATCCATTCCACCTTTTTTGTTCTTTTTTTGATATTTGTAACTTTTCTCTCTTTTTCTATATTAAAAAAAACCCACTAGTAGAAGTAATTGACAATTGAATATTTTAATAATGTATGACTGATGTATATGAAAAGTTTTTTTACTATAATATGCAACTATACTTTATAATATGTCTACTTCTAATAAAAAATATTTAAAAAAAAAAAATAGATAGATAGATATAGATAGATAGATAGATAATAATAATGGATGGGATTTATATAGCGCCTTTCTAGATACTCAAGACGCTCATAACATGAATTTATGTTAAGTACATTTTAACACAGATTGCAGAATAGCACATTAGTAAAGGTAATTGATAAGAATCCCAGTAACCATAAGTTGGGAATTCAAACCTTACCATGAGTAGCTAAATATTAAACTGGGATTCTTATCAATTACAATGGATTGTTTTGAGAAACCAATATGTGTTCCCTTCATTGAAAAGAGCTTGCATTCGCTTACCAGTCCAGCAACACAAGCGATTACAATCATCACTGAAATGGTTGAGCAGACCATCTAGTTGTGAGTCACAACATGGAATAAAACCTGATGAACTTTAGGGTATCTGCACTGTGACAACGCAAAAGCAATCACAACCCAGTGAAGCCCAGTTGCACTGTATATACAGGAACGTTGGCATTAGGGCTGTGTATTAAAAAAATATTTTCAAAAGCAAATTGTCAGAGCAGTTAGTAATTATATTGAAAATCCCCCACTATAAAATGCAATAGTTGTTAGCAAAATTGGTTAAATAGTGTAAAAAATAACAAATGCTCAAATCAAAAAGGAAGATGTTATTATATTTTCAGGTCATCAAGTTAAGGGTCAGTATTCAAGGAGATCCTCTGAAGAAAATGGGCAGAATGGCCGTTCCAATTCTGGCAGTAAGTAACAAGTTATATTAGTTACTGCATGTGTGTGTGTGTTCCACTCCTACCTTTGCAGGAATCTACAAATTACATGTTTAGCACCAGTACAAACAAGTATTCACTATGTCAGGTAAATTTGTGTTAAATAAATGTTAATTTAAGATTGGAGAGTAACCCAGTGGACAAGACAAGTTACCATCGGTTATAAATTCAAACCATACCATGAGTTGCTACAAAAAGCTGAATTGGGATTTTTATCAATAAATTTGTTATAAAAAATCAATATCTTTAGTTCCTTCAAGTGAGACAGCTTGCATCCCCTTCCAAGTCCAGCAATACAAGTGATTACAATCATCTCTGAATTGGCTGAGCAGACCATCTAGTTGTAAGTCACTACTCGGGAATAAGATATAATGATCATCAGGGTACCTGCACTATGAAAACACAAAAACAATCCAAACTCAGTCAAATTGGTTAAAACTGGGCTGTATGTTCACCAATGGTCAATTTATTATACTCCCAGGTCACCAAGTTAAGGGTCAGTATTCAAAGAGAACCTCTGAAGAAAATACCCAGAATAATAATTTCAATTCTGATATTAAGTAACATGCCATTTTATTTAGATGTTATTTTAATTCATTTTGATTTTATAAGATAGTGCACAATTAAAGTTTAACATCAGAGCAAACAAAGTGGCAAATTTGTACAGAATAAAGTTGGAGTTATGGGTTGCATAATTTTCCACATAGCATAATGCTCGTCAACTGCCCACAGATTGTAAATCCCGTTGTGGTAAACTGCAAAACTGAATGCAATTCAGATTATTGTACAAACCACAAAGAAAAAAAAAAGTCAAGTTGCCAGTAGTCGCCTGAAAAGTCGGCAACTGGAACGGCGACTGTCAGAGTGGAACACACACACACATCGCTTCCTTCACCAGCCCTTTATGCAGGCGGGTGACAGGGCAAGCGGGGGGAGCGCTATTTGAGTGAAATTCACAAAGCCAGGGTGATACATACACACACTGCGATGAACAGGAAGGTTGGCGCTGTAATTAAGACGGTTAAGCACTGTTTTTGGTAAATCCTTTAAAAGAGGGGGAGAGGAGGGGGGGAGAGGTGGGGAGAAGGAGGTGGAGACAACTTTTAAGAAGCCAGAGATGCATGGCTGTGAAGCTTGGCAGACATTTAACATTACCGGTCGGTTATCCATGGTTCTGCAAACTACTGCTTTCGTTATTTTTTCCCCAATGAGCCAATTAAATTCACCAGTCAGCACCGGTTACAACCTACGAGAACCTATGAGAACCTTCGACCTCCTGGCCACCCACTAGGACCTCCTGGTGACCCACCTACGGCACGTGAATTCTAGCTACTCTCCATTTTCAACATATTGAAAAATTTGCGGCGACCATAATGAGGCCACGACTAGTTCCCAGAATGCGGGAACCCCTCACGACCATGAAGGCGACTCCCCAGCAAATACCCGCGAACATGTGGCGACTGCATAGTCTCCCACAGTCACCTAAAAAGTCGCCTAAGTGGGACAGCTCATTAGCATGCAGGAAATTCCAAGTCCAAACGAGGTCCAAATCTATCAACTACAATAGATTAAAGGCAATTAATGATACTTTTACTTAAATCTGTCTTCTATATAGATAATTGTTCATGTGACATCAGTTATACTTTAGTGATTTTGTTTTATTCAGTATACAAATGTTCAAACAAAAAGCCGACCACCAAATTTGAATTCATTCTACTTTCTAAAACAGTTTATCAGGTAAAGGGCCACTATTCAAGGAGATCATCTTCCGAAGAAAACAATCAGAGTACAGATGCCAACTCAACAAGTAAGCTCCCTTTTTACATAGAAAATGTCTCTCTGAAGGGTATTAATGTGAAATAAAAATGCAGATTCAAAAACAATGTAATTCTTCAGCATAGATCAAAAACAAAATGCTGGAGTAACTCAGCAGACCAGGAAGCACCTCGGGAGAAAAGGAATGGGTGACGTTTCAGGTCGAGACCCTTCTTCAGACTGATGTCAGGGGAGAGGGAGATAGATAGATAAGGAAGGTGTGAAAACAGGGGAAAAAGGAATGATATCAAGGAAAATGTAAAATGTAAAATAGATCATTGTTAGCTGGAAGAAGTTAATAACAAAGCAAACAGAGATAAAAAAATGTAGTTGGAGCCAGTAAGACTGGTCAGAGAACTGGGAAGGAGGACGGAGAGAGAGGGAAAGCAAGGGTTACTTGAAGTTAGAGGAGTCAATGTTCATACCGCTGGGTTGTCAGCTGCCCAAGTGAAATATGAGGTGCTGTTCATCCAATTTGCACTGGGCTTCACTCTGACAATGGAGGAGGCCCAGGACAGAAAGGTCAGTGTGGGAATGGGAGCTGGAGTTAAAGTGTATAGCAACCGGGAGATCAGGTAGGTTTAGGCAGACTGAGCGGAAGTATTCAGCGAAACTATCGCTGAGCCTGTGCTTAATTCTTCAGCATAATATAACTGATATTTTCTTTTATTTTGCTAAACATAAAATTCAAAACTCTTCATGTAGCTTTGTTATATTAAAACCGTTAAATCATTTTATTTTGGTCTCTTTAAAATAGAAGTATGCAGCAGTACATTAAAAAAAAACAACGAATGAATTAAAGTTCCATGTGCAGTTTAACAATAATGAAATAATAACAGTGGTGGGTGTAGAATTCATCATAGCTTTTCGAAATGAAAATATATTTAACAAAGAAACTCTTCACCTATAGAAAAAGAGAAGGAAGGTTAAATTACTTTTTTTGCGTAAGGCTTGATCGGTTAAAAAGCTGAGTCCAGTGCATCTGTGCAACTGGTTCTGATGCAACTAAACCAACACAATGCTTTAAATTTAAAATTATAGATCAACCATAAGCATGTGAAGAGATTTAAAAGTGAACATATAGCTGAAGGGTTAGATCAAAAATGTCACCTATCCATGTTTTCCAGAGATGCTGCCTGACCTGCTAATTTAGTCTAGTGCTTTGTGTCCTTTTGTGAACCTAGTTAACCATCATAGAAATCCAACCAGTTCGCGATCTATCTATCTATATCTATATATTACTAAAGGTCTGATCTTGACCGCTTTTGACGCACTGCGATTTGATTTCCGAGAGAAAGCCGCTACTTACGACCGTCATTTTTGGCCACCTCGCTCAGAGCCCCCCTCGGCCGGACTGGACCAGAGGATTTTTCCCATCGATGAAAAATCAGAGAGAAATTAATCTTTTTTTTAAATTTGCCATTCTCTCTGCTGCCCCTGCTGGTGGGAGGAGAGAGGGACTATAAAACCCGGATGTGGTGTGATTCACTCAGTCTCTGCAAGATGGAGGAACCCAGAGGGTCACGTCTCTGAGCTCTGAATAACTACTCAACTGTGAGTGCCCTTAATGTGGTTTGAAAATGAAAATATGGTTGGTTTGATGTAGAAGGGCACTGCTTGCAAATGGTTGTTTGGGGGGTTTGGGTTGAAGTGAAAAGGCACTGCATGCAAATGGTTGTTTGAGGGGTTTGGGTTGAAGTGAAAAGGCACTGCATGCAAATGGTTGTTTGGGGGGTATGGGTTGAAGTGAAAAGACACTGCATGCACATGGTTGTTTGGGGGGTTTGGGTTGAAGTTGCATGCAAATGGTTGCATGCAAATGGTTGCTTGGGGGTTTTGGGTTGAAGTGAAAAGGCACTGCAGATGGTTGTTTGTCTAAACTTGACAACGTCCTGTTTGCACTATATTGATTTTAGATAAAACTCTACCACTTACGGCTGTGATTTTTGGCCATCTTACTCAGTCCCCCTCCGCTCATCAGGTACAGAGGATTCTTCCCATCAATGAAAAACAAGTGTTATTAGTGTTTAAAAAATGTTGAGAATCTCTCTCCTGTCAATCAGGCCATGAAGGCCACACCTTTTCCGGTGGGAGGGATTATAAAACCCGGAACTGTGGGAGCGGCTCAGTCTCTGCATGATGGGGGAGGGAGAGGTCACGACTGTCTGAGCTGTGAATCAACTGAATACACTGAATGTCTACTGAACTGTGAGTGTGGTGTTTTGTGTGGTTTTATGGTGGTTTTATGGTGGTCATTATATGATGGTTTCACTGTGCTTGAAATAGTATGAAACTGCATTTGAATGTGGTGGCCTTGCACCCTGCATTAAATGGTATGAAACTGCATTTGAATTTGGTGGCCTTGCACCCTGCTTGAAGTGGTATGAAACTGCACTTGAATTTGGGGGCCTTGCACCCTGCTTGAAGTGGTATGAAACTGCACGAATTTGGTGGCCTTGCACCCTGCTTGAAGTGGTTGGAAACTGCACTTGAATTCGATGGTCTTGCACCCTGCTTGAAGTGGTAGGAAACTGAACCTGAATTTGGTGGCCTTGCACCCTGCTTGAAGTGGTAAGAAACTGCACTTGAATTTGGTGGCCTTGCACCCTGCTCGAAGAGGTAAGAAACTGCACTTGAATTTGGTGGCCTTGCACCCTGCTTGAAATGGTAGGAAAATGGATTTGAATTTGGTGGCCTTGCACTCTGCTTGAAATGGAACTTCACGGAATAGCCGCGAGTCAACTGCCAGCCCACCAGCCGTGAGTGAGCTGCCAGCAGATCAGCCTTGAGGGACTGAGTTGCCACCCCAAGAATCCATTTGGCCCACAATGTCCATACTAGCCCTCTGGAGACCAGTAGTCCCTGCAGCCAACAACACCCAAACCAGCGCTCCAGAAAGCCCCCACCCCCCACTGGCCACCAATATTGGAATTGGTGGAGAGGTGGAATATTGCGTTGGCGGACCAGCCCTCCCATGTGAACATGGGGCCCAACGGGTCCCACTTAGTTTAGTATTATTATAAAACTTTGATCTTGGATGTTTAGTTGAGGGTTTGCTTGCTTGCTTGAACTTTTTCTTTGATTCACATCTGGTCGAAAACCCGACGCGGTAACGGTGCCATTTTTACATATTCCGGTAGAGATTTACCTCATGATCTCAAAATCCCCTCATCTGAAAATTTGATTTATTATTTCCTCACATCTTTTTAAAATCTAATGTGCTGAAGGAGCTGGATGACATCACAATGATTGTGCTCCTCGCGGCAAGCTGTGCAGAATTTTCAACGCGCAGCCACGAGCTGCGAGTTACGTGGCCCAGCCGCCCTCCCTACCACCCAGGGCTCTGGGTTAAAGCTGTTGAACACGTGTTCAAGTCATGCTGCACGCTCTGCTGGACTCATTCAAGTACTACAACATTACAACGGCAGTCGTTATCGCAGCGCGGGGAAGTGCAGCGGAATAGTGGCAGTGGCGGCCGTCACATGGGACGACCTCCTCTCCATCTCCCCCGCCCGATCGTCTATCACGCTGGTGGGTGCGCTTCCTCTCGCGGAAGCCACAATCGGCCGACCCTCCGCTGCTTTTGACCATCCTCAGATCGCTCCGGGCCTCGCTCTGGTCCACGCCGGCCACAGTTTAGCTCGGGCCTGGCGCCTGGTGGGGTGGCTTCTGCTCTACGACCTGGGTAGGTGCTGCCTCTACCCCCTCCCCCTCCCTCTCCACCCCCTCCCCAGGGTAGAGAGAGAGAGAGAGAGAGAGAGGGGGGGGGAGAGCTGGTGGGGGGGGGGGTGAGGGAGGAGAGGGGGAAGCAGAGGGAGGAGAGAGGGAAGAGAGGGAAGCAGAGGGGGGAGCAGAGGGGGGAGCAGAGGGGGGAGAGGGAGCAGAGGGGGGAGCAGGGGGGGAGAGGGGGGAGAGGGAGGAGGGGGCCCTCCCTCTCTGCCCCCCTCCCTCTCTAGCCACGTCTGCACAGTTTTGGCGTTATGCATGAGTGGATAGGGCGGGGGATGGTGTAAAAGAAGCAAATCAATAATATTAATATAATATCAAGGGGGGATTAGTGAGTGTGCACGTGGGGGTGGTTAGTGCGTGTGTGTGAAACTGAAGGCCACCCCCCACCCCCCGCAACTGCGCATTGAGGGGACGGGACCCAAAGGTCTAGTTGTCCTTTAATAACCTGCAATTTATAATCTGATTGAGCTATTTCCTTTTAGAGATAGAGCGTGGAAATAGGCCCTTCGGCCCACTGAGACACCACCGCTGATTTGTCATAGATGATCCAAAACTGTACAGCCCTCTGAAGTAGACAAAGAAAACACAGTTGTATCAAGTTGTTCCAAAGAATGTGAATACAATCAAATAACTCACTCAGCTCAGATCTGCCAAGACAGAAAAAACTTACTTACTAACATCTAGTGACTGGGGCCAGAGTTGTGCTCTTGTCTCTCAGTTGTGTTCCACAATCATACCTTTCAATAAATAGACTAGACTCCTCTATCTCTTCTATCACCATAAAAAGACACAGCTGTTGGAGTAAATCAGCAGGTCAGGCAGCACAGTTGACGTTTCAGGTCGGGAGCTTTCTTCGCACTGATTGTGGTGCGGTGGAGGGACAGGGAAGGAAGGGGAAGGAAGAAAGCTGGAAGAGATGTGTGGGGCAAGACAAAGCCTGGCAATTGATAGATGGATACAGATGAGCAGGGTTATTGATAGGTGGATGGTTGGACAAAATCCAGAGATGAAGAGACAAAAAATGTGAGATAAGGATTAAAGATGTACAAATCTACCTCCTGGGTAAAGAATTACCACCCCCTGCGTGAAGAAATGTCCACTTCACAGCCCTACATAGCCAACATTTTGTGGCATGACCCTGGTTCTTGACACCCCAGCCATATTAACTCCATATCACCGCTTTCAACTCTCCTAAGAATGTTGTAAATTTCAGTCACATTACCTCGTTTTTTTTTCAACACTCATGGAAGCACAGACGTCATTGTTTGTCATCATACAAAAACTGCAATCCCAAGAGTCAATCCAGTAAACATTTACCAAACCTTCTGTGTTTCTAATACATTGTAGCGTCACCTAGTGGTGGTTTGGGGAAGTGTGAACCCTTGTTATTCGCTGGCGCCATCACCTGACTGTGGGTGCGAGTTCGAGGACTTTTCTCCTCAGTCGACAGCGCTCCTCCCGGTAGCAGGAGCTATTATACAGTTGGCTGACCTAGCACGCGGTTTTCTGAGCACTCCAACTTGTTTGTTGTTCCACAATAAAAATAGTTTTATTCAACCTGCCTGTCTCGCCAAAACATCAATCCTAAAGTCAGGTGATAAGAGCCCCACATGCAGATGCAGTTTCACCAGGGTTTTGTATAATTGATAGCAGATGACACAATTATTATACTCAAATCCTCTTGCATTCAAGACCATTATACCATCTCCCTTCCTAATTACTTGCTGTACCTGCATGTTAATTCTCAGTGATTCACAGTAGGATATCAAGCTCCCACTGAACATCAACATCTTCTAATCTATCAAAATTAGCAAAATACTCACATTTGTTTCTGTTAAAATGGATGACCGCATATTTTCCAGATTACATTCCATCGATCATATCTAGTAGCTCTTGGTCTTGAAGGCCTTGGCTTGTCATAGTGAACAAAATTGTTCACTGATAAGAGTCGGAATAAGAGTCCCGACCCAGAACATTACCTATCTTTTTATCCAGAGATGCTGCTGCCTGACCCAATTTGTTACTCCAGCACGTTGTGTCTTTTTTTGGAATAAACCAGCTTCTGCAGTTCTTTGCTTTTACACATTATCACTGATAAGACCACACGCAAACCGTGTTCACCTGCTTTTGCAAAGCATTGCCACAACGTTTAGTGTTAACCAACCAGTTGAGTTTATCTTTTAGCAACTGAGCCCATAATTCTCTTCTTTAAAGTAACGATCCAGGAAGAAATAGTTAACTGTGAGCAATATTCGCATTTTGACTGACAAACTTTTGAAAAAAAGTTGGAAAAAAAAAGTATTTTTGATTCTTTCCCAAAATAGGTGATGAATCTAATGACGACGATGCAGAAAACAATGAATCTGATTCTTCTACCACTTCTTCCTCTTCTTCTTCCTCAGGTAATAGATTCAAAATTGTATAAACAACAAAGGAGTTTGTTTTTTTTAAATACCATGTTACGATCATATGAGTTAAGTATCCATTGCACATTCTCCTCTTACTAACAGTTTAAAGAGATTAAATATCCACTCCTTAGTTTAGTTATAGATACAGTGCGGAAACAGGCCCTTTGACCCACCAAGTCTGCGTAGACCAGCGATCCCCGCACATTAACACCATCCTACACATACTATGAACACTTAAACTAAGTAAACACACCCAAGCCAATTAACCTACAAACCTGTACGACTTTGTAGTGTGGGTGGAAAATATATATCTCGTAGAAAACCCACATGGTCACAGGGAGAACATGCATACTCCGTACAGACAGCACCTATGGTCGGGATCAAATCCGGGTCTCTAAGCGCTGTAATGCAGCTACTCTCCTGCTGCGCCACCGTGCCGCCCTGTGGAGAACATGGATAGGTGATATTCCGAGTTGGACCTTCTTTTCCTGTCCATGTTGTCCAGAGATTCTGGGCGCCGAGTTACTCCAGCATTTTGTGTCTTATTTTGTAAACCAGCATCTGCAATTCCTTGTTCCTATATCTTTTTCAAATATTGGTCTTACCCCAAGAATGGGAATAGGGGTATAAAATTGTAATTAAAATTTACAAGTACAATCATATATAATTTAAACCTGAAAAACAAGGGGACAAAAGTCATGTAAAATATAAGTAGAGTCAAAGAAAGTGTTTGTGAAACATGTTAAAATGTTTTTAATACTGATCTCACATACAGCTTGCAAGTAGAAAGGTGATAGCAGGCAAAAGAGGTTGAGGTCAAGGGCCTGGGGAGACATTTTTTTTCGTCCAACAGCAGAAAATGCAGATGAACATTGGTTGGAAGAGGCCACTAGGAAGTGGTCAGAGTGGCTTTGCCTGTCATGAAAAGGAAGTATATATTTTTTATGTACATATCTTTTTCAATTCCTGAGTAAGGTACACGCTTGAAAGAAAGACCACAAATTTGGTTGGAAACTAAGTAAATCAAATCATAGCCTTTCACCGGATGAATGTCATAGACAGAACATCCGCCTACAAACCCACAGAATCCTGGGAATAGTTTTAGTGGAGATTATCACTTGGAAACCCTCTCTCCCTAGATTCTAAATACAGAATGTGTGTCCAATCAAGTGGCCCAAAATAAATCATTGAACATTTTGACATACTTAATATTTCATAACTTATAAAAACTAATTTATGAGATAGACTTTAGCCTACCCCTTCCCCCACCATGATAAACTCACGATTAAAATAAATCTAAAAATCAACATAATAGAACAAGAAACCTGCTTAATTTGTGTTAACCAATGTTATTATTCAATACTATACCAAAGACTTTGCAGTATTACTTTTAAATGTATTACTTATTCAAAAGATGTCAAAGTATTCATTGGTGAACCTTGCATTACCAGTTACAAAAAAGGCCTATTCAATATTTTAAGTAATTGTCTCCACTATAATAAAAAATACAAAACTGTTAATTTCACTAAGATCAGTTCATCTTCTCACTACCACATACTTGCAATCATCTTTTAATCATCTACATTAGACTCAAGTGTACTTATGCATGAAAGATAGATTGTTGTGCTTCACATGGTACACGTAGACATGTACAGAAACGCATGGAATTTAGTTCTCATTGACATACAACGTTTAGACACAGTAAAAGTATTTCATCATCCAAATCTGAGAGACCTTTATTTCTTTTTAACAGAAGAACGAAATGGGGAGCCAGGACCACCTGGCCCACCTGGGCCATATGGTCCACCAGGATACCCAGGAAAGCCAGGATTTGGATTGCCAGGGCATCCTGGTAAACCTGGACCACCAGGTCCACAAGGATTATCAGCAGTTGGAAAACCAGGCCATCCAGGAGAAGTAGGAAGGCCTGGTGTGTCAGGATCTCCTGGACGAAAAGGGGATAAAGGATTACCAGGGAAGCAAGCATCAAGAGGGCCTCCAGGACCCAGTGGACCTCCTGGACCAGCTGGGTTGTCTGTCATTGGCAAACCAGGCGCAAAAGGAGAATCAGGCCAACCAGGAACCCTTGGATTTCCTGGAAGAAAAGGGAACCCAGGATACTCGGGTCAACCTGGGCCAAAAGGGGATAAGGGTGTTGGGAGTCCAGGGCGACCAGGTGATAAAGGTCCTCCTGGACCACATGGTCCACCAGGTACACCTGGACCAGAAGGTAAAGGACATCCAGGATCCCCAGGCCTTAAAGGCGAACCAGGTCACAAAGGTGAAAAGGGATCATCAGGATTACCAGGGGAGCCAGGTAAACAAGGCAAAAGTGGTCCAGCGGGACCACCTGGAAATCAAGGGATTGGAAAACCTGGAGGAAGGGGATCTCAGGGCATTCGTGGGATGAAGGGCTATCCTGGCCTGCAAGGCTTACCGGGTGCACCAGGATTGCCAGGCTTAGGAAAACCAGGTCTCCCAGGGCTTAAAGGACACCCAGGTTCTCCTGGTGAAACTGGAAAACCAGGAGAGAAAGGAAAGAGTGGGTCACCTGGAGAACCTGGACCACGAGGTCTGGTAGGACCACCAGGGCATGCAGGAAAAAATGGCCCAAAAGGTCCACCAGGTACAGTTGGCGTACCAGGAGGAAAAGGTCATCCAGGAATAATGGGTCCAAAAGGGCAGATGGGCTCAAAAGGTGAGCTAGGATCAACTGGTCATCAAGGACCACCAGGGACCCCAGGGAAGCCAGGTTCAGATGGTCATAAAGGACTACCAGGTCCACCAGGTAAAAATGGAGATAAGGGACTTATTGGGCCACATGGAAAGTCAGGCAGTCCAGGTAATGCAGGTCCTCAAGGACCACAAGGACATCCAGGTGAACCTGGAAAGAAAGGACATCCTGGGACACCTGGCTCAAAAGGCACATCTGGGCTTCCAGGTTCTCCAGGGCACCCTGGAGTAAAAGGAGATCCTGGCGTTCCAGGGACAGCAGGTCCATCAGGTCCCCCAGGTAAATTTAACGGAAAAGTCATAATGGGGCCAAAAGGTCCACCTGGACCAAAAGGACCAGGTGGGCCGCCAGGCCCTCCAGGCCAACCTGGCCCAGCAGGTCAACCAGGAGAAATTATTGTGCACACAGGGAAGTACAAAGGTTATAATGGTTATATCACCTCAGGTGATGTAGTGAGTCCTGTTCCAGCATTTACTGCAATTCTTTCTCGGCCTTACCGTTCAACGGGAAAACCAATAGTCTTTGACAAAATACTGACCAATGCAAATAGCAACTATGATTCATCAAGTGGAATTTTTACATGTGAAATAACAGGCATCTACCAATTTTTTTATCATGTACATGTCAAGGAAGCAAATGTTTTGGTTGGTTTATACAAAAACAATGAACCTGTAATGTACACATATGATGAATATACACCACAATATGTTGATCATGCCTCAGGAACTGCGATCTTACATTTGGAGGAAGATGACAAAGTATATGTAAAGTTACCAGCTGAAAAGTCCAATGGCTTATATTCTTCTGAATATATGCATTCGTCTTTTACTGGATTGTTAATTACACCATCATGATGTATGTCAGTTTTAAGAGACAGGTTTGTGAGTCTAAATCTGACACAGTCAGATGCCATTGTAGGGTGATTTACAAAAGTGCATAAATACCCAAAGAATGGCAGACCAAGAAAGCATTACAGTACATTCGTACAAAGAGCAAAATACCTGTAATATATTTGCTGAAAACATGATAATATTTTCCTATTTTATATGTACAGGTCATAGAGATAAAAAGAATGATTGTTTGAGAAAGTGTCAGAAATTATATGACTACATGTCATTTAACTTAATTTTTAGTTAATTTTCTCACACTGGTCACATATTCACAATTCAACATGGCTGTATTACAATAGACTAATTTTGGTATCATCTTTGCAAATTACATCAATACACAACACATGTTTCTGGATATATGAAATATTAGTTGTGGACTGCAATTACATAGCATCTGCAGCATCTGTGAAATTAAATTATGTATATATGCAAGTTTAATGTCAGCTTTCAGGACAAATCAGGACAAACCCAATTCTGGGATCACAGTTCAAATTTAGTGTTGGTACATAACCCACTTATTTGCACAAGTGTTAGTTACACTTGTGCACAGCCTCAAAAAGCAATCTCAAAAGCTTCCTCATTGAGATCCATCTAAAAATTGTTTGCATGTGCATTTTAAAAATGTTAATACTTGATATTCTAAGAATGTTGGCAATTAAATTATGTTGTATGTTAGTGTGTTGCCATTATTTCTGTAAAAACAATAAACATCCTGAATAATACAATTGTTCCATTATTCAATTCATAAATATCCTTTCTGTTCAGTCAAATGCAAACACAAAAATAAAACAACATTGAAATAGTGCCCCTTTAACACAAAGAACGTAAATTTCAAATTATACGAACACCTTCAATAAGACTCTTATTTAATTTGTGATAAAGGTTCACCAGATACAAATGTTTATAGGCCAATTTTATTCCCAAGTGCAAAGGTTTGTCTCATATTTATAATGTTCAACATTTTAATTAATTGTATTACAGTTTGAACTTGTCCAAGTTAAATTTTGTAAAACAGGCTTCTTGGATTAGAAATGACCCGACTTACAGAAATCGGCCTTTATGCAATTCTCCCATACATTTCCAAAGTATTTTTCTAGACAGTAAAAATAAAATGTGTTTTGATATTCATTAATGACTGGATAAGAGCATCAGTTTAATAATGGGTAGTGTTCGAGCGAATGTTTGAATGAAATGAAAGAAGTATAACAGGCAAACGTACCTCGATACAATACAGGTGGCTAAAAACTTTTCTGACATGGAGAAATCTGCTTATGAACAGTGCTCAGGAACAGAATCCCTATCTAACCAAAGGACTACCTGAACAAACAAACTCAAATGAGCATCAGGAAGATATTGGGTTTGGACCAAATGACTCCTTGATTTTACAATCTTTTAAATTCACAGATCTTGAGCAAGATGTAACTTTTTTTTTTTTGCAACTCGATAGTAATAAATAACCAGCCTATACCCAGAAAAATAAGCATAGGTGCCATATTCTTTATGAAGAAATTGGTGATAATATTGAATGTCACATGGTGATGAATCAGTTTATTTAGAAATCTTTATTGGAACGTTGAACCTGAAGTTATAGATTTTTAGCACAGTTATCAATCAAATTCATTTACAAATAAAAATTATAAACCAATTCAGTCTGACAAAATATTCCAATTATTTCTGAATTTCTTGCTAATGAAGGTAACCTATCGTGTTATTTAATTCTAGAATCAAAGCCATTTGATTAGCCATTTCAGGTTCCCTTTCAGTATTATTTTGGTCTAACTTTTGATATTTCATTATTTCATTTGTTTATTAAGTTCCTTACTTGCTGCATACATAAGATTATTGGACATGCCCAACAATGTAAATGATTTTAAATGAATCAGTCCCTTTATCTGCAACAATTCTATGCTGAGTTTTATTATACGAGTACTGTATTTGCCCATTGCCAGCACTTTTCATGAGTTCCATGGGAAATCAACTCAGTAATAGAATATGGAATAGACAAAAAAGTTTAGGATAAACAAGATATTAACATTACTGCAACATTTCTCAAACTTCATAATTTGTCCAACTTTCACAAATCAAATTCTAAATAAAAACTGTTAGGAATTTAAAGCTCTGCTACTTCAGGCCAGCCAAATGTACTTTTCTGAATTGAGAAGTCAAGTCATAAAGGGACCATGTAAATGAAACAACATTATCATCTAATGCATGATTGCAAAAATAATATGGATACAAATTTTATTGGAGGTATTATTCCTAATTGGATGAATTGTAATATCACCCTTCTGAGCCCTATCTCAATGTTCAATACAAGTTACACTTTACAACAAAGCTATTATTTTGCAATACATTTCTAATAACCCCTGCACAAGTTCATCCAAACATTTTTATCCTGATATTCAAAGCACAAACTCCACAATCAACCCTCCGAGAGTCATAGCAGAATAATTGAAATATAGACAATATTCATATGTAAAGCAGATAGGATTGGATTACAAGATGGTAATACCATGGGTGGAAAGGCTGGGTGAATGAAAATATTTTCTTTTTCATGAGTGCGTGTATCAATTATTAACCTATATCTGCCTTTCCTTGATCATTCGTCCATTCAATAAATGGGAAATTGCAGCACATTTGAAATATTATTCACAAAGGAAAATTATACATTATACATCTACATGTTAGCTTTTGTTTTGTTAACTCCTACATAGGAAAAACACATATATTAATATATAAAAGCAGTTTTCTGTTTATTAAACTTTCTAAATAATAAACAGAATAATAAATAAAAACATTAATACATTAATCACTCCAAAAGAAACAGGATATGGTATTTCAACTAGTCTTCCTTAGCTAACTCGTATTTTTTTATCTTACAGGTGTCCTTGTGGATAAATCGATAATATTGGGTGGTCTCTGGTCTGCCTCTATTGCATTATTCTGGAGAAACCAGGTTATTTCTTACATTGCAAACATAACTTCTCCCTCTGGTATTGTTGTTGACTTACCATTCTCATTTAATGAATATGGTATTTGCTTTGAGGGATTTTGACAGCATTCTAAAACTTATTTTGAGTAACCAAAACAGTAGATATATACAAGGCATTTCTTCTTTGACATGGTTCGAGAAATGTTAGAACATTTTTGGACTTGCAAGAACAAATACAAATGCTAGACCATTCTTTTTAACAAACTCTCACCTGCTTGCTAACATAATTTTCCACCATGATTTCAATTTCTTTAAAATTTTTGTTAACCTTACCTGCTTCATATTCACCTGCTGCATGATACAAATTAATTTGCACTATTTGCAAACATTCATATCAATTTTTAATTTCGAGTTGACTAAGCAGGATTCACTCCATTTATCATTCTCTGTGGCGTTTTACTTTATTAAAACATAATTTTCTGTGCTCTGGGAGTAGAGAAGAAATTGCAGAGGACTAGCTGAGATATATACATCATTAGCTATGAAGAAGAGTGGAGGGTATGGCTAATGCTGTGTTTTTATTTAAAAAAAACCTAGGAACTATAGAGAAAAAAAGCCTCAACTGCGGGAGGTAAATTACTGGAAGGGATTCTGAGGGATATATATGCTTTGGAACGATTGGGGTTGTTTAAGGATATTGAGCACCATTTTGTACATAGGATATCAAACCTCAGTGGCTTGATATAGAGTTTACAAGCTGAGGGTGATGGTGGAGGGTTGTGGACTGGACATCTATGACTGCAAGCGCCATTGTTGCTTGTCATTTAATTAAACCATTTGGAAGAGAATGTACAAGGTACGATTAGTAAGTTTGAATATGACACTGAAATAGGTGGTATCATAGACAGCAAAACAGGTTATGAGGATTACTTTTGGATCTGATCAGCTGAGTAAGTTCATAAGCGAGCCAAGGAACAGCAAATTAAGTTTAATTTAGATAAGTGTGTGGTGTTGCATTATGAAAAATCGAACCATGACTTTCACTGTGAACGGTAGGCTGCTGAGGAAGATTGTAAAACAAAAAGCCCATCGGGGACAAGAATATAGTTCCTGAAAGTGGCATTACAAGTAAACAGGCTGATGAAGAACTCCTTTGGTATGCTGGCCTTCATTAATAAGGACATTGAGTGCAAAAGTTCAGATACAGTGCATTCAGAAGGTATTCAGACCACTTCACTTTTTCCACATTTTGTTATGTTACAGCCTTATTCCAAAATTGATTAAATTCATTTTTCATCAATCTACACACAATACCCCATAATAAAAAAGTGAAAACAGGTGTTTAGAAATATTTGCAAAGTAATTAAAAAGAAATAACTGAAATATCATATTTACATAAGTATTCAGACCCTTTACTCAGTACTTTGTTGAGGCACATTTGGCAGCAATTACAGCCTCAAGCCTTCTTGGGTATGATGCTACAAGCTTGGCACACCTGTATTTGGATAATTTCTCCCATTCTTCTCTGCAGATCCTCTCAAGCTCTGTCAGGTTGGATGGGGAGCGTCGATGCACAGCTATTTTCAGGTCCTTCCAGAGATGTTCGATCAGGTTCAAGTCCGGGCTCTGGCTGTGCCACTCAAGGACATTCACAGACTTGTCACGGCCAATCCTGTGTTGTCTTGGCTGTGTGCGTAGGGTCGTTGTCCTGTTGGACGGTGAACCTCCTCCCCAGTCTGAGGTCCAGAACGCTCTGGAGCAGTTTTCATCAAGGTTCTCTCTGTACTTTGCTCTGCTCATCTTTCCCTCAATCCTGATTAGTCTCCGAGTACCTGCCGCTGAAAAACATCCCCACAGCATGATGCTGCCACCACCATGCTTCACCATAGGTATGGTACTGGTCAGGTGATGAGCAGTACCTGGTTTCCTCCAGACATGATGCTTGGCATTCAGGCCAAAGAGTTCAATCTTGGTTTCATCAGACAGATAATCTTATTTTAAGAGTCTAAGAGCCTAAGAGCCTTTTGGCAAACTCTAAGCGAGGGCTTCCATCTGGCAACTATTTTAAGCTGATTTAAGAGGGGCTTCCATCTGGCTAAGGGGACCATATGGAAGAAGCCAGGTACGGGATACTGAGTGGATGATGCCATGCAGATATGGCGGTGCTTTCTGAAGGGCCGAAGGTTCTCACCTATCTCCACATGTTTCTAACTCAGGAAAAGCTCTGATCAGTGGAGTGCTGCCATCGGTTGTCTTTCTGGAAGGTCACCCATCCCTGAGGAACCAGGAGCTCTGTCAGAGTGACCATCGGGTTCTTGGTCACCTCCCTGACCAAGGCCTTTCTCCCCCGATTGCTCAGTTTGGCCGGGCGGCCAGCTCTATGAAGAGTCCTGGTGGTTCCAAAGTTCTTCCATTTAAGAATGACGGAGGCCACTATGCTCTTCGGGACCTGCAATGCTGCAGAAATTGTTTTATACCCTTCCCCAGATCCGTGTCTAGACCCAATCCTGTCTCGGAGGTCTACGGACAATTCCTTCGTCTTCATGGCTTGGTTTTTGCTCTGACATGCACTGTCAACTGTGGGACCTTTTATAGACAGGTGTGTGCCTTTCCAAATCATTTCCAATCAATTTAATTTACCACTGGTGGACTCCAATCAAGTTGCAGAAACATCTCAAGGATAATCAATGGAAACAGGATGAACCTTAGCTCAATTTTGAGTATCATAGCAAAGGGTCTGAATACTTATGTAAATGTGATATTTGGGTTATTTCTTTTCAATTACTTTGCAAAAATTTCTAAACACCTGTTTTCGCTTCTTCATTCCGGGGTATTGTGTGTAGATTGATGACAAAGAAAAATGGATTTAATCAATTTAAAAATAAGGCTGTAACAAAATGTGGAATAAGTGAAGGGGTCTGAATACTTTCTGAATGCAATGTATTAAGTTCCAATTGTACAAAACATTGGTGAAGCCACAGTTAAGAGTATTGTATTCGGTTTTGGAGACCCCACTAACAAAAATGGTTAAGCTCGAAAGAATGCAGACAAGATATATGCTGATAAGGACGCAAGAAACTAAGTTATAAAGAGAAGTTAAGCTGGCTAGGACTTTATTCCTTGAATCACAGAAGACTGTGGGATGATCTTATCGAGGTATATACAAACCAAAAGGGGAATAAGTAGGCTGAACGAGTACAGTCCACTCCCTGGGGTTGGTGAAATCAAAAATCAAGGCATATGTTTGAGAAATATTTAATAGGAACGTGAGGGACCATTTTGTCATATAGAGAGGGCAGAATGCCTATGGAACAAGCCGCTGGGCAATGTGATTGCAGCAAGCAGAATAAAAACATTTAACAGACATTTGGACCAGCACAAGGTGAGAAAAGGGCCTGTCCCACTGTACGAGGTAATTCAAGAGTTCTCCCGAGTTTCCCCTGATTCGAACTCGGAGTATTACGGTAATAGCCGCTCGTAGGTACTTGGGGCTCTCGTGGACATTTTTCAACATGTTGAAAAAACTTCATGAGCTTACCGAGTACCTGCCGTTAGCGTTACGAGCCGCTAAGAGACGTCCCGAGCTCCGACGTACCCACTACGTACATTCTACGTACTTACCACGAGTTTGATTTTTTTTTAAACTCGGGAGAGCTCTTGGGTAAACTGGTATAGTGGGACAGACTCTAAAAGGCACCTCATATTTCGCTTGGGTAGTTTACGCCCCAGCGGTATGAACATTGACTTCTCAAACTTCAGAGAGCCCTTGTTTACCCTCTCTCTCTATCGCCTCCCCTTCCCAGTTCTCCCACCAGTCTTACTGTCCCCGACTACATTCTATCTTTGTCCCGCCCCCTCTCCTGACATCAGTCTGAAAAAGAGTCTTGACCCAAAACATCACCCATTCCTTCTCTCCAGAGATGCTGCCTGATCCGCTGAGTAAATCCAGCATTTTGTGTCTACCTTCAAGAAAAGATTTAGGTACTGGTAGTATCCAGGAGTGAATCTGGCTCTCCAGTGCTGTGAAACAGAAAGCGGCGTAAAAAAAAAACCTTCATCACTGTGAAACAAGATTCATTGAAGATTTGCCCCAAGTTATAAACAACCATACACACTATCTTGGATCAGTGAGATGGATTTTCCGGCTGTTATGGGACTGCAAGCATTTTCTGCTGTGTGGGAACTCTGTTCACAACAATATCATCGCATCTTGCAGATAAATCTGAATGATTGAGTTAAACACCCTTGGTTGCCCTTTGTTTTAATTTAAATATATTGCCAGGTAGTTGGATTCAGACTTGTGGATTGTTCAGGTTGCGAACAGTTCCCAGGAATGAAACCCTGTCATAACCTAGGGAGGAACTGTACTTGACATGTACTTGAAGAGCTAAGAGCTGCAAGGCTATGAGACTGAGCATTAAAGATGGGATTAATCTTCTCTTTTACAACCAATGCACATTTGACATATTTGGATGCAAATCTTAGTTATTCTGTAGTTCAATCTTTGTTTTTTAAATGATAGTGTTTACTATTTCAAAGGCATGTCTATGCCATGTTAATGCTGGACTGGAGTCATATAGGGCATCATATTGAACTAATGACAAAACCAGTATCTTATACGATATGAATGAATTGACTTCTGCTATGAATGAAAGCAAGATTCCAGTTTAGTTGCTTTCTCAATTGCCTTGATTAATTTGATTCTCTCAATCGACATTCTAGGTTCATGACGGAGGTTTAGCTGCTGCCTTGGTGACCGTGAACTTGATTTGTGCGTTTGGTTTAGCCTTCACACGACGCTGAAGGCTTAACATCGATTATTAGCATCAAAGAAATACACAAATTGTATACTACTTGTAACTATATTGCGAAAATTATAATTAAAAGATTACAAAGAATATTTTATATAATTATAATCTGTTAAAGTGAAGCGCGTCAATTACGCAGTATCATAAATAATCAGGTTAATTATTCTAAATTATTTTCCATGCATTCAATACAAGTAACTACTAGATACTTTAACAGATCAGATTAGTTCATTCTCATATACACCAGGGTGCAATGAAATTCCTTGTTCACATTAAGCCTCGTAGAATACTAGGTATAATACAAGGAATCATGAACCAGAGACAAAGGTTTAAGGTGAGAGGGGAAAAATTTAATAGGGAGCTGAGGGGTAACTTTATCTTAGAGGGTGGTGGATGTGTGGAACGAGTTGCCAGAGGAGGTGGTTTTGGCAGGTAGTATTGCAACATTTAAGAAACATTTGGACAGGTACATGGATGGGACAGGTTTAGAAGGATATACGCCAACCACAGGGAGGTGGGACTAGTATAAATGGGACATCTTGGTCGATGTGGGTAAGTTGGGCCGAAGGGCCTGTTTCCATACTGTATGACTATACGTGATAATGCTAGATATAGCATTAAATACAATAACAAATGCAAAACAGTAGAAAGGTGCAAAGATTGTAGTGCAATCTAAAGGCAAATTCAAGTTTAGAAATTTGGCAGGGCATGAAATGGAAAGTTATATACAATAATAGAATCAGACTAAAAATAATTGTTGAATAAACACTAAAAGAGCACTACAAATTATTTTAATACAATTTACTAATCAGGAAAACTAGATTTAAATTCACCAATCCTAAAATGACCTCCTAAAACAACACAACATTTGTTTGCTTGGTCAAATTCATCCACTGTTCTAACAAAGGCTGCCATAGTAAGAGCAATCCAGACTTCAGATTTACATGCCACATCCAATCCAGCATTAAGAAAATGTACTGCAAGTTCATTCCACACTTGCCACTGAAATGTCATAATTATATAAATTTTGGTTAAATCATGAAATATTTATTGATTGCTCTCACAGCCTAATGATGCATTTCCAGACCTCTGCTACACAAGAACATTTTCAATTCACATTTCCAATCTCCTGACAACCCAGTACCAAACAAGACTGTTCCACTCTTCATTTTCTAGTTTGCAATGTACTTCATTCTCCCACTTGGATCCAATTAGTAGGAGGAAATTTCCAGCATACATTTATAACGTTCTATGATACATTGCCTCCCTTCTCCCTTGGCACTACACTTCCCACATTCAAAAGCTTTCTCAAAATCCCATTCTAACCTTGAGCTACAACCCATAAAGTCTCCTTTCTGCTGGATGTCTACAGTTTCTAACATCCTTTTAAATGTCTAAACTAACTAAAAACATAAAACATAGAAGAGTACAGCACAGAAATAGGCTCTCAGCCCACAATCTTCTTGCTGAACATGATGCCAAATCATGATCCCTCCATTCCCTGCCTATTTAAAAGCCTCTTAAACACCACTATTGTATCTGCTTCCAACAACACTGCCAGCATATTCCAGGCATCTACCACCCTCTGTGTAAAATAATTTCACCACACATCTTTAAACGTTCGCTATCTGACCTTAAAGCTAAGCCCTTGGTATTTGACATTTCCGCTCTGGGACACGCGTTCTGACTGTCTACCCTATCAATGCCTCTCCTAATTTTATATTCTATGAGGTCTCCCCTCAACCTTGTTTTCGGCCAGAGAAAACAATCCAAGTTGGTCCAATCTCTTCTTACGTCTCTATAATCCAGGCAGCATCTCTATAAACCACTTCTGCATTCTTTCCAAAAACTCCACATCCTTCCTGTGTTGACCAGAACTGCACACAATACTCGAAATGCAGCCTATCCAAAGGTTTATAACATTGCAGCATGACTTCCCCATTTTTATCCTCAATGGGGGATAACCAATGGAGGCAAGCATCCCATACGTCTTCTTTAATATTCTACTTACTTGTATTCTACCATCAGGGAGCTTTGGACTTGGGCCCCAACTTCCCACAAAACATCAATAGTGCTAAGGGTCCCGCCATTAACCATATTTTCCCCCCTTACATACAACCTCCTAAAGTGCAACATACCTGACACTTGCTCAGATTAAACTCGAACTACGATGGTACATAGATTGGTAGTTAAATTTCAGACGTATCGTCCATTGGCCGGAACTATGGACCTAACCTACTAATCTGATGATGCTATTGGAGATATTAATTCCAAATAATTAAATAAAGCTGTAATAAAGAGCTGGAATGAGTAATGGTAACCAATAAGTTACCATATTGGTATAAGAATACATATTGTTGACTATCGTCCATCAGGAAAGGAGATCAGCCATCCTTACCGGGTTCATCCTTAAACAACAACCTAGAGCTCAATGATCTTAAGACAGAGAAATTGATTGTAGACTTTAGGAGGGCTCACCATCAACAACACCACAGTCACATCTGTGGAGTCTTTTAAGTTCCTGGGAACCATCATCTCCCAGGACCTTAAGTGGGAGGCTACCATCGACTCCACAGTCAAAAAGGCACAACAGAGGATGTACTTCCTCCGGCAGCTGAGGAAGCACAATCTGCCACAGGCAATGATAGTCCAATTCTACATGGCCATCGTAGAGTCTGTTCTCACCTTCTCCATCATGGGCTGGTTTGGCTCAGCCACCAAGCACGACACCTAGAGGCTGCAGCGAATCGTCCGATCAGCACAGAAGATTATTGGCTGCAACCTTCCCATCATTGATGAACTGTACACTGCAAGGGCCAGGAAGCGAGCGGGCAAGATCATCTCTGACCCCTCTCACCCTGGCCACAAACTCTTTGAATTACTTCCCTCTGGAAGACAACTCCGGACTGTCAAAGCTGCCACAACCAGACATAGAAACAGTTTTTATCCATGAGTAGTTGCTCTACTCAACAGCCAAAAATCTGTAGCCTCCCTTTGATCTGGTATTTTGTCAGCTGCGGGGGTTTTGATCACCCCGACTGTGGATGGTTTGACTGACCCAACCGTGGGACAGCAAAGAGGAAGAAGTTTGAACTTCATTGCCTTTCATCACAGTGAGGAATGTGGGATCTACTGTGATGGATGTTTATGTTAACTTTTATGTGGTTGTGTGTCTTGTTGCTTTTCACATAGTATCGCTGTATGGCAACTCAAATTTCACTGTACCTTAATTGGTACATGTGACAATAAACTGACCTTGTGTTTAAGAGGGGGGGGGGAGAAGAAAGGAAGAGGCGGAGACAGTAGGCTGTGGGAGAGCTGGGAAGGGGAGGGGAAGGAGAGAGAAAGCAAGGACTACCTGAAATTGGAGGTCAATGTTCATACCTCTGGGGTGTAAACTACCCAAGCAAAATATGAGGTGCTGCTCTTCCAATTTGCAGTGGGACTCACTCTGGCCATGGAGGAGGCCCAGGACAGAAAGGTCGGAATGGGAGGGGGAGTTGAAGTGCTGAGTAACCAGGAGATCAGGTTGGTTAATGCGAACTGTGCGGAGGTGTTGGGCGAAGCGATCGCCAAGCCTGCGCTTGGTCTCACCAATGTAGAGCAGTTGACACCTAGAGCAGCGGATGCAATAGATGAGGTTGGAGGAGGTGCAGGTGAACCTCTGCCACACCTGGAAAGACTACTTGGGTCCTTGGATGGAGTCGAGGGGGGAGGTAAAGCGTACAAGTGTAGCATTTCCTGCGGTTGCAAGGGAAAGTACCAGGGGAGGGAGTGGTTTGAGTGGGAAGGGACGAATTGACCAAGGAGTTACGGAGGGAGTGGTCCCTGCGGAAAGCCGAAAGGGGAGGAGATTGGAAGATGTGGCCAGTGGTGGGATCCCGTTGGAGGTGGTGAAAATGTCAGAGGATAAACTGACCTTGCAACTTTGAAATTGGATGAACAATATATGATTACCTTAATTACGAATAAATAAATAGAAAAGATTATCCATTAGGGAAACAGAAACATTAGAGCAATAATTCTATGATGGACAATAGGTGCAGGTGTAGGCCATTTGGCCCTTCGAGCCAGCACCGCCATTCACTGTGATCATGGCTGATCATCCACAATCAGTACCCCGTTCCTGCCTTCAACCCATATCCCTTGACAAGATACAAGATACATTTATTTGTCACATGTGCCAGATAGCACAGTGAAATGAGATAACCATACAGCCATACAATAAAAATAAAGAACACAACACACGATAGAATTCAACATAAAAACATCCCCACACAGCAGAATCAAAGTTTCCCACTTTGAGGGAAGGCACCAAAGTCAGTCTCTTCCTCTAATGTTCCCCAAACTTCACCCGTGGTCGGGGCTTCCCCGAGCCCTCCGCAGTCGCCGCTACGGGCGGCCCGATGTTCAGGCTCGCACCGTCGGGGTGATGTAAGTCCGACGTCGGGGCTGGGGGATGTCCTCAGCGGCCTGGACAACAGAGTCGGCCACCCTCCTACCGGAGTCCGCAGCTCTCAAAGTCCGCAGGCCGCGCTGGGCGGAGACTGATGCTGGCAGCCCTCTGCAAGGAGCCCCAGGACTCCGCGATGACGGTCAGCTCCACCCGCGCGTTGGAAGCTCTACAAACCAGAGCTCCACGATGTAGGAGCAGCGGCCCAATGCTCCGGAGCTCCAAACAGCGACCCAGGTAGGCATCGCCCGCTCCGCGGTGAATCCAGCGCTGCGCCGCCGCTGTTGCAGCTCTGGTCCGGTTCCCGGTCCCCGGCAGGAAAGGCCGCTCCGATCCAGGTGGTAGGCCGCGAGGTGGGGAGGCGAGGACTCCACTATCTTTAAGAGCCATATCTAACTCTTTCTTGAAAGCATCCAGAGAATTGGCCTCCACTGCCTTCTGAGGCAGAGAATTCAACAGATTCCCAACTCTCTGGGTGAAAAGGTTTTTCCTCATCTGCGTTCGAAATGGCCTACCCCTTATTCTTAAACTGTAGCCCCTGGTTCTGGACTCATGCCTGATCTTCAGTTCTTTCCTATTGAAGACGAACCCTGGCCTGAAATAACTCCTAATCCATTCCCTCCACAGATGCTGCCTAGCCCGCTGAGTTCCTCCAGCACTCTGTTTTTTTTAAAGATTTAACTCTGAAATTGAAGATAGACACAAAAAGCTGGAGTAACTCAGCGGGACAGGCAGTGACTCTGGAGAGAAGGAGTGGATGACGTTTCGGGTCGAGTCCCATCTTCAGACAATCACAAGTACTCTCACTGACGAGAGTTCAGTTCAGTCTGAAGTAGGGTCTCGACCCGAAACTTCACCCATTCCTTCTCTCCAGAGTCGCTGCCTGTCCCATTAAGTTACTCCAGCAACAGCAAACCAGTCAGGATCAAACTCAGGTCTCTGATGCTGTAAGACAGCAACTTTACTGTTGGGAACAACCGAGATCGGCCCGACCCCCTGCCCCACCAACATCCCACTCGCCAATGGAAAAGCAACAACCCGACAAAGTTAACCCAAGATCCAGCTGCCCAAAAAATGCAAGGACACAGAAAGCCAGACTTTATCTCCAAAAACCACAGCAAACCAAATCTACCCTCACTCCAAATTTCAAGATCTGGATGACCATCCCCGCAAGCGTTGATCCACCATGGTGCCCGGGGCCAAGAGGCCGGAACCTCTCTATCCCCCCCCCCCCCCCCCCCCCCCCCCCCCTCCCTATACCCCCACTCTCTCTCTCTCTCCCTCTCCCACTCCCTCCCTCACCTCCGCACTCCCGGAACCACCCGGTGCCCCGCAAAAACAACTGCATCTGCAGCTCCTCCCCCACCGAAGACTAACCCAGGCCCGAAACAACTCCCAATCCACTCCCTCCACAGACGCCGCCCAGTTCCCCCAGCACTTTGTGCCTTACACTCAACTCTGAAATTGAAGATAGACACAAAAAGCTGGAGCAACTCAGCGGGACAGGCAGCGACCCTGGAGAGAAGGGACGGGCGACGCCACGGGTCGAGACCCCTCCCCATTCTGAAAAGAACTCTCTTCGGTGAGAGTACTTGGGATTGTCTGAAGAAGGGTCTCAGCCCGAAACGCCACCCACTCCCTCTCCCCAGAGCCGCCGCCGTACAGCTGAGCCACCCTGGCTCCCGTGTCCACCTTCAACTCCAGAGCCAAACAAAAAGCAGAGTGCTGGAGGAACTCAGCAGACCAGGCAGCACCCGTGGGGGGAACGGACCAGGAGCCGCCCCGTGCCAGTGTTCTCCCCCCCCACCCAACAGGAAGGAACCACAGATGCAGCCGTCCCCGCAAAATGCCAAATGATTCCGGGAATGACGAGGTGAGAGGGTGAGAGAGAGGGAGTGAGAGAGACTCGTTGTTACGATGATCCATATTTAACAACGCAAAATCGTACATCCATATTCTTATCGCGTTTCCGTACAAAATACGGAAAATCCGTACTACTTGGAAGCTTTGTCTTTACTAGGGTCCACGCCACTAACTCCTTTGTTTCTCTTATAATCTTAAGATAGATCTCAGAAGGTCCTGGTGATTGAATTAATCAAAGTCAATAACAGAAGGTGTGACATTCAAAACCTACTAAAGTTGATGACAATGTTCACAGGCCACAAACTTGAAGGTTGTTAAAGGATATCAGAGGCACATCAGGAACATTTACTCTCTGTGTCAACCCAGGCTCAATTGCCGCCCACACGCTGGATAGGCCAAATATAATAATAACCTGGGCCAAATGGAAAGTGCCCTAAGTGAAAACATACCTGTGGGTGTCAAATCTAGGCAGATGTACCAGGCCAATATGATCTATGCAGATAGTTATAAAACAGCATTTGAGTTGGTCCAGCAGCTTTAAATCATTCAGAAAACTTTAATGCACTTCTCATTTTCTTACAGAACATAGAACATAAAACAGTACAGCACAGGAGTGGGCCTTTTGGCATATAATATTTGTGCCGAACATGATGCCAAGTTAAACTGACCTCATCTGTCGGTATATGATCTATATCCCTCTATTCCTTGCCTTCAAAGTACCTATCTTAAGCTACAGCTTCAGCTTTCCATTGGGCCTTTTAAACACCACTATTGCATCTGCCCCCACCATCACCCTTTGTGTTCCAGGCCCCACATCACTCACTGTGTAAAAAAATTTACCCCGCATATCTCCATTAAACTTTCCCCTCTCACTTTATAGCTATGCCCTCTAGTGTTGGACATTTCAACTCTGGGAAAAAGGTTCTGACTGTCTACCCTATCAATGCTTGTCATAATGTTATATACTTCTATCAAGTCTTCCCTCAACCTCCAATGTTCCAGAGAAAACAATCCAAGTTTATCCAACTTCTCCATGTAGCTGAAAACCTCTACTCCAGGCAGCAGATACGACACAAAATGCTGGGGTAACTCAACGGAACAGGCAGCATCTCTGGAGAGAAGGAATGGGTGATGTTTCGGGTCAAGACCCTTCTTCAAACTGATGTCAGGGAAGGAATGCTGCCTGGATATGTGTAGGAAGGAACTACAGATGCTGGTCTCGACCCAAAACATCACCCATTCCTTCTCTCCGAAGATGCTGCCTGTCTCGCTGAGTTACTCCAGCATTTTGTGTCTATCTTCGGTTTAAACCAGCATCTGCAGCTCCTTCCTACACATATCCAGGCAACATTCTGGTAAACCTCCTCTGCACACTCTCCAAAGCATTATTCCTGTAATGGGGCATAACTGTCCAAATACAGCCTAATCAAAGTCTTATAAAGCTGCATCATGATTTCCTGACTCTAAAGGGCCTGTCCCACGAGCTTGCGACTCCATGCGGCAAGTGCAACCTAACGTGGTCACTTGAGCCGTACGGCCTTGCGAGGCCCGTCCCACTTGCGAGGCCGGAGCCGTATGGAGTTGTGCGGAGCTGGTCCCGACATCGCGCGGGGCTCCGAAAAACTGACCATGTTCAAAAATTCCGCACAGCAATGGCCTGCCGGCCCGCAGCCGCCTCGACGGCGTACGCACCGCTTCAACGGGCGTGCGCAGCGTCTCGACGCCATACGCACGTCTTGACGGCGTACGTCACGCACAAACTTCTCGTGGACTTCGCTCGAACTTCACGTCACTCACGACCTCTGCGCGGCCACCCCTTCCGGTTTGGTCGCGCTCGCCGCAAGCAGGCTCATGCTGGTGGGACCGGCCCTGTACGGGGATCACTCGACCATCCACGTGGCCCCCGCTTCCGGTTTGGTTGCGCTTGCCGCATGCAGGTCGCATGCTCGTGGGACAGGCCCTTTATGCTCAATGCCTCGGCAATGAAGGCAAGGACACCATACCTATCTAATTGTGCTGCCACCTTCAGTGAGCTATGAACTTGGATTCCAAGATCCCTCTTCACATCACTGCTATTAAGGGTCTTACCATTAGCTGTATACTCTCACCCTGACATTCAACCATCTGAACGCATCTGCCATTTCTCCGCCCTTTTCTGCAGCTGATCTATATCTCATTGTATCTTCTGACAGCCTTCTTCACTGTCTGCAACTCTTACAATTTTGATGTTGTCAGCAAACTTACTCACCAACCCACCTACATTTACGTCCAACTCATTTATTTATATCACAAATAGCAGACATCCCAGCAGAGGTCCCTGCGGAACTCCACTGGTTACAGATATCCAGCCAGAATATCAACCTTCCACCACAACCCTCAGTCTTCTATGAATAAAACAGTTCTAAATCCATAAACCAAGTCACAGTGATTCTTATGCATTTTAACCTTCTGGATCAGCCTACATGAGTGGGCTTTATCAAATGCCTTGCTAAAATCCATCTATACAACATCCACCACCCTACCTTCATCAATCACATTTGTTATCTCCTCAAAAACCTCAATCGTTAACAAATTGAAGATTTTGATGAGGGATTAGAAGTAAGGCAGCAAACACAAGTTGAAAATGTACGCCATATAAATCATTGCTGATGAGAAAAAACAGAAAAATATCAATGAGTATCCACAAATGACATGAAGAAAATCCAACAATTCTAAACCAATCCAAAATGATGATATGGCAAATCAATCATAAAAACTAAAAAAGATAATAACAGAGAACTAGTTCATATAAAATTTAATTATTTGTCTTGATTACAAAATAATGTCAAAAATGTGTTTTTTAAAAAGCATAATTAAATATAATAAATAATTGCCTTTTATACCTTCATCAAAGCTACCATGTAAAATCATCAGCCACACAACATCCATGCAATGGAATTATAAAATTTTCAAGCAAGATCAGAGCACAACTTTTTCCAACATGTGCACGTGCCAGTTGGATGTGTTTGGTTGGCTGCTAAAATTATGTGGCGAAAACTTAGAGGTCTCATTTCAAAAACATTATCCAGTAAAATTTATATTGAAAACTACATAAAGCCTATTTGTATGCATGTGGGTCATTTTGACTCGGTAATGGAATTGAAAACCGGAATACATCGGCAACTGATCTGGTGCCGCCCACAATCCACTATCCCAAAATCAAAATGACCCCATTGAGCGGATATGTGAGTGGGTGATAGTCAAACAAAGCAACCCTTCAAACATATTCTACATGTACTTGCAGCAGATTTTATTTATGTTTACGTCAAAGTCATGCTTTGATGTAATAGCATTTCAGTTTATGGATGATCAAAATAATTTGAATATTTATTGGACAACATTTGCAACTTTTCAACTGAATGAGAACTTTTTGTTCATGTTTAAATACAAAATGCAACAAGATGAAACACAAAGATGGAGAGAAAGACACATTCAGTAAAAACACATCCTGATGCATGTCAACAAACCAATTACAAATATTGAATTCAATGTGTGCAGAGATCACTTGGAAAAATTCTAAAATAGTACAGCCAGATCTTGCACACTCCAACAATGTTGTGGGACCTGTAGAATACTTCCGTTTATCACACCAGAACAGTAATGAAAGTATCCACACTCTTGGAGTTGCCATCTTCTGGATGAAATATCAGATTTCTCAGGTGGACGTAAATGATCTTATAACACCCAGAGATCCCTCCATCTAAATTACTGAAACTAAGGTGCCCATCATTATCGCCATGCACTTTGTGAGATCTTGTCGTGAGTAAATTGGATGTTGCATCCCCTTCTTCGTAACATTAAATACATTTCAAAGCAGTTGATCAGCTATAAAGCATTCAGATCTTTCAAACCTTAAGCAGTGGAATTGAGTTCACATCCAAATGCATCACGATGGCCCAGAACCCAAACATATTTCCACAGTGGGATAAGAGTCTATGGAACTGAATAAAAGGATGAAAGTTAAATAATTTAAAATATCTAAGTGTAAAACTAATGGCATCTTCCATCTTTCAGACTTCTATTGTGTACAATAAGTAAAAAATCAATGAACTAATAAAATTATTTACAAACACTTCTCAATGTTAAAAAAATAATGAAAACTTCATGATTGATTGCATGACCTGTAAGTAGCTAATGTTACAATGTAACAGAGATATTGTTCAAACAATCCCCAACCCTTAAAATGCACTATGTGCAGTTATTCCTTCAAATATCTCAGAACTCATGATGCATAACATTTAAAAAGTACTTTTTTTAAATATTGAAACTTCAGCTGCACCATAATGTCATGTGGTATATTATAATCATTCAATCAATTCCTAAAAGAGTTAAACTTTTAGTTAAAATTAAACGTTTTACTTTCTGGTTTCAGTTTGGGAGAATAAGTTCATAAATTCATGTTGTAGGGGCAGAATATAAGAGCAGAATTGGGCCATTCAGCCCATCAAGTCTATTCTGCTATACAATCTATCTTTCCCTCTCAACCCCATTTTCCCGCTTTCTCCCCATAACCACAGACACTCGTACTAATCAAGGATTTTATCAACCTCCTCCTTAAAAATATCTATTGACTCTGGCCTCCACAGCATTCTGCGCAAATGAATAGCACAGCTTCACCACCCTCTGACTAAAGAAATCCCTCCTCATCTCCTTTCCAAATGTACGTCATTTCACTCTGAGGCTATGGCCTCTGGTCCTAGACTCTCCCTTTAGTGGAAACATCCTCCCCACATCTTCTCTATCCAGGCCTTTCATTATTCGGTAAATTCCAATGAGTTCTCTCGCCCCCCCCATCCTTCTAAACTCTAGCGAGTACACGCCCAGTGCTGATAAACGCTCAAAAAATGTTAACCCAATCTTTTCTAGGATCATTCTCTTAAATAGACTAATAAATAGTTCAATCTGATTGGCTGCATGGTCTATTTCATGTATCGTTAACATTTTTAATTGATGCTTGGGATTTCTTTAGAGCTGGTACCCAGTAGCAATTGTTACCTGAAAAGGTGAAATCCATACCAATATCAAGTTTAGAGGTGAGTGTTGTCTGTTTGCTGCTGAATGCAAAGCCAGGCCAAAATATCTCATGCAATATCTGTCTGCATTACAATATCAGCAGAACTTGCCACAAGCAACTACCAGAGTTGGAATTGAAAAATAGTGAACTTAAATAAGAAAGACAACAGCAACTTTTTGTAAGTATGCTACAGGCTATATTTATTACAAACATCATAATCATACCGCTCTCTGTCAGAAGAAAAAAATAACTTACAATGCAATTAAGCAATTTTCAAAACTTGGGAATTATAACAGAAAATGTATTCCTGCATTGGAAAGGATTATTATGTAACATAAATAGCAGCATTACAAAAAAGGAAAACAGAGAACTGAAAAACAAGGGAAATGGAAGACAGTGCGACACAACAATAACATCTCATTACTCTACAACATTAACATAATCCAACAATATAAATCTGGTCTGAAAGAACTGGATACATATCATCTCTAAGTACACCTTGCTTTATATTGAAAGCCTTGGATAAACACCCTTCCTGATTAGTATTTAGGGCTACCACATCAGTATGCACTACATATTGATTTCTTTAAAAGTTTTTCAGTGGACTGAGTCCCTCAATTTTCAGGTTATCAATGATTTTACAATTACAATATCTTCTTGCTAAACCTAAACAGTTAACATGCTTGGACTAGCAGAAACATATAAACTAAATTCTGGTTAAAAATAATTTAATACTCTGCCTCTTTGCAGATAGCTCTCCTGTCATCTTTGTTCAACCAGCGGAAATACAGCTACACTGCAAAGTTGCTAACTATTGGAATCATGCCATTCAAGAATGAATGACAGCACCAAAATATCACATTCCTTTATGAGAAAGCTAATCTGGTCCAACTTCCAGGTTTAAATGAATAAAATATGCTCTTTATTTTTGTTTCCCAAAGAAGTTAAAAATTGCTCCATATTTGTCTGCACGAGATAGATACCAATCCTAAAGATGGCAAGGAAGTTCTAACCACAAGCAACCCACCAGGCTGACCTCACCTTCTGACGTAAGAAATATATGTAAACATAAAATTGATAATTACCACTTGTATTTTGAAAAGGAGGAGTTAAAGATAGCAGTTGTCCAAAACTAAAGTCTCCCACATATAAATACTAGGCATTCTGCTTTAAAATCACATCTTCATCACTCTCCATAATTGCAGAGATCTATCACCAGGGAAAACTGGACTGAAGCAAGGCTCTGAAATCAAAGTAATGCTGGTATGTTCCAGTTTCATTTTGTGTTACTGTAAGGGATAGTGTCAATTTGTGAGTGCATTTGTAGTGATTAATGCACTAATCACTGTGCTTTCTCGCATACTGCATAAAAGGCATCAGAGTGTGTTACACACAACCATACTGCTTAGTTGAAGGTTGCAGGAGTCTTCTTGTAAAACAACATTTTGTAAAACAACAAATCTGGGTGATAGAGAGAAAGGGGGACTTTTTTAGAAAACTTTAAAGCTATATTGCAGATTATGGCAAAATGTAAAGAAATAAATGGAGTCACAAGGAACTGTGGATGCTGGAGTAACTCAGCAGGTCAGGCAGCATCTGTGGAGGGAATGTATGGACGACATCTCAGGTCAGGCCATTTCCTCAGACTGACAGTAGTATGGGAGAGAAAGCTGGAAAAGAGGTGGAGGCGGGACAAAGTCTGGCAAGTGGTAGGTGGATAGTGAGAGGGGGTTTGATTGGCAGATAAGTGGACAAAGGCTAGAGATGAAAAGAAGACAAAAGGGTGCCAGATAAGAAAATAACAAGAGTGAAATGTAAAGCTAGAAGGAGGGATATAGCTGGAAGAAGACAGGTGGGAGAAGGGTTAAACAAGAGGGATGTGATGATAGAAATGGATACACACCAAGAAAAGGAGTGAGTGGGTGGTGGTGGTGGTGGTGGTGGGGGGGGGAGGAGTTAAACCAAAGATAGATACAACATGCTGGAGTTACTTAGCTGGACAGGCAGCATCTCTGGAGAGAAGGAATGGGTGATGTTCTGAGAGGGTCTGAAGAAGGATCTCGACCTGAAACATCACCCATTGCTTCTCTCCAGAGATGCTGCCTGTCCTGCTGAGTTACTCCAGCATTTTGTGTCTATCTTTAATATCTTTTTTTATGTTGTTAGCAGACCTGGAATGTTGCATTTGGCCCTCTCGGGCAAATAGTTTGTATACATAAATAGTTACATAGGTGACAAGATATTGTCTGATGCTTGTGTGTAATCATTGCATAATAAGTGAATGTAAATATAATGTGCATCATTGTGTATCACAGCTAGAATAGGTGAATGTCACAGCTAGAATAGGTAAAGACATAAATGTTTGTTAAAGAACAAAATGGTTTCTTAAATTATATTATATATTTTAATCTCAATAATATGTAAATAAAATTAAATAGGATGAGTGTAAGTGGGCAATGATGGTCTGCACAGTCTCAATGTGTACAAAGGCCTGTTTCTGTGCTGCATGATTCTGATTCTATTCAATTCTACTCGTACTAAATGCCTGCAATTATACTGAATACATTAAAATTACTCTGCATCTTGTTTTATCTATATTTGTAAAATATTTTTGTACCAACTACAGATCTGATCTACAACCATGGTTTCAAAACAAATCATTGCGCTTGTATTACTGCTCACCCTGACCTTGGCCTATGGAAAGGGATACGACACACGTCGGTGGAAAAAAAACCGGGGTAAGCTTGAACTTCAATTTGGACAAATACCACTTACATTAATCTGTGAAAGTCAAAACTGGACAAGCACAACTTGATTTTGTTGACTAAACTCCTTAAACTTTCAAAAATTCAGTCAAACAAAAATACAAATTTGTTCCATCACAAGAGGTTCTCTACTTAAAAGTTTATTTTCACAATACATATGTTACAATATCATCCTGGTACTGTCTTTAAAACACTCTCACAATTTTCCTTTCTGTACATGTTTTGCATATAGTTAAAGATGGAAACAAAATATTCTTAAAATGGTCAGCTGGTCGAGCAGCAAATGTAGAGAGACATATAAAGCTAATGTCTTAAAAGTAGATGACCTTATATCAGAATTGATATTAACTAATTCTATATTCTGGTGCTTGGAAGAAAGGTCATCAACTTGAAACCTCAGCTGTGTTTTTTCTTTATAAATTATGTTTTGTGAGTATTTTGAACATTGTTATTAGTTTAGATTGTCAGCATCTGTAGTACTATGCTTTCCTTTTACAGTATGCATATATACATGCTTGTATTATTCACCTATTGTAGCTGTGATACACAATGATATACACTGTATTTACATTCACTTATTATGCAACGATTACACACAAGCATCAGACAATATCTTGTCACCATTTAACTATTTATGCATACAAACTATTTGCCTGAGAGGGCCAAATGCAACATTCCAGGTCTGCTAACAACATTAAAAAAAGATGTCAAAGATAGACACAAAATGCTGGAATAACTCAGCAGGACAGACAGCATCTCTGGAGAGAAGCAATGGGTGATGTTTCGGGTTGAGCCCCTTCTTCAGACCTTCTCGACCCGAAACATCGCCCATTTCTTCTCTCCAGAGATGCTGCCTGTCCCACTGAGTAACTTCAGCATTGTGTGTCTATCTTTGGTTGAAACCATCATCTGCAGTTCCTTCCTACACATAAAAGATGTCAAGTTGAGTGAGTGGAAAAACAAGATGGCAGATAAAGTACATTGTACAACATGTAAAGTTATCCTATATGGCAGAAAAAAAGACGGAAATAAAGATTATTTTTAAAAGATGAGATTGCAAAGTGTTGATGTTCAAGGAGAACTGAGCATCCTTCCACACAAGGAAAGCAAACTTGCAAGTGGATCAGGCAGTTAGGAAGACAAATGGTTTGTTGTTGTTTACTGCAATAGGATAGTACAAGAGTAGCACTTTCTTACTCTAATTATGTAGGACTGGTGAGATCACACCTCAAATATTGTCTCGAATTTTGATTTATTTTTCTAAAAGTAAAAACTTGCTGGTGAGAGCATAGCAAAGATTCATTAGATGAGTTCCTGCGAATGGTAGGTCTATCAGAAGAGATCAGGTTGAGCAGACTAAGCCTCTATTTAGAGTTTAGGAGAAAGGGACATCAGTGAAACATTTCAAATTCTTTGTGGTCTCAGCAAGGTAGGTACTGTGAGGATATTTACTCTCTGATGAAATTAGAACTAGGGGGGTCACAGTCTTAATCTTCTGACCAAAACAGTATTGGAAACTCAGTCATTGACAGTATTTAAAACTGAAGTGGATCTATGGGACTAGCAAAATTAAGAAATGTGTTGATAGGATAGGTTAATGGAATTGAGGCAGAAGATCAGCCATAATCAATAAATGGCAATTAAACTCATGAGGCCAAAAGGCCTATTTCTAGTTTCATTTCTTATGTCGATACAAACAATCAACATTGATTGACACAATTGATTGCCAATCTGCTGCGCTATTACTACATTCAAATAGTCCTGTCTTCATTTAACTCCCGTGTTTATGGTGGTCTCCAAAACCAAATGTATGTGTAGAGTGCAAGAAACACTGTCATAAGTATAAGAAGTCAGAGTACACTTGCAGTGGACAACTTGCCACTCCCAAATAGGTAAATGTGCACGTAGCATTGTTATCAAATAAGATGGTACTATCTTTGCATTCTAGTTGCACAGCAGTATTTCTGTCATTGAATTCTGCTACATCTCACAGCTCTTTGTCACAACCCAGTCATTTAAGCTATATGATTAGTATTTTCAGTACAGGTCATCAAATCTATCCCCCCCAACACTACCCTCAAAATACATGGGTGAGTAAGCTTTGCTTTACCTTAAATCTCTGATGCTTAAATCTCTAAAACTGGCTACTAAGAAGGATTCCACAGATTACATTCTACATTGCCTATTCTTCCATCAAACCAAAGAAAATCTAGAATGGGTGAATTAGGTTTGCTATGTTATAATTATGTTTTTGTCAGAAATTAATGAGAGAATGCATAAGATATTTGCTTTATTAAACATTTCAAATGCAACTTTAAATGATTGATTAACTGAATATTTTTATTATTTTCTAAAATGGCACCGGTGATTCAGGTGATGATGATGATTCAGTGGGAAATGACTCGGGTGGAAACGACTCAGGTGCAAACGACTCAGGTGCAAATGACTCGGGTGCAGATGATTCTAACAGCAAAGAAGGTGGTAAGTTTGACTGATATTGTTGAATCCTCAAATAAATGCATTATCTTTAAATGTATACAACAATTGTCCATTATATTCCATGCAGTGGATTCTGCAACTACAACAGCAGCAAAACCATCATTGTTAAACCATTAAAGCACCACATTCACGATTTCTAATTATGTATATGCAGTTTATCATAAAATCCTCAAAAGTACATCAGATATTCAATGTTTTTCCATAGACTGCAACATTTTGAACCCCCCTAACAAATTAGCTTAGCTGTTGAAACTACTGATACTATAACCCTGAAAACATTACGCTATGCTAAAGATGTATCCAAAGACATACAATGTGTAAGCAAGAACTGCAGATGCTGGTTTAAATTTAGACACAAAATGCTAGAGTAACTCAGCGGGTGAGGCAGCATCTCTGGAGAGAAGGAATGGGCGACAGTTCGGGTCGAGAACCTTCATCAGACTGATGTCAGGGGAGGGAGCGGGACAAAGATAGAGTGCAGGCAAGACTAGTGGAAGAACTGGGAAAGGGAAGGGGATGGAGAGAGAAAGCAAGGGCTATCTGAAGTTAGAGAAGTCAATGTTCATACTGCTGGGGTGTAAACTACCCAAGCGAAATAGACGGTGCTGTTCCTCCAATTTGTGCTGGGCCTCACTCTGATAATGGAGGAGGCCCAGGACAGAAAGGTCAGATTGGAAATGGGAGGGGAAGTGCTGAGCCACTGGGAAATCAACATCTTAATTTTTTAGATTGGCATATGCGTATGCAACGAATAAAGAGATAATGAATCACATGCAGGCAGAGGAGATTAGTTTAACTAAACATCGTGTTTGGCACAGAAAAGGGGCAAAATGTTAAAGTTAAACATTTAAGTAATTGAAATGACGTGCATTTGATCATTTAAAAACAGATTTATGTATAAAGGGGCACCAAATAAAATAAAATAATTAAACACTTAGAGGAAACAAATTGAGAAAAAAATTGAGGAATTAATGAGGAATTAATTAGATCCAAAATTAATTGCTGGAGATGTTCTGGTTACAACTTGCTAGGTTAGAATAGAGACAAAGGAAGAAAGTCTCAGCTGAACAAGCCTTGCTGGAGGACTGTGGTCAAGAGTGTGAAAAGCTGCAGACATGTTCAGTAGAATGAAGAGGGCCAACTCGCCTCTAATGAATCTAGCTAAAACTACTTTAGAGGAGTGGAATGTACAGAGACCAGATAGAAGAAACTTAAACATGGAGAAGCAAAGAGAAATATAAGCAAATGGGGAAGTGATAAAAGCTTCAGGAGCTTTAGGATGAATGGAATTGTTGGAGGTAAAGCATCAGCATTCAGTTGCCAAGTGTATTTATTTATAAAGGATTGATGGTGGTTTTGAACGGAAGGAATAAGTAGTTCCGGAGAGGAAGGCACTTTTTTAAGCGGAAGGGAAAAGGTCAGCCAACAAATTGAGGATGGGCCACAAATTCTGGCCTCACTAACAAAACCCACAGATCATAACATGATGAAGAAATAAGTGCTTACTGTTAGTAAAGTAAGGTTAGTTTAGTAATATACACTCAATGACAACTAGAGTATTATCAAAGTAAGAATATATTAAAAATAATAACCAAGGTCTTGCTCAAACCAGATATCAAATTGGGAAGGGAGAGAGATATTTTAGGGTACACATTCGGATGCCATAACAAAGGCAGCTAAAGGAGCAATAAGAATGAATGGAATGATTAATGTTGACATTTACCAAGAGATCAGCGGAGCTCAAGGTGGTGCCTGGACTGGAGAACTTTACCAAAGGGGAAACATTGGATAGACTGGGCTTACTTTTTCTGCAGAGGCGGAGAGGTGACCTGAAAGAAGTATACACAAATAACAGAGGCATAAGTAGGGTAGATAATCAAAATATTTTTTCCGTTGGTAGGGGTATCAAAAACAAGAAAGCATAGATTTATGGCGACAGGAAGGAGTGGTAAAGAGGATCTGAGAGGTACATTTTTATTTACACAGAGAGTGGTTGATATCTGGAACATGCTGCCGGAGAAGGTGGTTGAATCAAATGCAATTAATATGTTCAAAAGGCATTTAGACAGACTCTTAGAGAGGCAAGACACAGAAAGATAAGGCCCTAATGCAGGAAAATTGGGTTAATATAGATGGGTAAAAACGCAGACATGGACGTGGTGTGCCAGAGGGTCTGTTGCTTTGTTGCTTTGCAGGACTCAGTGACATAGTGATCACAGAAGCTTCTAGAGTTGGAGAATTTCGAGAGATATTGAAGAACAAGACTATGGAAGTTTTGCTAGTGCTACTCTGGACAGTTTAAACTAGATTAGATTGGCAAGGGGGCAGTATCCAATGCAGTCGTGAGGCAGGTAGGAAGCTGGGATTCAGTAGAAATGTCAATTACAACAAGTAGATACATAGACAGGAGTAGGGCAAGAAGCAATTCTAGAGGCCTGCCAGGTAAGGCAGATGAACTCAGGGCATAGGTATATAGGACTGGGGTGTTATTGCTATTACTGGATAAGAGAGAGGGAGGACTGGCAACTTAATGTCCCAGGATACAGGTGCTACAGGTGAGATAGAGGTGGGGGTAAAAGAGGAGGGAATGGTGCTCTACTGATTGAGGAGAATATCATGGCAGTGATCTGAAATGACATTACTGAAGGATATTCCACTAAGTTTTATATGGGTGGAACTCAGAAATAAAAAGGGGATGATCACCTTGGTGGGATAAAGCTCAAATAATCGATGGCAATTAGGGGAACAAATATGATGGGAGGCTGTAGACAACTGCAAGAATAACTAAAAATAATTTACATTTAATATTTGTTTATGTTTTAGCCATCTATCGTGTTTTAGAGATATGGGAGGGGTATAATTAGTGGGTCAGAGGTGTATTGTTGTTTCATTATTACATTGGCCGGCAAAATGGATAATGCAGCAAGGCTCTAGAAGCAAGGGTGCCGGAATATCAGTGGTATACCTGTACTTTCCCTTTACAATCGACCTCCAAAAGTGCAACAGCACCCCCATGCTAAGATTAAAGTCCATCTGCCATTCCTCCATCAATATCTGTAACTGATCTATATCTTGCTGTATCCTTTGACAGTTTTCCTCACTGTCCACAACGCTGCCAATTTTGGTGTCATCTGCACACTTGCAACCAATCTGTCTACATTTATGTCTAACTCATATCTTTTATCAATCACAAACAACAGAGGCCATAGCCCAGATCCCTACAGAACTCGTCACAGACCTTCAGCCTGAATATTGTCCTTTCACCACATTTCTCTGCCTTCTATCAAAATACCAGTTCTGAAACCATACGACCAAATCACTCTTAATCCCATGCATGTAATGCTCTGGATGCTTCCCACGTGGGATTTTATCAAATTCCTTACAAAAATCCATGTGTGCAACATGCATTGCTCAAGCCTCATTAATCACCTTTGCCACCTCCTCAAAAAAAAATTAAGTTTTAAGGTGGGGGGTGGGAGGTTAACATTTAATAGGAATTTGTATTTTCATTCAGAGGGAGGTGGGTACATCAGAAGAGCTTCCACAGGAGATAATTACGGCAGGTACACTAACACCATTTAAAAGACACCTGTTAAGGTACATGGTTATGAAATGGTTAGAGGGATATGGACCAAATGTAGGCAAATGCCACCATCTCAAATGGGGCACCTTTGGTCAGCAAGGACAGGTTGGGCTGACGGCTCTATTTCTGTGCTGTAGACTCCAGTTAGTACGCCATTAGCTCCCACAGACAAACCTGTGCTGACGGTCCCCAAGTACCCCATTCTCTTCAAAAGGCAAGAAAATCCTATCCCTGAGAATATGCCCCAATACAAGTTGAGGCACACGGGCCTATATACTAGTTTATCTGTACTTTCCATCTTAATAAAGGAGCAGCACTGGCTACTCTCCAGTCCTCCGGGACCTTGCCTCTGGCTAGTGAGGAAATATAGATCTTTTTTCAATGCCTCTGCAATTTATTTTGCCTCTTAATAACCTGAGATTGATTGCATAGGGCCCTGAGGAATTATCCATCTTAAAGCTTTTCAGGAGTCCAAACTACACCTCCTTCTTGATCTCAAAGTGCCCTAGCATATTAGTATTCTTCACACTGAACTCACTATTCTCCTTTTCCTTCTCCTTGGTGAATACAATGTACACATTTAGTATATTGCCAACATCCTGACTCCAAGCATAAATCCCCATTTTTAATTCTTGTGATCCTACCTTCTTCATCGTTACCCTCTTGTTTTTAAGGTACATATATAAGGTTTCGGGATATATATATATATTTATGGCCCCTTTTAGCCCTTCAAATGTAACTTTAAGGCTCATATTGGTCTTTCAAGTTATTTCCTGCTTGATTTACATTCCCCAAATTTTATCTTCCAAAAAGTTACATGTGCTTCCCTTTTCTTTTTTTACTAAATCCACAACCTGTCTGGTCATCCAAGGTTTCCTTCCTTTGCCATCCTTGGAACATGCCATTACTGAACTCTGATCAGCTGGTCTTTAAATGACTCCCATATGTCTAATTTACCCAATAACAACTGCCCCCCCCCCCCCCCCCCCCCAATTTACTCATCTTTACATTTGCCTAATAACTCCATAATCTGATTTACCCCAATTCATTATTTTTCCCCAAGGTCCAGAACTGTCTTTATTCAACTGTCTTAAAACATATGGAGTTGCAAGCATTGTTTCCAAAATGCTTTTCCACTGAAACACCAGTGACTTGGCAAGGATCGTTTCCCAATACAACAAATTGAAATCTATACAACGTATTGTCTTTCTTGCATTCAAGTCACCATAATGGCCACAACACTAGTCCTATGCACTTGAATCAGGCTCTCAGTTCAACCTCTTTACCTATGGTACTCATTGTATTGAACTAAACACACTTCAGCCCATCGGTTTCACCATGTTCTCCCTGCTTGTTCTTCCTTTGAGACTTACTGGTCATAACCTTTACCTTCCTACCAGTGTTTCCATTTACTGACTTGTTTCTCTGGTTCCCACCCCCCTGCCACTCTCGTTTGAACACTCCTGAGTAGTACTGCCAACCCTCCCTGTAAGAAAATGGGTAAGGTCATAGACTATTATTATGACCTTGATTAGTAGAAAAAAAGTAACAAATGCAAGCAACATTTAAAGTTTCTTTCCTTTCTTTCTTTCAAAGGAATAAAGCGTGGGCCACGAGGGCCGCGTGGTCACCCAGGATCACCGGGTCCTGCTGGTAGGCCAGGGATTGGATTGCCTGGAGCTCCGGGTAAACCTGGATCACGAGGACCAGAGGGACAATCATTTGCAGGGAGACCAGGCATTCCAGGAGGCCCGGGAAAACCAGGTGCAAGAGGATTCCCTGGAGAAAAAGGCAACAGTGGATCTCCTGGGAAAGAAGGAGGAAAAAGGCAGTGCAGGACCCAGAGGACCTCCTGGACCTGCTGGATTATCAATTCCAGGTAAATCAGGTCCCCAAGGAGCAACCGGTCGTGCCGGTTCACCTGGATCACCTGGAGAGAAAGGAAAGTCAGGGAGTCCAGGCCAACCAGGGCAAAGGGGAGAAAGGGGATCAGGAGCCCCTGGACGTCCAGGAGATAAAGGCGCCACAGGAGCAAGAGGACTTCCAGGTACACCTGGTTCAAATGGAATTGGAAGTCCTGGGCGTTCTGGTTCTCCCGGTAAACCAGGTGCAAAGGGTGAGAAGGGTTCAACAGGTTCACAGGGAATACCAGGTGCACAAGGTAAAAAAGGACTGCCAGGAGCAGCTGGACAACCCGGATATGGAAAGACTGGAGCAAATGGAAAACCAGGGTCAACAGGAGCCCCAGGAGCAAAGGGTTCACAAGGTCATCAAGGTTTGTCAGGAGCACCTGGACTGCCGGGCATAGGAAAAACTGGAAGTCAAGGTCCAAAAGGAGAGCGTGGTTCTACAGGGGCAAATGGCTACCCTGGAAGTTCTGGGAAAAAAGGAGAAAGTGGACAACCTGGAGCTCAAGGACCTGAAGGACGAGCCGGTTCACCAGGTCAGCAAGGTTCAAGAGGGTTACCAGGGTCCACTGGAGCACCAGGATCAAGAGGTCAGGCAGGACCAACAGGTTCACAAGGGTATCAAGGCTTAAAAGGGCAGCCAGGATCAACTGGTTCACCAGGAACACCAGGATCTTCAGGTCAACCAGGTCGCCCAGGTGCTCAGGGCGGACAAGGTCCAGCTGGTAGAAAAGGTGACACTGGAAATGCTGGATCACCTGGTAAATCAGGCAGTCCGGGTGCTACAGGACCTGCTGGGCCACCTGGATATCCAGGTAAAGATGGAATGAGAGGGTCTTCTGGAGCATCTGGTTCTCCAGGTTCACCTGGATCTCAAGGATCTCGTGGATACCCTGGAGAAAAGGGAGATGCTGGTCCTCCTGGTCCACCTGGGAATCCAGGAGAGTATTATGGAAAAATATCGGCCGGCAAACCTGGTTCAACTGGACAACAAGGACCAAGAGGTCCTCAAGGGCGTCCTGGTCCACCAGGCCCTCCAGGAAGAATGATTGTACAATCACAAAAACGTGATGATGATGATGATGACGACTCCAGCATGTCAGAGGAAGCTAGTTCTATTCCAGCATTTACAGCCACACTTTCTCATTCATACTCATCAACAGGAAAACCAGTAAAATTTGACAGAATATTAATTAATTCTAATGATAATTATGATCCATCAACTGGAATATTTACATGTGATGTATCTGGAATCTATCAATTTTCTTATCATATACAAGTCAAAGGAGCAAATGTTTGGGTTGGATTATACAAAAATGATCGACCTGTAATTTACACATATGATGACCATCAAAAAGGTTATATTGATCAGGCTTCAGGAAGCGCTGTATTATATTTACACAAAGGTGATCAAGTTTACATTCAATTACCTTCAAAAGAATCCAATGGGTTGTATTCATCAGATGATAAAACGTCTTCCTTTTCAGGGTTTCTAATTGCTCATTCATGATGCACATTAACTGAAATGGGTGATGTAAATGAATCTATTATGACTGTTCATTGATCAGAAGGACTGAATCCTGATTAGAGATCAAATTCAAATGTAGCACAGCGTGAAAGGTCATAGAAACAGTATGTTCTTGCATGGAGTAAGTTTGTCCTATTGTTATTTTTCCTGTTAATAAAACATTTCTTAAAACAAAATTATTTGACTACATTGGTTAATTTTTCAGTCGATGTATCAGACATGGAAGTTTCTGCACGCTGCAATTATTCATTTTATTTTATTTGTCCTTTTCCCATAGTAGTATTGCAGTTTAATTGTTGCTTTTAAAGATGAAGATGCTTTTACAGGCTACAAATAATGTATTAAAACAATCTGGAAAGTTTTATGCATGAAATGGAACACAAATTAAAAACACAACTTTGCTGCAGCAAGCTGATAGTTAGACTTGCCCATGTATCTCAGCTCATATTTTTGCCCATATACCTGTTCCCCGCACTTTCTCCCCCACATCCAACCAGGTCCCCAGCAGCCCTTCCAGATGAGACAGGGATTCGCAAGCACCTCCTCTAACCTTGTCTACTGATCTAATTACCTCATCTACCTCGTGCTCCCGATGTGGCCCCCTTTACATCAGCGAGACCAACGATCATGTTCGTGATCGTTTTCACGATCACTTGTGCCCAGTCAGCCCAGGGCCTGTTGGATCTCCCAGTTGCTAACAATTTTAACTCCCCTTCCGATACCGACCTTTCTGTCCTGGCCTCCTTCATTGTCAGAGTTAGGTCCCTGCTTGTCAATTCTAATGGGAGGAACTGGAGGGACAACACCTCGCATCCTATTTGGGTTGCTTACAACCCCACAGCATGAACACTGTGAACCGCCTCCCCCCTTCACCAGCCACCCCCCTGCTTTGCTGGTTCCCCCTTATACCTATTCAACCTATGTCCGTTCCTCTGGCTTGACATTTCACGCCTCTTCTCTTCTTGTCAGATCCTTTTTCATCTCTGGCCTTTGTCCGCCCATTAAACAAACAAACAAACAAACAAACACACAACCACAAATGCTTATGATGATGGATGGGGTGCCAATTGAGCGCCCTTGTCTGAATGGTGTTAAATTTCCTGAATGCTATTAGAGTTGCACTCATCCAAGCTTGTTCTGAGTATTACAGCATTCTCCAGATCATTGCTTTGTATTTGCTCGAAAGGCTTCAGGGTGCCAGGGAAGTCACCAGCTGCAATATGTTTGGCATCTGTAGCCATGGCTCTTATAACCAAGGTATTTATATGGATGATAGACAAAATGTAGGAGTAACTCAATGGATCAGACAGCATATCTGGAAAAAAGGAATTGGTGATGTTTCGGGTCAGAACCCTTCTTCAGACTGGTCATAGAGCAGGAAAGCAGTTGAAATCACAGTGCAGTGTGAGGCTTTTGCAGAACTTCTGTCAGAGAGAAGAGGAAAACTCCTTCAAAGTAGGCGTACCTTGAGGAGCCTTCACAGTGGAGCAGACAAAATGTCTAGGAAGGATCTGCAGATGCTGGTTTAGACAATAGACAATAGGTACAGGAGTAGGCCATTCGGCTCTTCGAGCCAGCCCTTCGAGGATAGTCCAGTTGTGTTTCTAATCAAGAAATGTTGCTTGTGGGAATTCGGCAATAGTAATGTCATTGAAAAGTAAGCATAGGTGGATAGATACGTTCCTGTTGGAGTAATCACTGGCAGGCACCTGTTATGACACACCCTAAAGCCCATGCCTGAAGTCTTGGTCCATGCAGGTATAAGCAGTTATATTTACTGCAAAGTTTAGACTGATATTCAACATTCTACAATCATGAGAAAACATCAGTATGTCTGGCTTCATGATGGAAGGTAGTTCATTGATGATGCTGCGGAAAATAGTTGAACTTAGGACACTAACCGATGAACCCTATCTGGTATTGCCACGTGGCCTGGGCGATAATGAGGACATAATAGAGAAGGTATTAATTTAAGCAGATTAATTTATTTTAAACGTGATACAGGAGGAAATGGAGAGTGAAAGAAAAAAATGAAACTGTAGCTAATTGTGAGAGTGATTTAAAAACTGGTGTCAGTAGTCCCTCGTTACTTTGATAATACCTGGATCGATTTGCATTTGAAAAAGCAAGAACTAATTAAGAATAGTCGGCATTGCTTTGTACGTAGAAAATCATAATACACAAACTTAATCAAGTTTTTTGAAGAGATTACTAAAATGGTTAACGGAGATTAAATTGTGGAGATTAATACAGAATAGTGTGGGTTAATGGAGATACAGATAGAAGTGCAAAATGTCAGATTTTCCGAAGTGAGGGCAAGGGATAGAGTGATAGGCATCTTTGATGGTCGCGTAGCAGTGGTCAAGGGTGTTTGATCCTCTGGTGTTGCAGGAGACATGTTGGTGGAAGTTAGGGAGCGATTTCTTCAGGTTGGCTTTGTTGAAGTTCTCGGCTACCGTGGTAAATGCCTCGGGGTAAGCCGTCTGGTGCTTGTTGACCATGGCGTGCAGCTCCTCCAGTGCCAGACGGATGCCAGATGTTCGAGGTGTGGAGAGCAGGAGTTGGATAGGACTGACAGGTCTGAGCACCACCCAGAGTTGACAATGAAGCAGACGCGCCCTCATCCCCCTTTACCAGATGCCATCGTACGGTCCATACGGTGGATGGAGAACCCTTCAGGCTGGACCGCTGATCAGTTGGACTGGTGGCCAAGGAATGGTTAATGGAATTGAACGCAAAGAAATGTGAGGTGTTACATTTTGGGAAGTCTAACAAGGGCAGGACCTACACAGTGAATGGTAGGGCTCGAGGGAGTGTTGAACAGTAGAGGAATCTAGGAGTGCAAGTACACAGTTCGTTGAAAGTGGCGTCACATGTAGATAGGGTGGTGAAGTTGACTTTTAGCACATTATCTTTCCTCGGTCAGAGCATTGAGTATAGAACATGGGAGATCATGTTACAGTTGTAAAATACATTGATGAGGCCACATTTAGAGTATTGTGTTCAGTTTTTTTACCATGTTATGGGAAAGATGTTGTCAAGCTGGAAAGGGTGCAGAGAAGATTTATAACGATGTTGCCAGAACTTGATGGCCTGAGCTATAGGGAGAGGTTAAGCAGGCCAGGACTTAATTCTTTTGAGCATAGGAGATTGAGGGGAGATATTATTGAGTGGACAAAATCATGAGAGACACAGATCAGGTAAATGAACAGTCGGGAAAGAACGGGTATCAAAATGCTCGGAGACTTGTATGAATTAGGAAAATTATTATCATTTCAACAATTACAACTGAAATATAATTCGAGAAATAATCAATATTATAAATATCATCAAATCCGTGACTATCTGAAAAAATACACAAAAGACTATCATAACATGTCCCCAGACTTATTGGATGAAGCCATGAAGACAAAGGCTGAATCAGCAAATCTAATATCATATTTATACAACATTCTTTTAAATATAGAAATACCTACAACCGATGGTATTAGAAGAGACTGGGAACAAGACCTAGCTATAAAAATTTCAAAAGAGAGCTGGGATAAACACTTACTATATGTGCATAAATGCTCGATCAACGTACGACATACTCTAATTCAATATAAAACATTACATAGACTATATTATTCAAAAACTAAAATAAATAAACTTTTCCCCAATGTCTCATCCATTTGTGATAAATGTCAGTCACAAGAAGCTACCATAGCACAGTCTTTTGTTTTTTGTATAAAACTCCAAACATTTTGGAACGAAATATTTGAAATCTTCACAAAATTATTTAAAATAAAACTTGTACCAAAAGCAGAATGGATCATTTTTGGAATATCAGAAGGTAACCCCGAATTAAACGTGTTTCAAAAGAACTTACTTAATTACGGGCTAATAATGGGGAAAAAAGCTTAAATTTTGGAAAAATGCTCCAATACCAACAATAAAAATGTGGATTTCAAACATGTTCGAAACACTACACTTGGAAGAGATGAGACTCCTCCTAGCAGGCAAAGCAGACCACTTCCAAAAGACGTGGTCTGCATTTATGGAACTATTACAAGCATAAGGTGCAATAGTAATTTAAAATATAAATGGTACCAGGATCTGGTAACGGGGGGTATAAAATAATTTATTTTTTTTAAACACGGTTGGTATATCGTTTTTTGCGAGTTTTGTGTTACAATAGAGCGATTGTTTTTCCTTTTTTTTTCTTTTCTTTCTAGGGTCTTATTTCCTTTCTTTACTTCCTTCTCTAACTTCTTCCCTAAGGGGCTTTCTTTTCCCAACACTTTCCTGCACCTTCACGATTCTTGCTCACTTTCCTTACTTCTTTTATTTCTATCTTTTTTAAAGCTCGAAAAACGAAGTGGTACAACAAATGTAATAAGATATATCTGATGTGTATTATTGTAATTTACTAAGAAGTATAGTTTAAAAAAAATATATCATAAGGAAATAGGCGACGTTTCGGTCCGAAACCCTTCTTCAGACCAGTCTGAAGAAGGATTTCGGCCCGAAACGTCGCCTATTTCCTTCGCTCCATAGATGCTGCTGCACCCGCTGAGTTTCTCCAGCATTTTTGTGTACCTTCGATCTTCCAGCATCTGCAGTTCCTTCTTGAATACTAAAGGCCTTGTTTGACAGTCAATAGAAGCAACTTCCTTTCACGGTGAAAATAAGTCTTTCTTTTGTTTAGAGCCGGGGGGCTACATCCGGCCCGCCACGAGATTTTATCCGGCCCGCACAAGTTCTTAATATGTTCCGTGTGGCGGGCTATTTAGCGGGTTCTGTGGTAGCGCAGGACCTTACACGTCAGTTTGCTCTAAACTTTAGAGATACAGCACTTAAACAGGCTTTCACTCGCCCCCACCCCCACCACAAACACTATCCTACACATGCACACACACTAGGGACAATTAAACCAACCCAATTACTCTACAAATCTTCAGTGTATAACCAGCATATGTAGTTCCTTCCTATACAAACCTGTAAGTGTTTGGAGTGTAGGTGGAAACTGGAGCTCCCAGAGAAAATACATGCAGGTCAATGGGAGAATGTACAAACTCCGTATACAGCACCCATATTCAGGAACGAATCCGGCACTTTGGTGCAGTATGGCAGCAACTTAAGACTGCACCACCCTGCCGCCCAGTTATCTAGTAACTGTAACTTAAATTATTGCAGCAGTTTTTAAAATCCCTCCAATATGTTTTTTTTGCAAAAGGCAGATTCTCCCCCTACATTTTGACTGGGGGAAAAAAGGAAAAAATATCAATTATTCGTGACCAATGACCTTGTTGTATTTGTTGGGCCAAAGGATAAATTATGTCGGAGCAACCTGTTGAAAGCTATCATATGGCCATGCATTTATTGTAGGTTGGTGTATCAGTGGCGATGTTGCTGCAGATGAATGTGTCAAGGCAATGTTTGTCGAAGGTGTTTGTCAGGACTTTTCCCTAAATATTAACGTGGGAATTTGGGTGCAGAGAAACTACGCAAAAGTCTATTGAAAATAACATGCATGGGAATCGAATCCCAGTGAAATATACCACATGCTGAGCAATTTTGCATCAACCCATACAACGCTGTACCTATACATTGAACTGATCACACAGCCATTCGATGTAATAGTCCGGATAAATGTGTTAATTGTTGATGCGCATTCACACTCACTTTCATCTTCCACTTGATGGTCACCTAACTACAGAATGATTTGTGTGCTCCATTAATAGGAAATCTCTAGTTTGGATATAGTCTTCAGAACCTTTTAAGCATTTATATTTAGAGTAACCCGGGTAAGGCTGCTTCTCCAGCTTCCATTGGTCGCTGTCTGCTAGGGCGCTTCACTGCCTCCTCCATCGGGTTTGGTTGGAGTTGCCGTGGGTGGGGGGGGAGAGAGGAGGGCAGGGTGTTGGTGGGGGGGGCAAGGTTTTGCCATGCTCCTGACTTGCTGCAACAAACCCTGTCGGTGGGGAACCAGTAAGTGTGTGTATATAAATTAATTCACCCACCCTTTAGCTTAAAGTTTAACCTTGGTTGATGGCTACAGGTTTTGTTTTGTTTTGGATTTCTTCCATTTGTATTACTTAAGTTCTATTTTGAGTTCATTACATTTATAAAAGTGACATTTCTTTATTTTTTCCTATGGCCCGCAAAAATGTGCCAAATATATAATGTGGCCCTCATGCTGAAAGATTTGGAGTCCCCTGGTTTAGAGTATAGAGATACAGCGAGATATGCCTTCCAAATTTGCATTGCCCAGCGATCCCCATACACTAACACTATCCTACACAAGGGGACAATTTACAATCTTTACCAAAGCCATATAAACCTGTACATCTTTGGAGTGTGGGTGGAAACCAGAGCACAAGGGGAAAACCCACGTGGACGGGGAGAACACTGAGCACCCGTAGTCAGGATTGAAACCGGGTCTCTGGCGCTGCATGGCCACTGTGCGGCCATTAAAAAAAAAAACAATGGTGTCAGATTGCTGTGGGGAGGTTACAAATAAACAGTTTATTTTTCCTAATCCTACACTTGAAAATAATCTTTCTAGATTTGCTAATGGCAATTTGATGAGAATTTTTGATCCTAAAATTTGAAGTTCCATATGGTGGCATATGGACTGGCAACAGAACAATAACATTCTTACTTGATTCAGTTTTATAGGCCCATTAACACAATTACGCACAATAAAGATTCAATAATGCAACAAATTAATAAGCAGTAATACTAGGCAGCCTGCCCATAATATTTGAAAACCAAACTTTCAGAGTGCATCTAAAACCTAGAGCTAGGGTAATTCCTGCCACAAAAGGACTGAATAATACTAACATTCCATTAAGCCACTGCCCGGCACCAAGGTAGCTAATAATTCTGTCCAAAACATTGGAAGATTCAAAATGTTCTGATATTTAAAAAAAAAAATCAAAAAGTAAATCTAAAATAAAATAAAGGGAACAACCTTTAATGCTTTAAACAAAACATTTAACTATGCAAATATATTTTTTAGGAAGTTATATAACTTTGCCATTTGTCATTCCTCTCCAATGCCACAAATGTCGTCAATGTTCTTGTGCCAGGTATAACCTGGCAAACCCCGGGGAATTGCAACATTCACATTCTGTGATAGTGCTCCATGGGTAAAACCACTGCAAAGTACAGCCAGCAAGTTCAGGACTCAGGCATTCATGTGAAAACCACAAACGGTGAACTTGCACAAAGGATTGCCAGCATTCCTCACACGTTCCAGTCCATTGGGAACTACAGTCATGTGGGTAAATATCTGACATTTTTAAATTAATATAAAATTGACCAACTTTTATAAATACTCATTGCTTCGTCAAAATTTCCTATTCATGTTGTATGTATGGGCAGGATAAACAAGTAAGGGATGAGATTTTGTCTAATGACAAATAAATTACCCACAGTCACAAATTAAGCTCTCTGGGAGCAACCTTCTACCTCAACCAAATCAGTACTTGATCATTCTTGTTGGTTTAACCAGAATAATGGATAACATCTAGCCTTTTTTTAATGATTCGATGACATAATAATGCTTCAACCATATTTATAAATAAGATCATAAAATAAGAAAATCAAACCCAAAAACAAATCCAACATACCGAATCAGGAAATATGGGGAATTTGGGGTTGAATTTCCTCAAGGATTTGTAATCAGAAAGATTCACTTAATCTGCCCTACTTATTGGCAATCTAACAATTTTATACAAAAATAGATGAAAGCAAGCAGGAATCAGCAAATCCGAACTCACACCAACGTTGACATTGGGTCGTTGGGGGCGCTGCGAGTCGGCTGCCCTGCCAGTGTTCGTTATTTCGACATTTTTTGGGGGGCGTGTCAAATGTTAGTTTAGACAATAGACAATAGGTGCAGGAGTAGGCCATTTGGCCCCGAGCCAGCACCGCCGTTCAATGTGATCATGGCTGATCATCCCCAATCAGTACCCCGTCCCTGCCTTCTCCCCATATCCCCTGACACCGCTATTTTTAAGAGCCCTATCTAGCTCTCTCTTGAAAGCATCAGGAGAACCTGCCTCCACCGCCCGCTGAGGCAGAGAATTCCACAGACTCACCACTCTCTGTGAGAAAAAGTGTTTCCTCGTCTCAGTTCTAAATGGCTTACTCCTTATTTTTAAACTGTGGCCCCTGGTTCTGGACTGCCCCAACATCGGGAACATGTTTCCTGTCTCTAGCGTGTCCAAACCCATAACATTCTTAGGTGTCTCTTGGTGTGCCTTGTGTGGGGAGGGGAAAGGGGGAAACAGTTTTTGGTCGCCTCCTCCACAGACAGACGACTTTTTTCATGCCGCCTCCCTCACGGCCTAACTGCTTGGTTTGGAGCAGCCTTTCCTGGAGTCGGGCCCGGAGGATCAGCAGCAGGCACAGTGTGTACTTTTCCATCGCGGAGCAGGCGAACTTTTGCCTGGGGTCGCCAAAGAGGTGTGCTCCAATCGCTGGCCTGTTGACTTTGGCATCATGGGGCTGTGGCCTGCGGAGCTTCTAGCCGTGGGCGTGGAATGGACTTCCATCAGGGATCCCTTGCCAGGGATCGCCGGTGAAGAGCTCCGACCGCCGGCCTGCGGCCTATAACATCCTGAAGCCGCGGTCTCCGGTAGGAAAGTGCCGATTCGGGACTTCCAAGCCGTGGAGTGTGTTTGACCATCCCGACGTAGGAGTTTTGATCATCCCGACGAGAGGGCTTGTACATCGAGCCGTCCGTAGCGGCAACTACAGAAGGTTTATGGCCCCGACCACGGATGAACAAAGGAAGACTGACTGAACTTTGTTGTCTTCCACCACAGTGAATAATGCTGTGGTTGATATTTGTGTTAAATCTATATTGTGTATTGTGTGTTCTTTTTAAGTGTATCACTGCTGGTAAATTCATTTCACTGCACGTTCGTGTGCATGTAACAAATAAAATTGACTTTGACTTTGACTTTGATTCAGTAGTTAGTTATTAAACTATAATTCATGCACAAGATACTCAAGGTAGTTCCTTAAGCACATGCCAACCTATATGTGTATTGATTTTTCAGCATATACTCATGTCAATCAACAGGCAGCTCCAGAGATGATAACAAATTTAAAAAAATCACTAAACAGAACATCATTGCTTACTGCTCTTCTAAAATTCAATTATAATAAGCCAAAGTGCAATCAAACACAGGGACTGAAAGATAGCATATTACATACAATAAGTTAGGACAGAAATAAAACTCAGATATAATGCAAAGGAATATATAATTTACACCCAAACTTCTTTAATCCTTCAAGTTAAAAGTAAGCACAATAGTTACATTTTTCTCACACAAATTGATCGGAATTCCACCAGTGTTACACTGGAATAATAGTAATGCACCAAAAGTTCGAACTATTCCTTCTGAAATTCATAATTATTTGAGTATATTTGACCTTGACTTGTAACACAATTCACTTGGATACATCTATACAACCAAAGCACATGACTTGAGGCAAGGATATGACTCGAATAAGTAGGACATCAAATGTTTTACACAAGAAGCATCGTGTATGATTTTCAAAACTGATCCTGAAAAGAAGATCCAGTCATAAATATCTCAGTCATAATGGTTCATCTTCAACTGGCCTACGTAGTGATTCTCCACAAAATTCCAGAGATACAAAATTAATTTCAAATATCACACTCCAAAATGCTAACCACTCACAAGTACACTGCAAAATTATAGATTTATCGACAGGAAATAATGTCTTACCTTTGAAGGCAGATGCTTTGTAATTGTATTCAATGGATGCAATAACATCCTTCCAGAATTCATATTTCTTCACATTTCTATTCTGTGGAAAAAGGAATGATTTGAATTTTTTTTTTAATCCATTCAATGATTTAAGATAACATTCATAAGCAGCTAAAATTAAAATAACACTACATTAAATAAATACGGTCTGAAAGATAGAAAGATTGAGATCATTACACCAAATGACTACAAAAAAAATTCAGAAGTTCTAGTGCCCAAACATTCCATGTGTTATATATTTGATGGAAATAGTGGATGCACTAAATGTCATCTTCCAGAGTGTCATTGATTTTAGAATTGTTCCCACAGATTGAAAGGTAGGAAATAAAACTCCAGTAGTTGAGAAAGCACAAACGCTGAATTATTTTAAGTGGTAATAGAGAACTTCTAGATATCACTTCAACTTATGAAAAAAAAATTGTCTATCAAATCTGTTGAAATTTTGAGCTTTCAACAAAGAAAACAGATGAGTCAGGTGATGTTGGATGTTTGATATTCCAGATGGCCTTAAAGAATTTCATGCAAGAGATTATTAAACAAAATTAAAGCACACAATACCAGAATTACCACAGTATTGTAGCTATAAATTGTTTACAGACAAAAGAATAAATAGTTCATATTCAGATTGAAATTCTGTGAGTGGGGTGCCACAGATCAGTGCTGAGGCTCCCACTGTTCACTATCTATATCAATAATTTGAATGAATGGATCAAGGCGACAGTGTGGACTCGGTGGTGGATGCAGGGACACTTCAAAGGGTTTTAAGTACGCTACAGGAAAGGGGGAAAACATGGCAGATGTAAAATACTTTGATAGCATGCAACAAAAGCCTTTCACTGTACCTCGGTACACGTGACAACAAACTAAATTGAACTGGATAAGTGTGAATTCAGCCATTTTGGTTTAAAAAATGGGAAGTGGAGTATTTTCTACAAAGAGAGCGTATGAAAGATACTAGTGTTTTACTGGAAATACTTTGATATCTTCACATTCTACTGAAATTAAAGAGTATGACTTTCGGAAACTTCTTCAAATCCTACTGTGAAACCACAATTACCTCAACCATTGGTTCTTTAACTTTAATCCATTTGTATTTTGCAATTTACAACATTGTCTCTTTCACAAGTCAATTCCCAAAGCATATTCATTTGCTTGCGTAGGAAGGAAGAAGGGTTCTGAACCAAAACATCAGTCTGAAGAAGGGTTCCGACTCAAAACCTTACCTATTCTTTTCCTCCAGAGATGCTGTCTAACCTGCTGAGTTACTCCAGCATTTTGTGTCTATCCTCGTTTGCTTGTTCTGTTCTCTGTATGGCTCATGGCGGGGTAGTTCACAGAGAAATATAGTTATATCATGTTGATACCTTACCAAGTGTTGACTACATGACTTTCCTTTCCTTCACTGTGCTTCGTGTTCTTGGTTCCCTGTATCTTTCTGAAGCCAGCAAAGTCATACCAGAGCCAGATGGAATACTGGATACCAGTAAAAGTTCACAAAATTGATTTCTATGTTGGCCAAATTGTTGTACGAGAGAAACTAAACAGAACAAGCTAATATGCTTACATTTAGAAAAATGTGAGATGATCTAATAGAAACATGCAAAGTTATTAAGAACATTGACACATTGTGAAATGATATTGCTCCTGGTTGGGGTTACATTCTCAAACTAAGGAGCCAACTGTTCAGGACAGAAATTAGAAGAAATGTATTTTTACAGGGACAGCTAATCTTTCTAAATCACCTCCCAAGCCAACTTGCTGAATGTTTTCAAAACAGATTGCTATAGATACCAAGGAACATGGGTTAAGTGCATAATTAAGATGATGTAATTGAAGGTTAGCCATGATCTTGTAGAATTATAAAGCAGAATACAAGGAGGCAAAATCGTTTTTTCTGTTTCTTCTCAGATAGGAGTTGAGAAATTGTTCTCAAAACTTAGACAAAAAAAAAGGATTTTTATGCAAAGCTAGTGGGGTTTTCTATTTTTCATTTCCAGCAACAAAACAGTTCGAGAAAACTACCTTGAAACTTATTTTTCTCCCCTTCCCATATGAGGAAGCAAATGGCTCAGATCAAATTTGACCAATAGCATCTTGTTTTCATCTCTTGTTGGATGCCACAGGATCCTCAATATCTTGCTACAAATTATGCAAGGTAGGCAATAGGTACATGTTGTCAGAAGACAGTTTTCATGACTGCATTATGTCCCTGATGATTGTGGACATTTACAGAACAGTGGAAAACACAAAAAGATTCATTCAAATCAAAGTTGGCATTAATTAAAATAAAATTAGACATGCTAAATTACTTAATTATCCTATCCTTCCAAATTGTGACCATATTCAAATGAATGAGGTCATACTCGATGCACCATTTATCGTTGGTATAAAGCTGAGGAATCAGATCTCAAGTTTTTCAGCCCTTTAGCTCAGTGCATTACTCAATGTTGAGCCCAAGCAATAAGGAGTGAAGTAGATTCATCTTCATCGGATCTCTAACATGTTCCCCATCTCCCTGGTGCAGTTGGCAAACACACTGATGTGCACAATGCACTTAAATGGCAGTTATCTAGATCAGCTCACCTGAATTATCATCCAGTTCCATTCTACACTCCCATTTTGTGACCTGGGAACAGATCAAATGCTTCAAAATGCTTCACTGCATCTCTACCAACATAGCAAAATTCAAGGATCCATTTAAATATCTTCATGTTCAATAAAAACTTGAACATGACCATAATATTCTTATCACACCTGTTGACAAAAGAAATGCTAGTTACATGGCTAATTGACATCTACTTCAGCAAGGCTAACTCCCGAGCTTCTGACATCTCCTTTCAAAAGATGACCCGACAATTGATCATAAGACCTTTGACTCTGACCTGATATATTTACAGGATCTGTTTACCCCTCAGTCTCCAGCCTCCTTGTCTTCCAACCAGACCCATTTACTCTTATCTCCTCCCCAAGTTAATTAATTAGATTGAAGACCAATTGCTTCAGCCTGGTCTTATTCCCCAGACCTTAATTCTTCATAATATTCTTTCTCTCCTTGCCCTCATTCTTCCCACTTACATCCATGACACTTCTGATACCTCACACAGTTTGAACTGTTTCTAATTTACTGGTCATCCAAATTACTCCAATCAGTTCCCTTCTATTATCAATCGAACTTTGATGTAATTTTCTACTTTTTCACTTTCACATACCCTGTCTTATTCTTCCTCTCCCTTTTTTGATTTATTTAACAGCTTACTCATTACAAGCCCAAACCCCCTTTTGAGGTGAAGCAGTGATTCCTTTGCATTTCTCTTAATTTATTATAATATATTTAGTGCTCACTTTGTGATGTTCTTTATGTAGGAGAAACCAAACTCAGAATGGATTTTGCTTTGCTGATCCCAATGACATCTTTCTTTGACCTTTTACATTGGGTTTCATTGCGAGCATTGCCACTTTCATTTCACTGCACATCTCGTATGTGTATGTGACAAATAATCTTGACTTGACTTGACTTGAACTGTATAAGATTGAAAAATACCTCATCTTCTAGATATATTATATTGGATGACAGCAAAATTAATGATCTGTGTGCATGCGTCTGCATGCATTTGCCTGTACGCGCAAATGTGCCTGTCTTTATCTGAGTGCCCAACTTTATGGAACACAGAGCAGTTGAACAGAGGAACAGGCCCTTACATCACAATATCCATGCCAAACACGATGGCAAGATAAACTAGTCTCCTCTCCCTGCCTGTAATCCATAGCCCTCCATTCCCTGCATATCCGTGTGCCTATCTAAAGGTTCTTCAATATCACTTTATTGTCCATCACCAGCCTGTCAGTGCGTTCCAGGCACACTCTATGTAAAAAAACTTGTCATGTACATCCCCATTAAACTTTGCACCTCTCAACTTAAAGCTCTGCTCCCTACTCAACAAAAGGTTTAGATAATCTGGAATTCACTCCACTAGAAAGCTGCTGAAGCCAATAGTTTTTTTATGCAGCAGTATTATGGATGACAAAAGCATACAGATCAGCATTGATGTCCTGAGTAATCAGACAGGATGTGAGTACTGTATGCTCTATCTTTTCCACGAGATAACAGTTCTAAAATTTGGGAAACATTTCTGACCCAGCTCCAATGTGCTGTACTTATGTGGCCAAATCTAACATCCCAATATTTTTATTTCCATCTAATCTTTGTTTCTACATCCTTACGCAATGCTAAGTTGAAAAATAATTGAGTCTCAACTTCTGCCGTGATATTTTCCTAATAAAATTTATCATCACTTTGACAATGGGTTTTGCCCCATTTTTGGTGTCGGTGCTAGTGATGTCTCTGTGCAAGGAGAAAGAAATGAAAATCTAATGAATTTTGTTCCCACACAATTCTTTGTCAGCCTTATCATGACTAACTTTGGAGCAGTAGATGTGAGATCAAATCATACAACTGTTCTATTTCTCAAAGGACTGCAAGCACTATAGAGGAGAAAAAAGTACAGCAAAATATAATTACATATTATGTATAAAAAGAATGCAATTTGAATTGTGTAGCATCTATTTGAAATGTACAGTCAAAGGTTATTTTATTGGTCACATACACCTAGGTGTAGTGAAATGCTTCTTGCCAATGCAGCACATAAAGAAAGAATACAGACATAACAGTAATCAAGACATTTAAACATAAAAACATCCCCCCACAATGGTTCCCATTGTGAGGTTGGCACAATGTCCAGTCCCCATCCCATGTCCACGAATAGTCGGGCCTATTGAGGCCTCCACAGTTGCCTTTACGGAGGCCCGATGTTCCAGGCCGTTCTCGCCAGGTGATGGTGCTCTGGCGTCGGGAGAATCCTCTCAGCGGCATGGGACACCTGGAACGGCCGCTTCCCTTATCGGAGAATGCGGCTTCCGAAGCCACCAGGCCGCGCCGGATGGAGCTCCACCACTGGCGATCTCGGCGAGAGATCCCAGGCTCCCGATGAAAAGTCAGCGCCGCCGCCCGCAGCTGGCCGCTCCACAGTCCCGCAGCTCTTGTTTCGAGTTATGGACAATTTCCATTTAGATTGACTACCGCAAGTTTTACTTATTTAGGCATTAAGATCACCATGAAACACAAGGATTTATTTAAAGCTAATTTTATACCTTTAATTGATGATATTAAACATCAGTTTACTAAATGGTCACCAATGTCCTTATCCTTAATTGGCCGAATCAATGCTATTAAAATGTTCATTTTACCCAAATTTCTGTATTTATTTCAGACGATACCAACTTCTATTGGCAAATCTTTTTTTGATATTATAGACTCCAAAATGTCTTCATATATACGGCAGAATAAACATCCCAGAATAGGTAAAAAATACTTAAACAGAAATCAAAAAAAGATGGTGGTTTGGCATTGCCGAACCTTAGACTTTACGACTGGGCAGTCAATGTTCGTTATTTAACATTTTGGTCAAAAGATTTAGAAGATACCCAATGCCCGGGATGGATAAACCTAGAACGTGATTCCTTACAAGGGCTATCATTGGCTTCTATTCTAGGGGCCTCGTTACCTTTTACAAATATGAGATTGAATTAATATACGACTAACCCAATAATAAGTCATACATTCCGAATATGGTTATAATTTCGTAAATTTTTTGGACGAAATGATTTTATTTTATCGAGTCCTATTTTATCCAATTTTCTCTTCCAACCATCTAGTACTGATCAAGTCTTTTTGTTATGGAAGAGGAAGGGATTAGTAGCTTTTCGTGATTTGATTTTAGAGGGTTGTTTTATGTCTTTCGAACAACTCTCCAATAAATATAACTTACCTAATTCACACTTTTTTAGATATTTACAAATTAAGACATTTTTTGAAGGCTACTCTACCCCTATTTCCGCTACCACATCAATCCGAAATTTTGGAAACATTTTTACAGTTGAACCCTTATCAGAAAGGATTAATAACGACTATTTATGAGTTGATTTTGAAATTACAAATAGATACATTTGATAAAATTAAGAATGACTGGGAAAGAGAACTTCAAATTTCTTTATCTATAGAGAAATGGGAGAGCATTCTTCAATTAGTTAATACCTCTTCAATGTGTGCAAGACACGCTTTGATACAATTCAAGGTGGTTCACAGAGCTCATATGTCAAAAGATAAGTTAGCTCGTTTTTATGGAAACGCCGCTCCAGGCTCGCTGGTAGGCCGCTTGGACGGTTCGAAAGTGCAGCCTGGAGAAAAGCAGCCTCTCCGACCAGATAGGGACCCTGGAAAGTAGTTTCTCCCCCCCCCCAGTTTCTCTCCCCCCCCCCCCCCCCCCCCAAAGGGTGGGAAACTTTTACCAAGGGTAGGGGAAATTAAAAACTTAGAGTACATAGTTTTAAGGTGCAAGTGGAATGATTTAATAGGAACCTGAGGAGCAACATTTTCCACTCAGAAGGTGTCAGTTATATGAAACACGCTGCCAGAGGAGGTAGTTGAGGCAGGTACTATAATAGAATATGAAAGATGTTTGGACAAGTCATGAGTAGGAAAGATTTAGACGGGAGATAGTGCTGGAGTAACTCATGGGTCAGGCAGCATCTCTGGAGAAATAGGATGGGTGGTGCCTAACTTGTTGAATTACTCCAGCACTGTGTCTATCTTTGGTATAAACCAGCATCTGCAGTTCCTTCCTACACAAGATTTAGAATGGGCCAAATGCGGACAAATGGAACAAGCTTAGATTCTGCTTCTTGGTTGGCATGGGCAGATTGCACTGAAGGGCCTGTTTCGGTGCTGTATCACTCTATGACTATGACTCTTACAATTCCAGGCTCATGAAATAGGAAGAAAAAGAAGAATTCCTTGATGGGTAAAAGTGACCATCCTCAAATAGCAAACATAAATGAATAGTAATTCCTCATGTTTGACTTTCAAACAATCCACCAGTGATAAACTGCTGTTATACACTTTTTATTTTCCAGGATTAGACATGTGTTGCTTTCAATAATATGCATGAGTTATTTTTGAATGAGTAAAGCATTCCAAGTTGTATCATGGAAAAGAAATAGAACTTGGCATTTCAAAGATATTAATACATACAGAACGGAAAAGAAACTTTTAAACTGGAGGCAAACAGGATGTTTTTATTTCCTGACCAATTTTAAAGAAATTTAATATGCGGGCAATTCAAAAGCATAACAATGATTTTTATGCTACTAAAACCAATGGTTAATGGAATCCTCAACACCACAAATGTGGTTGTCATTTCCCCACATTCCTTGTTTTCTATTCTGCAATGTACTTTTGCAAGAAAGCATTGCCTCTTGAACTAAACAAGTCAATTTATAGCAATGATAAATACACAATAACATCATTGGAAATATTTTTATAAAAACATTCCGATTTGAAATACATAACAACCAGTCTCTAACAAAAAAGTCAGCGTTCTAAATTTTGACTCATCTAATGATACATTAGTAGTTTCACATTAAATTTAACATAGTCATAGAATCATACAGCGTGGAAACAGGCCTAGCGGCCCAAATTGCCCATACTGATCAACATGTCTCATCTAAACTAGTTCCAGTTACCAGCATTTGTCCCATGTACCTATCCTTGTACCTGAAAAAATGTTTCTTAAACGTGCAATAGCACCTGCCTCAACTAGCTCCTCCAGTATGTCACTCCATATACTCACCATCCTTCGTGTAAAAAAGTTATCCCTGAGGTTCCTATTAAATCTTCCCACCCTCCTCCTCCCTCACCATAATCTATGTCCTCTGGTTCTCGATTCTCCAACTCTGGGCAAGAAACTGTGTGTTAATTCAATCTATTCAAGCGTTTGACAGCACTGGGCCTGTACTTGCTGAAGTTCAGAAGAATGAGGGAGGACCTCATTGAAATGTACCGAATAGTGAAAGGCTTGGATAGAGTGGATGTAGAGAGGATGTCTCCACTAGTGGGGAGTCTCGGATTAAAGGTCAAAGCCTCAGAATTGAAGGACGTTCCTTTAGGAGCATTACGTGGAATTTATGCAGTTAGAGGGTGATAAATCTGTGGAATTCTTTGCCACAGAAGGCTGTCGAGGCCAGGTCACTATATACATAATTATATTAAAACTCTTATCTTGCTTGTGTATGTATATATGTGTGTGTGGGTGTGTGTCATCTGGGCACAATCTGCTTGATTCTTATTTCCTTCCAAATGCTAGGTCACAGCCTTCCCATTTTCACACATTCTACTCACATTTTTCCCCTCGAGATGATAAATGTCTTCCCGTCGCATTCTCACCTATATTTCCAAACTTTTTAATCGTTTCAAGTCTTAAAAACTGCTCGAAAACTCACCCATTTCTAAAAAAATAATCCAGATGACGTCACAATGCACTCGCAAGGCAGGATGGGACACTCCGGCGAGGAGGGGCACTCCAGCGCACTCGCATGGCAGCCACTGCCGGCATCCAACGCCCCCTCCCCCTCCTCTCTCAACCCCTCCCACTCTCACTCTCTCTACTCCCTCCCTCTCCCGCTCTACCCGTTCCCCCTCCCTCTACCTCTCTACCCCCTCTCCCTCCTTCTCTACCTCTCCCCTCCCTCTCCCCCTCCCCTCCCTCTCTACACCCTCCCCGTCCCTCTCTACCCTCTCCCTTTCTACCCCCTCCACCTCCCTCTCTACCCTCCCTCCCTCTATCCACCTCCACCCCCTCCCTCTCTGCACCCCCTCCCTCTCAGCCCCCCCTCTTTCTCTACCTCCCTCCCTATCTAGGGAGTGGTGAGTATTGGGACCTATGGGTGAGTGGTGAAATATTGTGTTCGGGGATCAGCTCTCCCCTGCGATGCCGTGCCCCCCCCCCCCCCCCCCCCCCATTGGGGGACGGGACCCAAAGGGTCCCATTTGGTCTAGTGGACATTAAAGCAGAGATAGATAGATCCTTGATTAGTACGGGTGTCAGAAGTTATGTGGAAAAGGCAGTAGAGTGGGATTAGGAGGGGGAGATAGATCAGCCATGATTGAATGGTGGAGTAGACTAGACAAGTCTAATTCTGCTCCTATCACTTATGACCTTATTTTTGCACAGTTCTATAAGATCATCCCTCATCCTCCTGTGCTCCAAGGAATAAAGTTTAAGCCTGCTCAACCTCTCCCTATAGCTCGGGCCCTTCAGTCCTGACAACATCCTCGTAAATCTTCTCTGCACCCTTTCCAGCGTGACAACATCATTCCTAGAACATGGTGCTCAAAACTGAATACAATACCCTAAATGTAGCCTCACCAATATCTTGTATCATACATAACATGATAGTTCAGAGAAGAGAATAAGGATTAGAATTTAAAGATGACATACTGGAGTAACTCAGGTCAGTCAGCATCTCTGGAAAACATGGATAGGTGACATTTGGGGTTGGGACATTTCTTTAAACCTGACCTGAAACGTCATCCATCCTTGTTCCCCAGAGATGCAACCTGACCTGCTGAGTTACTCCAGCACTTTGTGTCTTTTTTTGGAAAACAGCACCTGCAGTTCTTTGTTTCTCCACGGATTAGAATTGATTCACTGCATTTTAATGGAGTTAAAACAGCATTGACATCCAAATCCATTGTTTTTCAGATCCATCAAGAGAGCAATTGCATGGTCTCTACAACTGTAATGCCAGTGTCAGTTTCAGCTTCTGCTAGTATCTTGATTGATCATGGATTCATGCAATTGCCAACATTTAGCCCCTTAATTGCCACCCCAATAGCCAGCTTTAAAACCTCCGGCATTAGTAGCACTCTTCCAGGCACAAATGGTGCAATATTGCGAATTGGATGGGATAATGCTTCCAGTCAGAACAGTTCCCATCACAGGCATGTTCTTGGCACGAAGGTACAGTCTTGACTCGAAAAGTCACCCATTCCTTCTCTCCAGAGATGCTGCCTGTTCCGCTGAGTTACTCCAGCTTTTTGTGTCTATCTCAGGATACAGTGAGCATCCAGTGCAACAGCAAGGCAGGCACCTCTGAGCAAGTGTGGCCCAGGAGGTTTCTACATGTAGTAATATTGCATGCATGTAACATTTCTGAAAGCCTGCAATAGATAATCCAGCAATGCAGCAGATCCTCCATATCTACCGTGCCTGTTATTCTAATGTGAAGAAAATGTAGATGACGTTTTCTCTCCGAATATGGGGTTTGGGTAATCCGGTGAATGCAAGAATCAATAGAAAACTGAAATGCAGCAGAGGTAGGAGAGAGCAGCCTGGACTGATACGGAGATGAAGAAACTAAGAGGGCCCTTAACTTCAATAGCTAAAGCTGTCAAAACACTATGCAAGCTTTTGTTTTGAAATTGCATAGAATTGAGTCTTGGCTCTTTAAATAATATGGTTAAAGGAGAAATGGCTAATAAAAGCAAATTGCTTCGCAACTAAAGATAAACTGCTGAATTTCAGGATAGCAAAGTTGAAAGTAGCATAAAACAGAGTGGGTATATCATTGTTCCCAGCTTTTGGAGTAGCTTTAAACTGGAAAAGAAGAAGCTCCACAAATGAAAGCAATGTTAAAATGCCATGGATTGAAATTCTCAATGAGCATCAAGGAATTGAGAAATCGTTATTGGTATTGAAATTGGTTTATTATTGTCAAGTGTACCAAAATAAAATGCATAACTTTATTTTGCATGCTGAACAAGCAAATTGTACGACACCTTGGGAGTATGGCAAACAAGTACAAACCATATACAAGTATACCAGACAGTGCAAAAAAAGGGGAAGAAAACAAAGTGCATAATATACAGCTACAGAAAAAGTGCAGATAAAAAAAGAGACTGGAGGAAAATTATATAGTTATTTTAAAAGGCTCTTTCCGGTGCCGTTTTTTCGCTGCAATACTAATTGGTCAAACAATTGTAGCATATCATACTCCTTCACGCATATGTAAAACCAACTGCCTTTCTCAGATTAAAATTGGAATAAATAATTTAATTATCAGTTAGCAACCAGAGTAAGAACAATGGTATAAGTAGTCCTTCTGGTACAGGTGCACAACCTTTTATCCGGAGTTCCGGAAACCGAAAAGCTCCGAAAACCGGATATTTTTTCCAGGATGTCGTCTGCGCACCAAAGCTCGCGTTTGGCGCCAAACTTGACCCGAAACGACCCACGGTCAACCCAGGTCTGTACTACTGTAGCGGCTGCCTCCTCCCCGGAGACCGGGGAGACACTTAAACATCTGTAAATCATTTCTTAAATGTTAGTCAGTTAGTTTGGAGGGCTTTTATGTGAAGGGGGAAACTTTAATTCCTAGTCCCCTACCTGGTCGGAGAGGCGGGGAGCGGGCAATGCCTTACCGGGTCGCTGTGCAGTAAGCTCCGGAGCGTTGTGGCCGCCGACTCCCAACATCGCGGAGCTGGGGGCTGCGGGCGTCCAGCCGCGGGCGGCGCCGGTTGTAGCTCCGACCCCGGCAACTCTACCCCTGGCTGCGCGGCGCTCCAAATCCAGCGCGGCCCGCGGCAGGACGCCCGCAGCCCCAGCTCCGCAATGTTGTGTGTCGGCGAGCGCACGGCGACCCGGTAAGGCATTGCCCGCTCCCCGCTGGTATCCCAGCGTTGCGACGCCGCCGACTCCCGACATCGCAGAGCTGGGGCTGCGGGCGTCCGGCGCTGGATTTGGAGTGCCGCGCAGCCAGGGGTAGAGTTGCCGGGGTCGGAGCTTCAACCGGCGCCACCCACGGCCAGACGCCCGCAGCCCCCAGCTCCGCGATGTTGGGAGTCGGCGGCCACAGCGCTCCGGAGCTTACTGCACGGCGACCCGGTAAGGCATTGCCCGCTCCCCGCCTCTCCGACCAGGTAGGGGACTAAGAATTAAAGTTTCCCCCTTCACCCCCCCCCACCACATAAAATCCCTCCAAACTAACTGACTAACATTTAAGCAATGATTTACAATGATTCCCCGGTCTCTGGGGAGGAGGCAGCCGCTCCAGACTTTTCAAGCCGCCCGCGCTACCTACCTAATCTACGCTAAAAATCTTCCATTCGGAAATCCGAAAAATTCCGAAATCCGAGAAGTGTCTGGTCCCAAGGCTTTTGGATAAAAGGTTGTGCACCTGTACTGCAATACTGAGTCAATGAGGAAAACACAACAGAACTTAATGCATTTCTCACCTGATCTAATAGATCCACTACCCGTGCACACAGCAAGGCTCCTGGCAGGTCAAAATAATTGTCATAGAAATGATATTTGCCTAACAAAAACGAGAAAAAAATATTTAAGGTTACGGTATGCATTTTAAGATTTATTAACATGCAAAATTGGTCAAATTAACTATATTCCACTATAATTTCTAATTAAATTTCACAACTAAATGATTAATTCCAACAATGATTAATCCACAATCTGTATTGTTTTATAGTAAATATATTTCCTTTAATTAAACATTCAAATTAAATTAAATATTTGAAGGCCATTCACGAAAGTAAACATTCTCAAAAAGAAAATTTATTAAACACATGCTTTCAGACATTTTTCTGCCTCATACCTGAACGTGCAAAAACTCCATTGATGGTCTTGAAGTGTTTCCATTTTCTCTTCTTTCCATAGGTTTCCAATATCTCTTCTGCTGTTAAAATTCTTGTGCCGTGACTTGCTCTATTTGAGATATCAAATAGTTTAAGATCCCACATTCTAAACTTTAAACGGAAGCATTCTGTATACTATCTGTTAAATACATTCTTGCAAATAAATAGTACAGATCTTACAAAGTTTCCTATTTTACAAGTTACAATTATGCCAACAAAGTCTTAGGAATGAACTAATTTAGTTATAGTACCAAATATGTCCTCGGTAAGTCAAAATTCATATTTTATGAGCTTGCGACAATTTATATGGCTGATGTCAAGTAAGAAATTCAACCCAGACGTGACATTTCAGCGTTATAGATAGTAAGGATATAAAGACATAAATGCAAAATAAAATTCCCAAAACAAAACCTCACATATGGCTGCGTATGAAGTAAAACAATATGGTCTTCAGGAGATAAAATCATGCCTATTTCAGACCAGAACCTGGCTCAATGTATTTCCAAGCATCTTTACCAAAGTGGATATTCCCCCCACGCTTTTCAGGATTGCATCATCACAGAAACAAAAATCCAAGTGACACTGAGTTGCATCAAGAAGACAACACCTTGGGAGTGTGGCAAACAATAAGGGAGTTACAAATCAGTTACATCAAGACACATATAGCCTCACTGCACGGGCAGAAAAACAGCCTGAAATCAAATATATCAAATATATAGCAGCCTGAATCAAATATAGATAAATCTGAAATGTATTTTGGCAATAGGGATGGGTAGCAGAAACACAATGGCAAACATATAAACAATATGCATGAGCAGAGGGTCCTACGAGTTCACCTACATAGATGGCAGGTTAAACCCAAGAGAGTTGTATGCACAAATATGGCAACCTTGCTTTCATAGAGATAAAGAGTACAAAACCAGCTGGACATGCTGAACCTTTATAATGCTCTGACAAGACCATTGCTAGAATTCTACATCCTGTTTTGTTACTACACTTTAGGAGAGATGTGAAGATTGTTGATAGGTAGCAGATGAAATCCCAAAATTATTCTTGGGAAAATAAATTTAGCCACGAGATTAGGCTGGAGAAGCTACAATCCTTATCTTTGGAGGAAAAGAGGTCAAAGGAAGATGTGACTGATGTGTACAAGATAAGTAAAGGTTTAGATATTAGGTTTAGGATAAAGAAAATAGCTATGCCTATTAGCTGATTTCCCCAAAGGAATAGGGAACAGCAATTTCATGATTTGTACAAGAAACACAAGGCAGATGCGAAGATTAACTATTAAGCATAAAACAGCAACGATGTGGAATTAGTGGACCTCAATGGTGGCGTAAATTGTCGTAAAAAAACTATGATTTTTAACAATACTGATTAAATGATGGAGAGACATAAACCCACAATTCTACAGGGGCAGAGTAGGAGAAAAGGGCTAATTGGATTGGATTGAAAAGTCAAATGTCCTCCTTGTGTACCATAATATATCTTTAATGCCCTGGCTGTTGCAGTAGCAATAATTTTCAAATAGCTCAGCCACATCTAGAACAAAGCAGTGCACAATTAGCAGCTTGCTGAATGGAGCACTTAATTAAAAGCTCTCCAACTGGACTAAATATTGATTTCCTTCATTGCCAATGTTGTCAAGTCAAGTCAAGTCAAGTTTATTCGTCACATATGCATACGAGATGTGCAGTGAAATAAAAAGTGGCAATGCTTGCGGATTTTGCAAAAAAACTACAAAACATGATGGAACAAAATCAGAATTACATGTTTGTGGGAGGAAAAAAAAAAAAACACCAATTTAAAGACACCACACAACAGTAAATTGGTACAGTACATTAGTCCCTGGTGAGATAGGAGTTTACAGTCCTAATGGCCTCTGGGAAGAAACTCCTTCTCATCCTCTCTGTTTTCACAGCATGGCAACGGAGGCGTTTGCCTGACCGTAGCAGCTGGAACAGTCTGTTGCTGGGGTGGAAGGGGTCCCCCATGATCTTGTTGGCTCTGGATTTGCACCTTCTGATATACAGTTCCTGCAGGGGGGCCAGTGTAGTTCCCATAGTGCGTTCGGCCGAACGCACTACTCTCTGCAGAGCCTTCTTGTCCTGGGCAGAGCAGTTCCCAAACCAAATTGTGATGTTTCCAGACAAGATGCTTTCCACAGCCGCTGAGTAGAAGTATTGGGGGATCCTCAGAGACAATAGCCATGATCATATTGAATGGCGGTGCAGGCTCGAAGGGCCGAATGGCCTACTCCTGCACCTATGTTCTATGTTTCTATGACACTCTGAATTTCCTCAATTGCCTGAGGTGGTAAAGGCACTGCCTTGCCTTACTCACCAGTGCAGCAGCATGTGATGTCCATGTCAGATCCTCTGAGATGTGAGATGCTGCGCAACTTAAGGAAGTGTATTTCGAAGACATGATTTATTAAACTTACCTCAACATTATCCAGTTAAATAGTCTGCACAGGTAGTCCCTGGGTGACATAAGGATTCCTATCCTGACAACTGTCCATAAGCCAATTACTCCATAAATCAGAAATGTCTGCATTCTATAGTAATCTATATCACATCACTCTGTAAATACTTGCTACAACTTTAATTGAATTGAATAATCACTCAAACACTAGCCATATTTAAATTAATGCAATATAAACTATATTCAATCATTATTGAATACTATAAAATGTATGGGAGGATTTTTTGTAAAATTAAATTTCTGTAAGCCAGATCATTCATAATCTAGGAATCGAATTACCAAGATAGTGTGCAATAGTCCAAAATCAGAATTAGTTCCAAAAGTTATAATATTCTGAAAAAGAAACAAGGCGCTGGAGAAACAGGTCAGGCATCTGCAGTTCCTTGTTTCTCCATTCTGTAATATCCTAAGTTGGATAGGTTGTATTATTCCTTTGGTATTTTCGATCAAGATCCTGAAATTTCCTAAAAACATTGTGTGCACATGGTCAACAGAAAGCTGCAGCAATTCAAGAGGGAAACGCAACATCACATTTAAAGATAAACTAGGAATTGGTATAATTTGGCAGAGTTTTACTGGTACCTCTTAAATCTCAAGCACAATTACATTTTAGTGAAGTTAAAATTAAATGGCAGCTGAAAATGACAGTAGCGCTGGTGTAAAAACACACAATAACTAAGTCCATGAAACTTCTTGCTCATTATTTATGTTGATTACATATTGTGTGCTACCGCATGGTGGGCTTCTCTAGAAAGTTAGATTGATTGGAATCCAGGGAAACTGTAAGGAATTGGCTCCATTGTAGGAAACAGAAGGTGTTGGTTTTTGGACTGGAGTCCTGTGACTAGTGGTGCGTCAGGAATCAGTGCTGAATCCACTGCTGTTTAGTTTTAGTTTAGCTTATTGTCAGGTGTACCCAGGTACAGTAAAAAGCTTTTGTTGTATGCTAACCAGTCAGTGGAAAGACAATGATTACTATCGAGCCATACACAGAGTACAGATACATGATAAGGAAATAACGTTTAGTGCAAGGTAAAGCCAGCAGATAAAAGATAGTCTGAGGGTCACCAATGAGGTAGATGGTAGTTTAGGACGGCTCTCTAGTTGAGGTAGGACGGTTCAATTGCCTGATAACAGCTGGGAAGAAGCTGTTCCTGAATCTGGAGGTGTGCGTTTTCACACTTCTATACCTGTTGCCCGATGGGACGGGAAGAAGAGGGAGAGGCCAGGGTGCAGAGTAAGGGAATCAAATAAAGGTCCACCACCAATTTTCCGGTAACTGATAGTCCAGCACCTCCTTTAATTTTATAAAATTACTTGAAATCCCCCCCGAAGTCCTTCCAAAAGCGTAGTGCCTAGGCTGGGGTGAAGCAGCAAATCTCGACCTCATCGGAACGTCGGCAGACTTCCAATCGGCGGGTTAAATTCGCCCCCTGTGACCATGTCTCTGGAACACTGGCCCGGCCAGAAGCGGGAGATCCGTACCGATAGCCAACTTCCGAGGCCAACTTTGATGTCTGGTACCCCTCCCCCTCCACCCACCTAGGCCGATGTGTTCTTCCACCGTTTGACTCCTCTTGGAAGTCTGCGTTGAATAGCAGGCGCACATGCTCTACCGCATTTGCGTCAGATTTGTCAAATCTTGGGTCAGTGTGGGACAACCAGGTAATCCTGACGCAAAAGCAGCACCTCGACCCTAAGGGCAGCCGGCGATCTGACCCTCAATCGGGACTTCCAAGGGTAACTCTTTATATGAGGTCCAGGCTGCCCGTGCAAGAAATGCAAGTTTCACTGAAAATCTACATTTAATATTTGGGTTATTTAAGTTTCTAGCCGTCCATGGTGCTTTAGAGACACGGTAGGGGTTTAATTAGTGGGTCAGAGGTGTATTATTGTATCATTATTATGTGACCTCCATTGGTCTGGCAAAGCTCTGGACCCAAGGGTACTGAAAAATGGCGGTGGAGCTGTACTAGACAGCACAGGTTTAAGGTGAATGGTGAAAGATTTAATAGGAATCTGAGGGACAACTTCTTCACACAGGGGGTGATGAGCATATGGAATAAGCTGCTAGAGCAAGTAGTTATGGTAGGTACAATAATTGTAGGCACAGTGACACAGTGGTAGAGTTGCTGACTTACAGTACCAGAGATGCTGGTTAGGGTTTGTACGTTCTTCCCGTGACCTGCGTGGGTTTACCCCGGGATCTGCGGTTTCCTCACACACTCCAAAGAAGTACAGGTTTGTAGGCTAATTGGCTTGGTATAATTGTAAATTGTCCCTAGTGTGTGTAGGATAATGTTAAGTGTGCAGAGATCGCAGGTCAGCGCGGACTCTAAACTAAAACAGCATTTAAAAGATATTAGATAAGTGTATGGAAAGGAAAGGTTTAGAGGGATATGAGCTAAATATGGGCAAATGAGGCCAGCTTAGATGGAGCATTTTGGTCAGTATGGATTAGTTGGGCCAAAAGACCCGTTTCAGTGCTCTACGACTCCAAATAATATTTACCTCACAACTGTTCCATCTTCACTTAGTTTCAGTAAATTGCCATCTTCCATGTCCAAAAGTAAGCCTTTAAAACTGACAAAAGAATAAATCACATTGAAAAATTAAAGTGGAAATTTAAATTTCAAACATGATATTTGCTTGCTTTTGTCTATTTAGTTTTCTCAAATTTTGCCTGTTCGTCATTTCAAAGAGCCACAAGATACTCCTCCTTAGAAACCTTTTTGCCAAATATTGATTGTTCAGATATAACATGTGTTTCCATTACATAAATTGAATAGAACAAAAGTGATGAATTAGGAAACATTATTTGCATTACACATAGCGAATTGGTTATAATGTGATTTTGATCAGGAACTAGAGAACTACTTAAAGTTACTTTGGGAAATAGCAGGCAGAAAAGGATCAAGGAACAAACAACCTGCTTCCACGTAGTCTACCAACCTTAATCAAACAACTGTTTCTTGAGAACACAACTGCTACTTTGATAGTGGATGGCTATTGAAATTAACAAGCAACCACTTCTATTGTCACACGTGCAATGAAACAATGTAACATATAGCCTTTAGTATTTTTAACAAAAAAATGATGGCAAAAATAACTTTATTATTGCAAGTCTAAATCTCTGTCGCCCCAAACCCCATTCCCCTCATGATGCAATTTTCTTTATATTGTGATTTTCTATAATGTGAGGTTTCTTGGTGACAAAACTGTGCTGCTGTAGGAGAACAACCTGTATAAATAAAATCACTGAAAAAATATTCTATGATAGTTTATAGATTATAAAGTTGTGTTTGTGCTACTGTCACACTACTGCTATCAGAATCTGGACTGATTTGCCTCCAGAATGATGGGTCTCTAGCTTTGGGAATGATACTCTGGTTCCCTTCACAACTTCAATACAAATTTGTTTTATAAAAATTTAAGAATTCTCAGCTGCATCAGATACAGTTGTTTAAAAACATGAATTTGTAGATTCATAGTATGAATGATTATTACATTTCTCTCCACTGGCTGCCAGTATGGTTCAAAGTTGATTTTAAGGTTCTCCTGTTTGTCTATAAAGCCCTAAATGGGCTTGCTCCCCCCTATATCATAGACCTCCTTACCCCTTACTCTACCTCCAGGTCCCTCAGGTCGGCTGACTTGGGGCTCCTGGTTGTCCGGCGATCTAAACTTAAGCTCAGGGGTGACCGTGCCTTTGCTGTTCCGGCCCCTAGACTGTGGAACAGCATCCCCCTCCCTATCAGATCTGCCTCCTCCATTGACTCTTTTAAGTCCAGACTCAAAACTTATTTTCATTCACTAACGTTTGAATCCCCCTGATGTGGCTGATCTTTGTTTTGTGTCTTTGAGCTGATTATTTGTACCTGTATGCTGCGTGTATTCCTGTGTATGTCTGTTTCTTTTTGTGATTTTAGCTACCTGCTCTGGTCTGTACAGCACTTTGGTCAATGTGGGTTGCTTTTTAAATGTGCTTTATAAATAAATTTGATTTGATTTGATTTGATTAAAATCAGAATTTTATTTCTTTTGTCTATTAGTAAAGCATCATACTTGTGTTTTTCGATTTTTTTTGTATATTGGTGGTTTGTTACAATTAGAATCCACTTCTCAAGAAAAACACATTTATTTTGCTTCCTTTCAATTTGCAGTTTGCACTTAGCTGCAATAAATTTCATAATGTAGTTTCAGTTTCCTTTCATCCAGGTTTGAAAGCACAAATAGCAAGAAGGTGTCAAAAAGCCCAAACATTTCCAAAAATAATGTGCTCAGCAAGCCAGGCATCATCTGAGGAGTGAAATACCTCCACAAACTTCTCCATTTCTTTTTAGTTGTATTGTCTCATTTTAACATGCAATATACACTCTATAGAAGACCAAAACAAATGAAGACAAGAGAAAAGTAATAGGAAATACTGGAAAGGCACCATCTATATTGGAAATACTGGAAAGGTGACCATCTATATTACTAAAAGCCTGTTCTTGACCACTTCTGTATATTGACCTGTTCTGTATATTGATTTTAGAAAAAACGTTGCCACTTACGGCTGTGATTTTTGGCCATCTTACTCAGAGTCCCCGTCCGCTGCCCAGGACAAGAGAATTTTTCCCATCGATGAAAAATAAAAGAGTTATTAGTGTTTAAAAAATGTTGAGATTCTCTCTCCTGAAGGCCTTCGGGAGGGACTATAAAACCCGGAAGAGTTGAATGCCTCAGTCAGTCTCTGCAAGATGGGGGAGCGAGATGGTCACGTCTCTCAGTCTGAGCTGTGAATAACACTGAACACATGCCTGCTAAACTGTGATTGGTTTTACTGACCTGTCAGTGACCTTAATGTGGTTGGAAAATATGGTTTGGAAATGCTAAAGCTTTGTTGCCTTTGGTTTGGAAATGCTAAAGCTGTGTTGCCTTTGGTTTGGAAATGCTAAAGCTTTGTTGTCTTTGGTTTGGAAATGCTAAAGTTGTGTTGCCTTTGGTTTGGAAATGCTAAAGCTGTGTTGCCTAATTAAAGTTGCCTTGCCTAATTAAAGTTGCCTTGCCTAATTAAAGTTGCCTTCCCTTCTATATAATTAAAAGTCTAATTTTGACCACTTCCTGTTTGCTCTTTATATTGATTTTAGAAAAAACACTACCAAGTACGGCTGTGATTTTTCGTCATATTACTCAGAGTCCACCTCCACTCATCAGGTGCCGAGGATTTTTCCCATTGATAAAAAATAAAAGAGTTATTAGTGTTTAAAAAATGTTGAGATTCTCTCTCCTGTCAATCACACCATGAAGGTCACGCCCCTTCTAGTGGGAGGGACTATAAAACCCAGAAGTGTGGGCATGGCTTTGTCTCTGCAAGATGGAGGAGGGAGAGGTCACGACTCGCTGTCTTTAGTGGCCTTGCACCCTGCTTGAAATATGAAACTGCACTTAAATTTGGTGGCCTTGCACCCTGCTTGAAGTGGTAAGAAACTGCACTTGAATTTGGTGGCCTTGCACCTTACGAAATGGAATTTCAAGGAATAGCTATGAGTCAACTGGCCAGCCGTGAATGAGTGAGCTGCCAGCACAACAGGCTTGAGTGACTGAGCCGCCAGCCCAATAATCCATTCGGCCCACAATGTCCATACTAGTCCTCTGGAAACCAGTCCCTTCAGCTCACAACTCCCATATTAGTGCTCCAGAAATATCTTATGCATTTTGCATGCCAGACATTTGTGTTTAATGTGCCAAGTCCCCCAGATCCCAAGATACATTGACCAGCATTGGTCTTCAGAATTACAAAATGGGCTTGTGGCTACAAGGGACATCTGTTTTGGTATCTTACATTCTAGGTATCTTACTTCAAAATGCAACAGCTGCAACCAACAATGCAAGCATGAATAGTCATTGAGCTTCAAAATATCACACATTAATGCATTGATACCTTCTGGAATTAATGATTACACTGAAATATATATGTATGAAATACATACAAAATATATACAGCAGGTTCAATCTATCTTTTTTGCTAAAATTAGTAAAATGTTGAAAACTTCATACTATATAATTGGCAAAGCACTCCAGTTAAAATCTTTAAACTCTAGATTACACATGGTTTCCCCATGACGCCAAAGCTGTGCCCACAGCTAGTTAGCAAACCAACTTTGACTTTTGTGCACATGGTGATGAATTTGTGATAAAGAGATGGGGCATGAAAGAGAACATTTCGCTCAACTTAGAAAATGACAGCTTACTGCTGCACACTTCAAGTAATTGGACAGATACTCAGATGGCACAAATTAAATTTACTGAGAAAACAAAGACAAGTAATTAAAAACAAACATTCTCAATTATGTAATTTATGTTCTTTGAAAAGCTGTTCAATATCTCCCAACCAGAAAGTGAAACAGTATAACTTTATTTGTCTGTGTACTAAACTATTTTGTGATTGTTCTTAAAAGCAATGGGTTTTATTCTCCTTTCCCTGCCCCCAGCAAACACCATGCCAAAATTATGTGTGTCTCTTGTGTAATAAAGGCAAAAGTCCTTTATAGCAACTATACATTTCAAAGAGAAAATGGACTTACCAAAAATCCCAAGAATCTGGAGTCACTGTCATAAGTTCCCGATCATAGCCTTTCTGTTCAACCAAGTACTGAGCAAAGCTATCATATATTAGCTGGAATAAAAGAAAATTCCACAAAAAATGATGACAATGTCATATATTCAACAATGTAGCAGATTGCAGATTAGAGATATCAACATAGGAATCATCATCTCAATTCTTCATGAAACTATGTTACTTTCTATTTACTTTAACTATTTATAGACAAGCAACAAATGGGAAATGTATATTAACATAACCAGAATAATCAAATTTACTTTGATTTTATTCTATTATATTTGTATTTATACAATTGTAGAATAATGTGCAATATCTGCTTTTTCACATCCAGAAGCTGCTATCTATTTGGTTAACAATTCATAATTAATTATATCATTAATTATTCCTTTGTGTCGATCAATTATGAAAATTTAACTAAAACAAACATAATATCCTTAAATTGTCAAACAAGACTGAATTTTTTTATTTCCAATATAAAATATGATTTAAATGAATTGCTCCACAAAAAGATTTGAGATCAGCGACATGCTTATGTTCTCTCAAAGTATTTACATCTAAATAGCTCAACATGCTGGAGTTCAAATGCATTGTGTCACAACAAAGCCAAGATGCTAACGTCTATTTCACAAGAGAGTGCAGATCACTTAGATCAGGGTCAATAATTGGTTGAAATCCAAACAAATATAAAAATATACACCTATGCACTCTTTGAGCTTTCATCTGGAAACTGCACTAATCCATTCCAGGCTATTTGGCCTCTCTGCATGATTTGATATGAGCTTTTGGGACTGCATGGAGTATATGTATTAAATCAATATTAAAATAACTGGAATAGAATGGAACAATGAAAAGATAAAAATTGCATGCAGGATATATTCTGAGATTTAAGTTTCAATGCACTACTACTGCAGGGTTTTGCTCTACACTAGAAATATTCAATTCTTAGACAATGACCAAAGAGGATGCACTGATATCCTTAATTGTAATAACCATATTACAGTTTAAAAGAGAAAAATAATGGATTTTAAGACTATAAGACTTTGTCACACATATTATATATTCACCCCATTTTATATATTTTCAAAATTCAAACATAGATCTGCTTCACTTCCGATTTCACTCAAGGAAGGTAAGATTTTTACTAAAACTCACGAAATCACAAAATTTGTAGCTAAACAAATAAAATTCAAATAATCTGCACACCACTACTTCCTCAGAAGACCAAGTAAATTCAACATGTCACCAATGACCTATCAATTTCTGCAGATGCACCATAGAAAACATTGTATTGTGATCCATCACAACTTGGCTTGGCAAATGGAATGCAATTCATTGCCTCAGAAAGCTGTGGTGGCCATCAATTGATATTTTTATGGCAGACATACATATAGATTCTCCATCTGCACGTCACGTTACCACGAGAAAGCAGCTAACATTACCAAGGACCACTTGCACTCCAGTCATTCCCTCTTCTCTGCTTTCCCATTGGACTTCTCGTAAAATATGCTACAGTTTCAATCTCCCAATCCATCTCGTTGTGGCCCTTGCTCTTTTTCATTTCCACTTTAGCTATAGCTGGAGCTATATCCTTTCTCTTTACAATACATGTTGGACTTGTCAATGGTTTGATTGCACTCATGCATGATAGGATTTGCTTAGATAGCACATAGCAAAGTTTTTCACTCTCTCTGTAGAGATTATGACAATAATGAAGCAATACTAATTAATCAGCAAGAGACTTGCTATGTGCAGATTCATACAGTCACATTAACACACAGGGGCCATACTTCCCAACCTCCTTTTAAACCCTCTAGGGTGCGGGTGTAGATCTGCTTCACTTCTGATTTCACTCAAGGAAGGTAGGATAACCAAATGCTTATGGCATCATTGTATTCTGATACAATGATCTGAAGAAGATCAGTCTGGAGAAGGGTCTCGACCCGAAGCGTCACCCATTCCTTCTCTTCAGTGATGCTGCTTGTCCTGCTGAGTTACTCCAGCTTTTTGTGTCTATCTTTAGACTTGAATTTCAGGTGCACTTCCTCATTAACCTAAAATATTTAGATTTTTTTTAAACGTAGTTATATTTTCAACGTTAATGCTCACATACTCATCTGCTACATAATTCAAGGATCAATTTTATTTTGAAACAATATTCTTCCACTTCAACACAATTGTTGGTTTACAAGAAATAAGCATTTGATTTGAAAAAAAACTAATTGACTGATCAATTTCACATTCTCCCTTGCAATGTCTTCCAGGAAATTGAGATGAAAGACTTTGCTGCAATTAGTCTTAAATAAAAATTCTTTACAGTGTAAGAAATTAATTCTTAATAACAGCCCAACAGTTATCACCCTTCGAAGCTATTATAAATTACCAATAAAAGAATTTCAGGTACATAAGAGTACATCACTTATGGGCGACTTATATCTTGCTTGAAGCTTTTGGAGGTCAATTAACTGTTCAAATACATCAGTTCATATTACTGCAAGCAACTGAAAGAGTTTCATATTCTCCTCCTTAGCTACTGCCAGCTCTGTTGCCTGGAAACAAGCTTCACTGATGTACAATAATGAATGCAGGAATTTAATGTCACATGACCTAATGGTACGAAATACCTCCTTGCTCCAATATCACCATGAAACCAGGGGACCAATCCTAGTTCAATGAGTGAAGAAGATGAAGCCAGAGAAATCAATAGGTGCACTGAAAATTAGTACCGACAGAGTGAAGTGATCGCACATAAATATCAGAGCAGAAGAGCCGTGCTTTGGACAGAATCAACTACAATATTAATGGGTCCCATTATTCACAATTGGTAACGGGCAATTAATCAAATTATGAGAAAACAGCTCTATATACATTCCTGTTCTTAACCTTGAAACAGCATAATATGTGATTATTAAACATAAGAAAACACTTGCAACAATCTTTATCTGGAAATAACAAATCAGTGATGCATCTTTGTCTCTATCTTCACTTAATGTAATCAGTTAATTCAACTCACTCCCCATGATAACAAACTGAACATAATTAATACTCTTAAGGCCATGGGCCAAAAAAAAACCTAGCCTCATGATAGCAGTATAAGAATGTTAACCAGGATACAAATGTTAAAGACAAGGCTGAATATGCTGAAGCATTGCCAACCACATTCAGCCAAAAGTGCCCAATGGATAATCTATGCAGGAAAGAACTGCAGATTCTGGTTTAAATCGAAGGTAGACATAAACTGCTGGAGTAACTCAGCGGGTCAGGCATCATCTCTGGAGAGAAGCATTTCTTGATCCGAAACGCGACCCATACCCTCTCTCCAGAGATGCTGCCTGACCCGCTGAGTTACTTTAGCACAGGGGTTGGCAACCAATGCGGCTCGTAACCTGTAATCATCCGACCCGCAGGCGGATTTTTCCCTCGTAATCATCTGGCCCGCTGAGCACCGCAAGCAGCAGCCGGGCGCCCCGAGCATCGACTGGGCGCCCCAGGCAGCGACCATGCCAAGCTCTGGCTGTACCGCATCCTGCACAAAGCGGCTGACACGGCCGCGCACTTTCTGTGAACTTGTTTAAGAAAGAACTGCAGATGCTGGAAAAATCGAAGGTAGACAAAAATGTAGGAGAAACTCAATGGGTAAGACATGCAAGGATTGCATGAGGCTGCCTCACCCGCTGTGTTTCTCCAGCATTGTTGTCTACCTTCTGTGAACATGTGATTTGGTGCCTGCCATCCGGGGCGGGATCCATGTGTACACGTGATTGATGTGGCCCGCCATCAGCTCACAGACAAGCGTCTCCTGCCCCTATGCAGAACAAGGTTGCCAACCCCTACTCTAGCATTTTGTGTCTACAGTGGATAAGCTAGCTCATCTTCCTTCTGGAATTTCCAACATCAGATTTGTCAACTATTAGATCATGAATTGAATTGAATAAATGTTATTAGCCAAGTATGTATACATACAAGGAATTTGCCTTGGTGCTTTGCTCACAAGTAACAACATGACATACAGTAGACAATTAAAAATAAACCATTCTAATTGAAACATGTGGAGATTTAAATAATATACCGGAGCAGAAGGAGGCTACAGACTTTTGGCTGTTGAGTAGACCCATTGCTTGTGAAAAAAAGCTGTTTTATGTCTGGCCGTGGCACCTTTAACAGTCCGGAGTCGCCTTCCAGAAGGAAGTGCGTCAAAGAGTTTGTGGCCAGGGTGAGAGGGGGCAGAGATGATCTTACCCGCTCGGTTCCTGGCCCTTGCAGTGTACAGTTCGTCAATGGGGGGAAGGTTGCAGCCACTAACCTTCTCGGCTGATCGAACGATGCGCTGCAGCCTCCAGATGTGGCTGAGCCAAACCAAACCATGATGGAGAAGGTGAGGACAGACTCTATGATGGCAGTATAAAACTGGACCATCATTGCCTGTGGCAGATTGTGTTTCCTCAGCCGGCGCAGGAAGTACGTCCTCGGTTGGGCCTTTTTGGCTGTGGAGTCGATGGTGGCCTCCCATTTAACGTCGCTGGAGATGACGGTTCCAAGGAACTGAAATGACTCCACAGATGTGACTGTGGTGTTAGACAATAGACAATGGCAGGGCTCGAAATTATCGGTTGCCCGGGTGCCAATGACCACTCAAAGTGCCGCCGGGCAACCTAAACGGCGAGTCATTTTGCCCGGCTTGGCAACTTGGTTTATACCGAAGATAGACACAAAAAACTGGAGCAACTCCGCGGGTCTGGCAGGGAGAAAAGGAACGTGATGTTTTGTGTCGGCGATGGTTGTGGGAAAGATGCTAAGTGTGGCGTGACGGAGGGTCGGAGCTAAAGACGGGCAGCGGCGGCGATGGTTCCACCGCCTCCTCCTCCCGCACCCCGCCCGGCCCGGCCTGTTAGCGGCAACTGCTGCCACTCCGCCAACGGCGCTTTCAAAACAGACCCTTGGAGGAGGGAGGTGTCGGTCAGAGGCAGAAGTAGAGTAGGGGGGGCGGGGGGGGGAGGGTGATTGGAGGAGGGAGACGAGCCAAAACACTCTCAACAGCCCTGCACCACAGCCAGGATAGATCCCGGTCTCCGGCGCTGCAATCGCTGCCGAACCGCCACTGGACCATCCCCGTCCCCGCCCGAGAGCCTCCACACGCCCGGGGATAGCCAGAGACGTCGGGAGTCAGACGGGCGCGGCGCCCCCAGACCCACAGCCAGCGCAGAGAAGCAGCGTTAAACCCAGCTCACTCTGCCTGTCCCGCCAGGTTAACCAAGAGTCCTGTCTGGATTGAGACAGGGCTGTAGGCGGGACTAGCACAGTTCAGATGCATTTCGCGCTGGATTGAGCTGAAATTACCGTTCACAGAAGCATCGCGCGTGTGTGTGAGTGTGCGCATGCGCGCGCGGCCGCCAAGTTAATCTGTCCGCTGTCCCCTCCATATTTTGGTTGCAATTTCCCTTCCTGACAGGTGTTGTCCAAGGAGCGCTGGCCTTCCTTCCCACCTCCTCTGCCCCTTGCTGTCTCTCACTCTCTTTCTCTCTTGTACGCCCCCTCCACTCCCCTTATCCTGAGACCACCTCCTCTCCATCCCGCACTGATCCCCATTCCTGTCTCTATTCAGTCCTCACTGACATCCCCTGTGCTCCCCCCCATCTATTCATCCTGCACTGATCTCCCTAGCCACCTCGCATTGATTCTCCTGCCACTCCCCATCAATCCTACTCTGGTCCCCCAATTCATCCTGTACTGACCCCCTTCCCATCCATCCTGCACTGCTCACCCCTTCATCCTGCACTGCTCCCCCATCCATCCTGCACAGATCCCTCCCATTCAACCCCACTGACATCCCCCGCGCTCTCCCCTCATAATTGTACCTACTCCAACCAACACTCACTAATTCCCCTGCCTCAATCCATCCAATCCACACCGATTCATACACCCCCCCCCTCCCGACCCTATTGTGCTGGAAATATCTTCAGAGCTAACATTGACTATGTTTGATAATGGAATGCAATCAAATATGTTTTAATTCCCAATGTTATTATTTGTTTTAATCCATAAAGATGGATTAAATAAAGATGGATTAATTACATTTTGAACACGTCAAACATTAAAACCGCAGTGTTCGATTGTCACTGACACGTTATTACAGAATTCATTTTAATAGCAAATCAATGCTGTTAATATGGAGTATCAGTACTGTAGTTATTTAATGAGCAACATTCACAACTATACGTTGGATTTATCCAGGTTTTACTTCTACAGTCAGTCATATACATCACAAATTTGGTCAGGAGATATTTCAGTTGAAATTTTAACGTTAATTCTGAAGTGGGAATGATGGAAAAAGCGTTTATCAACAATTTATTTTTAAATGGTGCTTACAAACTGGGTATCTTCATTGCCACATACATCTAATCTGAATGTTTGGTAATGTGGCGTCTTGACACCTTTAAATATATTACCAAACATTTGCTGCATTTATGTCCTTTGGCCATCTCTTGTTAGTTAGTGTAATGTTTAACCTGTCAGATGGGTATAGTCAGTTTTGTCAGCTATTATCATAAAATGCCTTTAGAAAATTCCTTGCAACCTGTATATTTTGTTGTGGATAAATTATGTGGGAAGCGAGAGTGTTTCTGTACCAAAAGCAATAACAACCCATGCTATGGCCACGTCTTGATAATATTCGGTCGTTCACAGAAAACATGCTTGTAGTGTGCATGGTTAAGCATATATGTTATCAAGGTCCAGGATTTATTGACACAGGTTGATCATACGCTGAATAATCCAACCACATTTTTGTTTGGAAGTGGAAAGAAATAATAAAAATTGCATTAATTACAATGTGTAAAAAGAGTTGAGATACCGTATTATAATGTTGCTGCATGTCATTGTGGTATATATCATGTCTTGATTGGTGAATATGTTAGTTTGTGACTTTATTTGAAGCAGAAAGAATATGTGAATGCATAATTCCGACTGGTAACTAAGCACTTCGTCCGAGCACTCGTCATGCAAGCCATCTTAAATGACCACCTAAAATGTCATTTGGCAACCTAAAAAGCTGCCAAGGTTGCCCGGCTGGCAACAGGGAAAAAAAGTTAAGCGAGAGCCCTGCAATGGGTGCAGGAGTAGGCCATTCGGCCCTTCCAGCCAGTACCGCCATTCAATGTGATCATGGCTGATCATCCCCAATCAGTACCCCGTTCCTGCCTTCTCCCCATATCACCTGACTCCGCTATTTTTAAGAGCCCTATTTAGCTCACTCTTGAAAGCATCCAGAGATCTGCCCTCTGAGGCAGAGAATTCCACAGACTCACCACTCTCTGTGAGAAAAAGTGTTTCCTCGTCTCCGTTCTAAATGGCTTAATCCTTATTCTTAAACTGTGGCCACCTGGTTCTGGACTTCCCCAACATCGGAAACATGTTTCCTGCCTCTAGAGTGTCCAAGCCTTTAACAATCTTATATGTTTCAATGAGATCCCCTCCCATCCTTCTAAACTCCAGAATGCACAAGCCTAGCTGCTCCATTCTCTCAGCATATGACAGTCGCGCCATCCCGGGAATTAACCTTGTAAACCTACGCTGCACTCCCTCAATAGCAAGAAAGTCCTTCCGCAAATTGGGGGACCAAAACTGCACACAATACACCAGGTGTGGTCTCACTAGGGCTCTGTACAACTGCAGAAGGACCTCTTTGCTCCTATATTCGATTCCTCTTGTTATAAAGGGCAACATGCCATTCGCTGTCTTCACTGCCTGCTGTACCTGCATACTTACTTTAATAGGCTGATGTACAACGACTCTCAGATCCCATTGTACTTCCCCTTTTCCCAACTTGACGCCATTCAGATAGTAATCTTCCTTCCTGTTTTTGCTACCAAAGTGGATAACTTCACATTTATCCGCATTAAACTTCATCTGCTATGCATCTGCCCACTCCCCCAACCTGTCCAAGTCACCAAGTCTCATAGCTTTCTCCTCACATTTCACACTGCCACCCAGCTTTGTGTCATCTGCAAATTTGCTAATGTTACTTTGAATCCCTTCATCCAAATCATTGATGTATATTATAAATAGCTGCGGTCCCAGCACCGAGCCTTGTGGTACCCCACTAGTCACTGCCTGCCTTTCTGAAAGGGACCCGTTAATCTCTACTCTTTGTTTCCTGTCTGCCAACCACTTCTCTATCCATGTCAGCAATCCATTTAATATTTTCTTATATTTTTAACATAATTCAGCCTTATCACTCTACCCCCAATACCATGTGCCCTAATTTTGCCCACTAATCTCCTATGTGGGACCTTATCAAATGCTTTCTGAAAGTCCAGATACACTACATCCACTGGCTCTCCCTTGTCCATTTTCCTATTTACATCTTCAAAAACTTCCAGGAGATGTCAAGCATGATTTCCCCTTCGTAAATCCATGCTGACTTGGACCGATCCTGTTATTGCTATCCAAATGTTCAGCTATTTCATCTTTTATAATTGACTCCAACATCTTCCCAACCATCGATGTCAGGCTAACTGGTCTATAATTCCCTGTTTTCTCTCTCCCGCCTTTCTTATTGTTGTTGATGGTGAGTGTGGGGAGGGGAGGGGAAGCTCTCCTGAAGTCTACAATCAATCCTACTTTCTTAAGAGCATTGAGCTCCAGATTTTGGGATGGCACCAGGACGCCAGCTGTGTCACTTCCTGTCTGTAGGCAGATTCTTCCCCATCCTGCATCAGTCCAATCAGGGTTGTGCCATCCGCAAACTTGAGAAGTTTGGCAGAGGAGTCTGTGGAGGTGCAGTCGTTGGTGTAGAGAGAGTAGAGGAGAGGAGAGAGTACGCAACCTTCCACAAGATATCGTTAAACTGACAACACCTGCACAGCAATAGCTATAGGACCAACAGACCATCTCTGAAGAACATGAGGAAGCAATCTTTTGGGTCACAACCCTTATTCTCCAAAGATGCTGCCATATTCATTGAGAAATTCCAGCATTTGTGTCTCCCACCACAATAATCTAGTAAAATCATAGCAATATTCTTTCATGTTGTTTGGTGAATGTCAGTGCTATGTGAGCAATTTACTTGTTATAAATAAGGAACATCTAAACTGTCTAATTCCCACATAATTTACTCCCATTAATTGTCAGAAGTTGCACTCATACGATCACTGTTGAGTCACTTGCCTCTATAGGGGGTCAACTGAAGTGGAAAACAACAAATATAATTGAACTGGTTGAGAATAACTCATTCTTTACTAATACTTACGAAATCACAAAATTCATAGCTAAACAAGTAAAATTCCAATAATCTGCACACCAACGCCTTTACTTCTTCAGAAGACCAATTAAATTCAACATGTCACCAATCACATACCAATTTCTGCAGATGCACCACAGGAAGCATTGTATTGGGATGCATCACAACTTGGTTTGGCAAATAAAATGCAATTCATTTCTTCAAAAAGCTGTGGTGGCCGTCAATTGATATTTTTGTGGCAGAAATACATATAGTTTCTTGATTGGTATGGGTGTGAGGGGTTATGGGGAGAAGGCAGAATGGGGTTAGGAGGGAGAGATAGATCAACCATGACTGAATGGCGAAGTAGACTTAATGGGCTGAATGGCCTAATTCTGCTTCTATCACCTGTGAACTTATGAAATACTCTGCCCAAATCCTCAAGAAATTACAGTTGTGTATGTAGCCCAGAATATCATGCAAACCACCCCACCCCCATCAATCAACTCCATCTGCATATCACGTTATCACAAGAAAGCAGCTAACATTACCAAGGATCACTTAAGGCCCTGTCCCACTTTCTGACCTAATTCACGACCTTTTTTACTCGTGAATATTTTTCATCATGCTAGAAAAATGCTGCGACCTACTTGATGTCACGAGTACCTACAACTAGCATCACAGCCTGCTACGACCTACCTACGACCTTGTGACGACTATGCTGTGAGTATGAGAAGGGCAAACTCAGCAGAGGTCGTGAATTAGGTCGTGAAAGTGGGACAGGCCCTTAACACTCCAGTCATTCCCTCTGCTCCCCTTTCCCATTGGACCTCTTGTAAGATATGCTACAGTTTCAATCTCCCAACCCACCTCGAGGGCGCGGTCGGCCAGACCCCAGACCCTCTCCTGCCATCCTCCTCACCCGTCATGTTCATCGCCATCACCATCCTCCTGGTCGCTGGTCTTCAGGGGACGAGAAGGAGCAGGCTCGGCAGACTCCCCTTTAATCACTGGCTGTAATTCTCCAATTTTGGTGGCATTTGTAAATTTACTAATCAACTCATCCACATTTCCATCAAAATCATTTATATATTTTCAAACAAAAGAGGTCCCAGCACAGGGTCCTACAAAACATCACTGGTCACAGACTGCCAACCAAAATAATACCCTTCCACGACTAACATGTCTTCTATTGGGAAGCCAGTTAAGAATCCAAACTATCGTGTCACCATGGATCGAATACATCTCAACCTTCTAGATCAGCCTACCATGAGGCTTCACTAAAATTCATGTAGACTAACCTCTTTAAAAAAATCTCAGTAGTCAGGCTAAAAGATTTATTTTTCCTTCATGCATTGTAGGGATTTAACTGCTAGCCCTGTGGCTCGTCACCGATGCGCAGTTTGCATTTCACATATGTAGGGAGGAAATGCAGATGCTGGTTTAAACTGAAGACAGACACAAATAGTTGGAGTAATTTAGCAGATCGTGCGGCATCTCTGGAGAAAAGAAATAGATGACGTTTCGGGATAATACCCTTCTTCAGACACTGTTCACTTGGTCTTTTTAGTCAACATAGCCTTGAAATCAACGTGGACCAAAGAGCTGTATTCCAGAAATGAAGAGTGAATGCCTTTGTCATGAAGGCAGCATTTGATACAGTTTGGCATCAGGGCCGATGGTACAACCAAATTCAACAGACTTCAAGAGGAAAGATTTTAACAGATGGAATCATACCATTTTTTTGGAGAATAATCATCCCAGTGCCAAGCCATCCCTTCCAGAATTCCTCAGGACAATGTCCTCATTTAACATTAAATGACATTAGTCATTTTAATACAGTGAAATGTGAGTTGTCACATTTTGAGAAGTCTAACATGGGCAGGACCTAGACAGTGAATGGTAAGGCTCTGGGGACCGTTGTAGAGCAGGAGTGCAGGTGCATGGTTCCTTGAAGGTCGAGTTGCATGCCTATCTACCTAATGGGTCAAAAACGTTTTTGGCACATTAGAAACAGAAAATAGGTGCAGGAGTGGTCCTTTCGACCCTTCGAGCAAGCATCGCCATTCAATATGATCATGGCTGATCATCCAAAATCAGTACCCCGTTCCTGCTTTTTCCCCATAACCCTTGATTCCGTCAGCCTTAAGAACTAAATGTAACTCTTTTGAAAACATTGGCTGAAAACATTGGCTGAAAAAGTTCAGCCTTCAACACGATAGTCCCCACCAGACTGGCCGAGAAACTACTGGAATTAGGACTCAACACCCCCCTGTGTGCCTGGGCTTTGGACTTTCTCACCGCCAGGCCCCAGGTAGTCAAGATGGGAGGGAATACATCAAAGTCCCTCACCCTGAGCACAGGATCGCCCCAGGGTTGCGTCCTCAGCCCCCTATTGTACTCCCAGTACACACATGACTGTGTGGCTAGGTTCAGCTCCAACTCAATAATCAAGTTTGCTGATGACACTGTGGTGGTGGGCCTGATCTCAGACAAGGATGAGAAGGCCTACCAGGAGGAGGTGGCTGATCTAGCTCTCTGCTGTCAGGACAACAGCCTCCTCTTGAACATCAAAAAAACTAAGGAGCTGATCGTGGACTTTAAGAGGGCACATCATCCGAGGACATACACACCATTGAGGATAAATGGGGATACTGTGGATAGGGTGAGCTGTTTTAAATATCTGGGAGTCCACATCTCTGAGGATATGACATGGACATCACATGCCGCAGCACTCGTGAGTAAGGCAAGGCAGCGCCTTTACCACCTCAGGCAATTGAGGAAATTCATAGTGTCTCCGAGGATCCTCCAGTGCTTCTACTCAGCGGCTGTGGAAAGCATCTTGTCCGGAAATATTACCATCTGGTTTGGGAATTGCTCTGCCCAGGACAAGAAGGCTCTGCAGAGAGTAGTGCGTTCGGCCGAACGCACTATGGGAACTTCACTCGCCCCCCTGCAGGAACTATACATCAGGAGGAGCAACTCCAGAGCCAATAAAATCATGGGAGACTCCTTCCATCCCTGCAACGGACTGTTCCAGCTGCTACGGTCAGGCAAACGCCTCTCCGTTGTCATGCTGTGAGAACGGAGAGGTTGAGAAGGAGTTTCTTCCCAGAGGCCATTTGAACTGTAAACTCCTATCTCACCAGGGACTAACTTTACTGAACTTTTTTCCTTCCGCCCACAGTATTTAATATGTAAAAGAATATGCGATTCTGTTTGTAGTTTGTTTGGTTGTTTGTTTGTCTTTTTGCACAAAGTCCGCGAGCATTGCCACTTTTCATTTCACTGCACATCTCGTATGTGTATGTGACAAATAAACTTGACTTGACTTGGCCTTCATCAATCACAATATTGAGTATAGAAGTTGCAGTTGTATAAGATGTTGGTGAGGCCGTATTTTGAGTATTGTGTTCAGTTCTGGGCACCATGTAATAGGAAAGATGTTGTCAAGCTGGAAAGGGTACAGACAAGATTTACGAGGATGTTGCCAGGACTACAGGGTCTGAGCTATAGGGAGAGGTTGAGTTGGCTGGGACTATTCCTTGGAGCGCAGGAGGATGAGTGGTGATCTTATACACATGTATAAAATCATGAGAGGAATAGATTGGGTAAATTACACAGAATCTCTTTCCCAGAGTAGGTGAATCAAGGACCAGTGGACATAAGTTTAAAGTGAAGGGGAATAGATTTAATAGGAATCTGAGCAGTAACTTTTTCACACATAGGTTGGTGGGTATATGGAACAAGCTGCCAAAGGAGGTAGTTGAGGATGGGACTATCCCACCATTTGACAAACAGTTATAGACAGGTACATAGATGGGACAGGTTTAGAGCGATGTGGACCAAACACAGTCAGGTGGGACTAGTATGGCTGGGACATGCTGGCTGGTGTGGGCAAGTTGGGCCAAAGGGCCTGTTTCCACGCTGTATCACTTCATGACTATGACTCAATGGCAAAATGCTGGGGTAACTCAGTGGGACAGGCAGCGTCTCAAGAGAAAAGGAATGAGTGACGTGTCGGGTCGAGATCCCTCTTTAGACTGAAGAAGGGTCTCAACCCGAAACGCCACCCGTTCCTTCTTTCCGGAGATGCTTCCTGCCCCGTTGAGCTACTGCAGCATTTTGTATCTATCTTCGCTGTCAACCAGCACCTGCATTTCCTTCCGACACATGAAATACTCTCCACCAGCAGTAGAGCTCTAACACCATCCACCATCAATACACCATGGAATAACTACCATCTCCAACATGTACAGCAATAATTCACCAAAAATGACAAATCAGCACATAAACCACTGACCTCTACAACCATGAGAGACCATGAGAGACAAAGTATATGGTACACCTGCAGATACAGTTCCAACTCACATACCATGCTGATTTAGAAATATATTGCTATCCTTTCCTCGTCACCAGGTCTAAATCCTGGACTTCTATCCAATCACTATGAAAGTTGCAGAGCCTTACCACCACCTTCTTAGATAATTTGCTGAGATGTAACATGTCATGCTGAGGCTTTATTAAGTGCTGGTGAGGCCACATTTGGAATATTTGTGAGCAGTTTTGGGCCCCATATCTGAGGGAGGATATGCTGGCGTTGGTGAGGGTTCACAGAAGGTTTCGGACAATGATCCCGAGGATGATTGTGTGAACGTATGAGGAGTTTTTGATAGCACTGGGCCTATACTCGCTGGTGTTTAAAAGGATGACTGCACACCTGTACATGGTACTAACACCATCATCAAGTATGCAGATGATACAACGGTGATTGGCCTCATCAGCAACAACGATGAGCTGGCCTACAGGGAGGAGGTCCAGCACTTAGCAGCATGGTGCGCTGACAACAACCTGGCCCTTAACTCCAAGAAGACCAAGGAGCTCATTGTAGACTTCAGGAAGTCCAGAGGCGGCACGCACACCCCCATCCACATTAACGGGACGGAGGTGGAACGTGTTTCTAGCTTCAGGTTCCTGGGAGTCAACATCTCCGATGACCTCTCTTGGACCCACAATACCTCTACTCTGATCAAGAAGGCTCATCAGCGTCTCTTCTTCCTGAGGAGACTGAAGAAGGTCCATCTGTCTCCTCAGATCCTGGTGAACTTCTACCGCTGTACCATCGAGAGCATCCTTACCAACTGCATCACAGTATGGTATGGCAACTGCTCTGTCTCCGACCGGAAGGCATTGCAGAGGGTGGTGAAAATTGCCCAACGCATCACCGGTTCCACGCTCCCCTCCATTGAGTCTGTCCAAAGCAAGCGCTGTCTGCGGAGGGCGCTCAGCATCGCCAAGGACTGCTCTCACCCCAACCATGGACTGTTTACCCTCCTACCATCCGGGCGGCGCTACAGGTCTCTCCGTTGCCGAGCCAGCAGGTCGAGGAACAGCTTCTTTCCGGCGGCTGTCACTCTACTCAACAACGTACCTCGGTGACTGCCAATCACCACCCCCCCCCCCCCCCCCCCTCCCCCCCCGGACACTTATTATTTTTTATTCAAATCGTTTGCTATGACGCTCTTCAAGGGAGATGCTAAATGCATTTCGTTGTCTCTGTACTGTACACTGACAATGACAATTAAAATTGAATCTGAATCTAAATCTGGATGAGGGGAAGTCTCATTGAAACCTACGGAATAATGAAAGGCTTAGAGTGGATGCGGAAAGGATTATTCCAGAAATGGGAGAGTCTAGAACCAGAGTGCACAGCCTCAGAATAAAAATATACCTTTAGAATGGAGATGAGGACTTACTTTAGCCAGAGGAATCTGTGGAATTAATTGCCACAGTTGTAGAGTCTAAAACAGTGGGTACTTTTAAAACAGAGATTGATAGGTTCTTGATTAGTAAGGGTTACGGAAAGAAGGCAGGAGAATGGGGTTGAGTGGTAAATATCGATCACTATGGAAGAGTGGCAGAGTAGACCCGCTGGGCCAAATGGCCTTATTCTACTCTTATGTTGTATGCTCCTAAATAATAGGAATAAGCAATTACTGCCCTAGCCTACAAAGTCACATAGAATGAACAAAGAAATAAATATTCCAAATGCAGTGCAGTATGTACCAAAATTAGCCATACATCTAACCATGGTGCTGAACTACAACTTTAGCATGACAATACAGAACCGATTTTGCACGCAAAAATCCGTACAAATACATTCCTGCCCGTTACTGCCCTGTCAGATTATCCTGCATCATCAGCAAGGGGTTTGTCCGCCTAAAGAAATCTCAATGCACCTTTACTCCCCGGCAGTGTGCAACTTTTCCACTGTGTTGGAGTACATTTCAAAACAAATTAATTCGCTGCATACGCAGAGTGGACTATGCTGAGACGTGAACCGGATTGATGAGCGCACTTCCGCAATCCGAATCCCATTCACCCTTGCATCTACCTTTGCTCAAAATATTATCCAAAATGGGCAGGTGGGGGGTGGGGGCAAAACAACCAAGATAGAGACGGTTCGAAGGAATGGTATGAATTAGTACCACGAATGAAGGAATTAGTAGTAGCCCGATTAATTACCTCCCATCCCATTCATTACCACGCATCACAGCTATCAGAACCATGACAGTGTGGTGATGTGCACCAGGAACAAGACGCAAAGTTGAAAAGATTGTATTCAGTGCTGAAATGCCAGCGTTGCCATGGATCGGAGGGGATGGGGGCGTGGTAAAGGATGACATGTTTACAATTTGGGTTACTTTCAGAAAATACTCCGACAAGGTGTCAGAAGCCGGAAACTCAGGGGAAACAATTGCAGGACATAAATGAGCAGAGGCTGCCGAGTTCGGCCGGGCAACTTCACGTTGCACACCCAGGGAGATGCAGATCCGTGGCCCGGCTTGGCGATGCTGCAGCGGCCCCGGGGAGCGCGGCGCTTCCCCCGCTGCCGGCTGCACGGTGAAGGGCCGCGCCGCCGCTTTCCCCAGCCCCAGCCCCAGCCCCAGCACCAGCCCCGGCACCGGCACCGGCACCGGCTGCTTGGCCCGGGGCGTCTGAAACACGATCGGCCGCGGCAAACTCACCGCGAAGGTAGCGGTCACGTTGTAACGGCACAGAGTATGATCCAGATCAAAGCCGATCACATCACAGTCGGCCAGCGAGAAATCTTCGGCCCTGGCCATGGTGATGGTGGCGGCGGCAGCGGCGGCGACAACAGTTCCCACCCTCCCACCCACCTGCCCTCCCTCCCTCCCTCCCTCCTTCCGCACTACCGAAACCAACTGCCGCAACACGCGCGTCAACGCACGCTCCCGGGGAGGAGCCAAACGGCGCGGGGGAGGGGCCAGCGCTCCCGGGGGGGGGGGGGGGGGGGGTAGGGGGGGGGGGTCTGTACCCCAGTGGGAGGGGCCTGGGTACCTGACGTATTCCCCCCCCCCCCCCCCCCGTCCAGAGGAGGTACCAGAAGACCCGGAGATAAGGCCTGAGTGTCAAGGTTTGGGTGAGGACCAAGTGGAAGTGGGTCAGAACACCTGAAGTGGCTCCTCTGTACCTGGAGTTTTCATAAATGATAGGAGCAGAATTTGGACCATTGGTCCCATCAGGTAGCAATGTTACAACATTTTGAGATTTTATAAATCAAGTAGTAAAGTAGATGAGCTTGAGGCTCAGTTAAAGGTTGGTAGATATGACGTGGAGATTACTCAGACATGGCTGCAGGAGGATCGGGTCTGGGAACTTAATATTCAGGGCTATACATCCTATAGAAAGGACAGGCAGGTGGGGAGGAGGGGGGGTAGCTCTGCTGGTGAGTGATGGAATTTCAGTCCCTTGCGAGGGAAGACATAGGGACTGCCGAGGTAGAGTCACTGAGGATTGAGTTGAGGAAATGCAAAGGCAAGAAGACACCAATTGGTGTTATTTACAGACCTCCAAATAGTAGCCCGGATGTAGGGTGTAAGTTGCAGCAGGAGTTAAAACTGGCATGTAACAAAAGTAATGCCACTGTGGCGATGGGGGATTTCAATATGCAGGTAGACTGGGAAAATCAGGTTGGTTCAGGACCCCAAGAAAGAGAGTTTGTAGAATGCCTCCGAGATGGATTTTTAGAGCAGCTTGTAATGGAGCTGACCAGAGAAAAGGCAATTCTGGATTTAGTGTTGTCCAATGAACCAGATTCGATAAGAGAACTCGAGGTAAAGGAACCGCTTGGAGGTAGTGATCATAACATGATTTGTTTTAATCTGCAATTTGAGAAGGAGAACGTTAAATCGGAAGTGGCAGTAATGCAGTTGAACAAAGGGGACTGGGGAGCTGGCCAAGGTAGACTGGAAAGGGATCCTAGCAGGAATGACGGTGGAACAGCAATGACAGGAATTTCTGGGCATAATCCGGAAGACGCAGGATCATTTCATTCCAAAAAGGAAGAAAATTTCTAAGGGGAGTAGGGGGCAACCGTGGCTGACAAGAGACGTTAGGGATAGAATAAAACTAAAAGAAAAGATGTATAACACAGCATAGAGTAGCCGGAAGCCAGAGGATTGGGAAACTTTCATAGGACAACAGAAGGAAACAATATAGGTTGAAAAGATGAAGTTGGAAGGGAAGCTGGCCAGGAATATAAAGAAGGACAGTAAAAGCTACTTTAGATATGTTAAGGGAAAAAGAGTAGCAAAGTCAAATATGGGTCCCTTGAAGGCAGAAACGGGTGAAATTATTATGGGCGACAAGGAAATGGCAGAAGAGTTGAATAGGTACTTCGGATCTGTCTTCACTAAGGATGACACAAACAATCTCCCAGATGGACTGGAAGACAGGATCTAAGGGGGTAGAGCAACTGAAAGAAATTTTCATTAGGTGAGAAATAGCATTGGGTAGGCTAATGGGACTGAAGGATGATAAATCCCCTGGACCTGATGGTCTGCATCCCAGGGTCCTCAGGGAGGTGGCTCTAGAAATAGTGGACGCATTGGTGATCATTTTCCAATGTTCCATAGATTCAGGATCAGTTCCTGTGGATTGGAGGATCAGATAATGTTATCCCACTTTTCAAGAAAGGAGCGAGAGAGAAAACGGGGAATTACAGACCAGTTAGCCTGACTTCGGTGGTGGGAAAGATGCTGGAGTCAATTATTAAAGAGGTAATAATGGGGCATTTGGATAGCAGTAAAAGGGTTAGTCCAAGTCAACATGAATTTATGAAAGGGAAATCATGCATGACTAATCTTCTGGAATTTTTTGAGGATGTGACAAGTAAAATGGATGAAGAGGTGCCAGTGGATGTAGTGTATCTAGACTTTCAGAAAGCCTTTGATAAGGTCCCGCAAGGGAGACTGGTGACTAAATTTAGAGCACATGGTATTGGGGGTAGGGTGTTGACATGGATAGAAAATTGGTTGGCAGACCGGAAGCAAAGAGTAGGAGTGAACGGGTCCTTTTCAGAATGGCAGGCAGTAACGAGTGGAGTGCCGCAAGGCTCAGTGTTGGGGCCACAACTATTTACCATATATATTAATGATTTGAATGAGGGAATTAGGAGCAACACTAGCAAGTTTGCGGATGACACAAACCTGGGTGGCAGTGTGAACTGTGAAGAGGATGTTAGGAGGTTGCAGGGTGACCTGAACAGGTTGAGTGAGTGGGCAGATGCGTGGCAGACGCAGTATAATATAGATAAATGTGAGGTTATCCACTTTGGCGGCAAAAACAAGGGAGCAGATTGTTATCTCAATGCGGTTAGGTTAGGTAAGGGGGAGGTACAGCGAGACCTGGGTGTTCTTGTACACCGGTCACTGAAAGTTGCCGTGCAGGTACAGCAGGCAGTGAAGAAAGCTAATGGAATGTTGGCCTTCATAGCAAGAGGATTTCAGTATAGGAGTAAAGAGGTTCTTCTGCAGTTGTATAGGGCTCTGGTGAGACCACATCTGGAGTATTGTGTACAGTTTTGGTCTTCTAATTTGAGGAAGGACATCCTTTTGATTGAAGCACTGCAGCATAGGTTCACGAGATTGATCCCTGGGATGGCGGGACTGTCATATGAGGAAAGATTGAAAAGACTAGGCTTGTATTCACTGGAGTTTAGAAGGATGAGGGGGATCTTATAGAAACATATAAAATTATAAAAGGAATGGACAAGCTAGATGCAGGAAAAAAATGTTCCAAATGTTGGGTCAGTCCAGAACCAGGGGCCACAGTCTTAGAATAAAGGGGAGGTCATTTAAGACTGAGAAAAAACGTTTTCACCCAGAGAGTTGTGAATTTATGGAATTCCCTGCCACAGAGGGCTGTGGAGGCCAAATCACTGGATGGATTTAAGAGAGAGTTAGATATAGCTCTAGAAGCTAGTGGAGTCAAGGGATATGGGGAGAAGGCAAGCACGGGTTAATGATAGGGGATGATCAGCCATGATCACATTGAATGGCGGTGCTGGCTCGAAGGGCTGAATGGCCTCCTCCTGCACCTAGTTTCTTTGTTTCTAAGTCTGCAATTTATCCCGCTCTTAATGCATAAAAGGAAGTTTAATTTGACTCCTAATTCACTTTCATATCTTCAGTATTAAAAAAGCTATGGCCATTTTCATACTCGGAATTTAGCATCTTGTTCCCTATTGCTTTTCCATTGACTTAACACAAAAGCTGTGATCGAGGACAGTCAAAAGTCCATAACTTTCTTAAAAATTAAGAGAACTGAAAGAAATGTTCAGTTATTTTAGATTGAAGCATTCTGAAACAAATATGAAACAATCTTACTTGGATGACCTGAAATTAAAGCATATAACTAGTTAGTTACCTAATTGTAGCTAATTATAAACTCTCGATGCCTTGCAAATTTCTATCTATAATTGACTGATTTTGATTCCATATAGCAGCAGTGCAGGAGTTGACTCCTTTATATGTATTCATTGTGAGATCCTTCTGACAGTCTTCATCCATATTCAACTGTGCAAAGATGTGCAACCAATTGAGTTTTAAGACAAGACATAGAAACATAGAATTTGTTACACTATATACACTATAAACCCTCTGACTCCCATGGCTATCTGGACTACACTTCTTCCCACCCTGCTTCCTGTAAGGACTCCATCCCCTACTCCCAATTCCTCCGTCTACGCCGCATCTGCTCCACGGATGAGGCGTTCCGCACCAGGACATCTGAAATGTCCTCATTATTCCGGGAACGGGGGTTCCCCTCCTCCACCATAAATGAGGCTCGCACCAGGGTCTCTTCCATACCCCGCAACACTGCTCTCTCTCCCCATCCCCCCACTCGCAACAAGGGCCGAGTCCCCCTAGTCCTCACCTTTCACCCCACCAGCCGTCACATACAAAAAGTAATCCTCCGTCAGTTTCGCCACCTCCAACGTGACCCCACCACTCGCCACATCTTCCCATCTCCCTCCATATCTGCCTTCCGCAAAGACCGCTCCGTCCATAACTCCCTTGTCAATTCTTCCCTTCCCTCTCGTACCACCCCCTCCCCGGGCACTTTCCCTTGCAACCGTAAGAGATGCAACATTTGTCCCTTTACCTCCCCCCTCGACTCCGTTCAAGGACCCAAGCAATCGTTCCAGGTGCGACAGAGGTTTACCTGCATCTCTTCCAACCTCATCTATTGCGTCCGCTGCTCTAGATGTCAGCAGATCTATATCGGTGAGACCAAGCGGAGGTTGGGCGATCGTTTCGCCGAACACCTCCGCTCGGTCCGCAATAACCAAGCTGACCTCCCGGTGGCTCAGCACTTCAACTCCCCCTCCCACTCCGTCTCCGACCTCTCTGTCCTGGGTCTCCTCCATGGCCACAGCGAGCAGCACCGGAAATTGGAGGAACAGCACCTCATATTCCGTTTGGGGAGTCTGCATCCCAGGGGCATGAACATCGAATTCTCCCAATTTTGTTAGTCCTTGCTGTCTCCTCCCCTTCCTCAGCCCCCCTGCTGTCTCCTCCCATCCCCCAGCCTTCGGGCTCCTCCTCCTTTTCCCTTTCTTGTCCCCGCCCACCCCCGCCCCCGATCAGTCTGAAGAAGGGTTTCGGCCTGAAACGTTGCCTATTTCCTTCGCTCAATAGATGCTGCTGCACCCGCTGAGTTTCTCCAGCTTTTTTGTGTAACCTAGAAACATAGAAATTAGGTGCAGGAGTAGGCCATTCGGCCCTTCGAGCCTGCACCGCCATTCAATATGATCATGGCTGATCATCAACTCAGTATCCCGTACCTGCCTTCTCTCCATACCCTCTGATCCCCTTGGCCACAAGGGCCACATCTAACTCCCTCTTAAATATGGCCAATGAACTGGCCTCAACTACCCTCTGTGGCAGAGAGTTCCAGAGATTCACCACTCTCTGTGTGAAAAAAGTTCTCCTCATCTCGGTTTTAAAGGATTTCCCCCTTATCCTTAAGCTGTGACCCCTTGTCCTGGACTTCCCTAACATCGGGAACAATCTTCCTGCATCTAGCCTGTCCAACCCCTTAAGAATTTTGTAAGTTTCTACAAGATCCCCACTTAATCTCCTAAATTCTAGAGAGTATAAACCAAGTCTATCCAGTCTAAACTTGGATTCCACAAACAGTGCTTGCAGATACTAGCACGTTAGCAAAGGATGTTGTTCATCATCAACCAGTTGATTTAGCATCCTTGGAATCATTGCACAATCTTATTGATTTATCTGTGATATTCATGACTTTTAATGAAAGAATTGATCATGTTATGCTGGTAGTCCATTAAAAATAGTGCTCTTATCTCTTGATTTACAAGTTATTGCTGTGTATCTAGTGTGTATTTCATCGGTTTCTTTAAAATAACACTTGTTTGGCTGCCATTGCATCTACAGTATAATACTTATGCCACTTTGGTCATGTGATGCTCTGCTGTTATTCCTTAATAAACAACACACCACAAAACACAATGTGATGAGGATAGTCCTAAATTCAAACATCAGTCTGTAATTGCTGGAAAAGTCATCAAAGGATTGTTACAGCAACTAAACCGTGCTTGTAAAATAAACCTTGGTTATGAGCTAAAAGCAGTAGTTTTTTCACAGAAATTTGATCTAAAGTATGTTGGTCGTTAACTCAGTAATTCCACAGAATCCTAAAGGTACAGTGGCTTGCAAAGGTTTTCATACCCCTTGAACTTTTCCACATTTTGTCACGTTACAACCACAAACGTAAATGTATTTTATTGGGATTTTATGTGATAGACCAACACAAAGTGGTGCATAATTGTGAAGTGGAAGGGAAATGATACATGGTTTTCAAATTTTTTTACGAATAAAAAACTGAAAAGTGTGGCGTGCAAAAGTATTCAGCCCCCCTGAGTCAATACTTTGTAGAACCACCTTTCGCTGCAATTACAGCTGCAAGTCTTTTGGGGTATGTCTCTACCAGCTTTGCACATCTAGAGACTGAAATGTTTGCCCATTCTTCTTTACAAAATAGCTCAAGCTCAGTCAGATTGGATGGAAGAGCGTCTGTGAACAGCAATTTTCAAGTCTTGCCAGAGATTCTCAATTGGATTTAGGTCTGGACTTTGACTGGGCCATTCTAACACATGAATATGTTTTGATCTAAACCATTCCATTGTAGCTCTGGCTGTATGTTTAGGGTCGTTGTCCTGCTGGAAGGTGAACCTCTGCCCCAGTCTCAAGTCTTTTGCAGACTCTAACAGGTTTTCTTCCAAGATTGCCCTGTATTTGGCTCCATCCATCTTCCCATCAACTCTGACCAGCTTCCCTGTCCCTGCTGAAGAAAAGCATCCCCACAGCATGATGCTGCCACCACCATGTTTCACAGTGGGGATGGTGTGTTCAGGGTGATGTGCAGTGTTAGTTTTCCGCCACACATAGCGTTTTGCATTTAGGCCAAAAACTTCAATTTTGGTCTCATCTGACCAGAGCACCTTCCTCCACATGTTTCCTGTGTCCCCCACATGGCTTGTGGCAAACTGCAAACGGGACTTCTTATGGCTTTTTTTTCAACAGTGGCTTTCTTCTTGCCACTCTTCCATAAAGGCCCGATTTGTGGAGTGCACGACTAATAGTTGTCCTGTGGACAGATTCTCCCACCTGAGCTGTAGATCTCTGCAGCTCCTCCAGAGTTACCATGGCTGCTTCTCTGATCAATGCTCTCCTTGCCCGGCCTGTCAGTTTAGGTGGACGGCTATGTCTTGGTAGGTTTGCAGTTGTGCCATACTCTTTCCATTTTCGGATGATGGATTGAACAGTGCTCCGTGAGATGTTCAAAGCTTGGGATATTTTTTTATAACCTAACCCTGCTTTAAACTTTTTCACAGCTTTATCCCTGACCTGTCTGGTGTGTTCCTTGGGCTTCATGATGCTGTTTGTTCACTAATGTTCCCTAACAAACCCCTGAGGCCTTCACAGAACAGCTGTATTTATACTGAGATTAGATTACACACAAGTGGACTCTATTTACTAATTTGGTGACTTCTGAAGGCAATTTGATTGCACTGGATTTTATTTAGGGGTATCAGAGTAAAGGGGGCTGAATACTTTTGCACGCCACACTTTTCAGTTTTTTATTTGTAAAAAAATTTGAAAACCATGTATCATTTTCCTTCCACTTTACAATTATGCGCCACTTTGTGTTGGTCTATCACATAAAATCCCAATAAAATACATTTACGTTTGTGGTTGTAACGTGACAAAATGTGGAAAAGTTCAAGGGGTATGAACACTTTTGCAAGCCACTGTAACTCAGCGGGTCAGGCAGCATCTCCGGAGAAAAGGAATAGGTGACGTTTCGGGTCGAGATCCTTCTTCAGACCTAGTTTATCTTGTCCATGTTCAACACAGACCTTGTGGGCCGAAAGGCCTATATCTGTGCTGTGCTTTTCTATGTTTTATGTTCTCTGTAAAAGGAGTCTGTTATCTGGACTGAGATGAGAAGGTAGGTGGTGAGCAGGCACATTAGTCCAAATGGACAAATCTTACTCCTAGTAAATGAATCCAATCCCATAGGCAATACGGTGAGGAAATATGAGGTACGAAGGAAAGCTACACAAGAATATAAAGGATGATTGTAAAAGCTTCTTTAGGAATGCGAAGAGGAAAAAAAAGTTAAGACCAAAATTGGACCCTTGAAGACTGAAAAGAGCGAATTTATTATGGGGAACAAGGAAATGGCAGATGAGTTGAACAGGTACTTTTGATCCGTCTTCACTAAGGCCACAAACAATCTCCCTGATGTACTAGTGGCCAGAGGATCTAGGCTGACAGAGGAACTGAAGGAAATTCACATTAGGCAAATGGTGCTTGGTAGACTGATGGGACTGAAAGCTCATAAATCCCCAGGGCCTGATGGTCTGCATCCCAGGGTACTTAATGAAGTGACTCTAGAAATCGTGGACGCATTGATGATCATTTTCCAATCTTCTATAGATTCAGGAACAGTTCCTGTGGATTGGAAGGTAGCTAATGTTATCCCACTTTTTAAGAAAGGCGGGAGAGAGAAAACAGGGAATTATAGACCAGTTAGCCTGACATCAGTGGTGGGGAAGAAGCTGGAGTCAATCATAAAAGATGAAATAGCGGCACATTTGGATAGCAGTAGCAGGATTGGTCCGAGTCAGCATGGATTTATGAAGGATTGATCATGCTAGACTAATCTGGAATTTTTTGAGGATGTAACGAGGAAAATGGACAAGGGAGATCCAGTGGATGTAGTGTACCTCGACTTTCAGAAAGCATTTGATAAGGTCCCACATAGGGGATTAGTGGGCAAAATTAGAGCACATGGTATTGGGGGTAGAGTGCTGACATGGATAGAAAATTGTTTGGCAGACTGGAAACAAAGAGTAGGGATTAACGGGTCCCTTTCAGAATGGCAGGCAGTGACTAGTGGGGTACCGCAAGGCTAGGTGCTGGGACCGCAGCTATTGACAATATATACTAGACTAAATGGGACCTGTTGGGTCCCAGCATCACACCGGTGGCCAGTGGGGGGGGGGGGGGAGGGGGGCTTTCTGGAGCGCTAGTATGGATGTTATGGGCTGAAGGGACTGGTTTCCAGAGGGCTGGTATGGACATTGTGGGCCGAATGGATTCTTGGGCTGGCGGATCATTCACTCAAGCCTGTTGTGCAGGCAGCTCACTGCTTCACGGCTGGTGGGCTGGCAGTTGACTCACGGCTATTCCTTGAAATTCCATTTCAAGCAGGGTGCAAGGCCACCAAATTCAAATACAGTTTCTTACCACTTCAAGCAGGGTGCAAGGCCACCAAAAGCAAGTGCAGTTTCATACCATTTCAAGCAGGGTGCAAGGCTACTAAGGACAGCGAGTCGTGACCTCTCCCTCCTCCAACTTGCAGAGACTGAGCCACGCCCACATTTCTGGGTTTTACAGTCCTCCCCTCCCACCAGAAGGGACGTGGCCTTCATGGCATGATTGACAGGAGAGAGAATCTCAACATTTTTAACATACATTAGTAACTCTTTTATTTTTTTCATCGATGGGAAAAATCCTCGACACCTGATGAATGGAGGGGGACTCTGAGTAATATGGCCAAAAATCACAGCCGTACGTGGTAGCGGTTTTTATAAAATTAATATAAAGCGCAAACGAAGTGGTCAAGAATAGACTTTTAATTATATAAAAGGCAAGGCAACTTTAATTAGGCAAGGCAACTTTAATTAGGCAAGGGAACTTTAATTAGGCAAGGCAACATTAATTAGGCAAGGCAACTTTAATTAGTCAACACAGCTTTAGCATTTCCAAACCAAAGGCAACACAACTTTAGCATTTCCAAACCAAAGGCAACACAACTTTAGCATTTCCAAACCAAAGGCAACACAGCTTTAGCATTTCCAAACCAAAGGCAACACAGCTTTAGCATTTCCAAACCAAAGGCAACACAGCTTTAGCATTTCCAAACCAAAGGCACCACAACTTTAGCATTTCCAAATTATATTTTCAAACCACATTAAGGGCACTGACAGGTCAGTAAAACCACTAACAGTTGAGTTCACATGTGTTCAGTGTTATTCACAGCTCAGACTGAGAGACATGACCCTCTCGCTCCCCCATCTTGCAGAGACTGACTGAGGCACTCAAGACTTCTGGGTTTTATAGTCCTTCCGGAAGGGGCGTGGCCTTCAGGAGAGAGGATCTCAACATTTTTTAAACACTAATAAATCTTTTATTTTTTATCGATGGGAAAAATCGTCTTGTCCTGCGCAGCGGAGGGGGACTCTGAATAAGATGGCCAAAATCACAGCCGTAAGTAGCAGCGTTTTTTCTAAAATCAATATACAGAACAACAGGAAGTGGTCAAGATCAGACTTTTAGTAATATAGATTAATGATTTAGATAAAGGGCTTAAAAGTAACATTAGCAAATTTACAATGTTACTTTTAAACACAAAGCTGGGAGGCAGTGTGCACTGTGAGGAGGTTGCTATGAGGATGCAGGGTGACTTGGGCAGGTTGGGTGAGTGGGCAGATGCATGACAGATGCAATTTAATGTGGATCAATGTGAGGTTATGCACTTTCGTGGCAAAAACAGGAAGGCAGATTATTATCTAAATGGTGTCGTTGGGAAAAGGGGAAGTACAACGGGATCTGGGGATCCTTGTTCATTAGTCACTGAAAGTAAGCATGCAGGCAGTGAAGAAGGCGAATGGCATGTTGGCCTTCATAACAAGAGGAGTTGAGTATAGGAGCAAAGGGGTCCTTCTGCAGTTGTACAGGGCCCTAGTGAGACCCACACCTGGAGTATTGTGTGCAGTTTTGGTCCCCTAATTTGAGGAAGGACATTCTTGCTATTGAGGGAGTGCAGCGTAGGATCACAAGGTTAGTTTCCGGGATGGCGGGACTGTCATATGTTGATAGAATGGAGTGGCTGGGCTTGTATACTCTGGAATTTAGAAGGATGAGAGGAGATCTTATTGAAACATATAAGTTTATTAAAGGTTTGGATATGCTAGAGGCAGGAAACATGTTCCCTGTGTTGGGGGAGTCCAGAACCAAGGGCCACAGTTTACGAATAAGGGGCAAGCCATTTAGAACGGAGATGAGGAAATACTTTTTCACACAGAGAGTTGTGAGCCTGTGGAAGTCTCTGCCTCAGAGGGCGGTGGAGGCCGGTTCTCTGGATGCTTTCAAGAAAGTTAGATAGAGCTCTTAAAGATAGCGGAGTCAAGGGATATGGGGAGAAGGCAGGAACGGGGTACTGATTATGGATGATCAGCCATGATCCCATTAAATGACAATGCTGGCTCGAAGAGCCAAATGGTCTACTCCTGCACCTAATTTCTATTGTTTATTGTACCTGGATGATATACACCAGGTACAATAATGTATTTTGCAACCAGATGCTGGTTGCAAAATATAAACTCCTGGAGCATTTGCGGTGGGGGGATTCATTGTTAATGTTTTGGGTCAAAAGCCTGTATTAAATTCCATACCCAAATAACTTGTATACTAATCACACATATATATGCCAGTGTATTTTTATAATGAGGAGAAATCGTAGAGAGATAATTTTTCAATTGCACTAGAGTAGCAATTAAATGTAAAAAGAGTAATTTTTATGTTCAAAGTGTCTCAAGGATTGTGAAAGTTAAATCGGCAACATTAGGTAACTCTATCAGAATAAAAAGTGGCTTTCCCCTTTGACTGCAGATCCAGACGAATGGATATATCCTCAAAAGGCAGCTGATTGGCCCGACATCCCACAGAGGAAGATGAACCTAGCCATGAATTGTACATCATTAAGGTGGAAGTTTCGAAACATCTTTTCTATCCAATATAATATTTTAAACATTATGATTTATCAACCATCAAAGGATTTCAATTTCAAATTAATCTGATTAATCCACTTTAACCCAGCAGACTGATTTCAACATTTTAGTTAATGAATGAGTCATTTAACTCTGAATTGCTACAAAATTACTTTATTGCCGTACAATTATTTTTTGTTACTGATTAGTTAAACAAAGTTTTAAAGTTTTTCTGATTGTTGATCATGAAGTTAATGACCAAATGACATTCAATGATTTATTGGTCTGACTTTCCCAGGAGTGTGATAAGGGGTTAATTCATGTCTTCATTGTTTTGTGGATATTCCTATAAGAGTTTTGTCAGGTAAATGTAAATATGTATGAGTCAGAGATTACTCTTTGTTTCTTATAGTACGTGTTAAATGTATGTTTTAGTGTTCTTTAGCTTGTTTTAAGTGGGGGATGGGGTTGGGGGGAATCTAAAAAAAATCTCTTACCTCGACAGAGATGTGATTAATTTCTGTATCGTATCTACGTTCGCACTGCGGCCTAACATCGTGCAGATGGTGGCCTCTGCTGGGGAGGACCTCCGGAGCCGATGGGCAGGATCTCTCACGAGCAATGGAGCTGGACCTGCCGACTGTGAGGGAATCCCCGTTCCAGCGCAGGTTCGCAGAAACAGCAGGTACAGTAAGCGCAGTACCTGGAAACAACGGAGAGGCCTCCATTGTGTCCGGAAACGTGGCCGACGGGCAGGACTTCAGGTCAGACTGAAGCGCAGGGGACTTCGACCCCCTTTCCCTATCATCCTACTGGCCAATATACAGTCCCTTGAAAATAAAGTGGAGGACTTAAGGTGTTTAAGAAGGTGTTTCACCCCACCAGCCGTCACATACAACAAGTAATCCTCCGTCAGTTTCGCCACCTCCAACGTGACCCCACCACTCGCCACATCTTCCCATCTCCCCGCATGTCTGCCTTCCGCAAAGACCGCTCCCTCCATAACTCCCTTGTCAATTCTTCCCTTCCTTCCCGTACCACCCCCTCCCCTGGCACTTTCCCTTGCAACCGCAAGAGATGCAACACTTGTCCCTTTACCTCCCCCCTCGACTCCATTCAAGGACCCAAGCAGTCGTTCCAGGTGCGACAGAGGTTTACCTGCATCTCCTCCAACCTCATCTATTGCATCTGCTGCTCTAGATGTCAGCAGATCTATATCGGTGAGACCAAGCGGAGGTTGGGCGATCGTTTCGCCAAACACCTCCGCTCGGTCCGCAATAACCAACCTGACCTCCCAGTGGCTCAATATTTCAACTCCCCCTCCCACTCTGTATCCGACCTCTCTGTCCTGGGTCTCCTCCATGGCCTGAGCGAGCAACACCGGAAATTGGAGGAACAGCACCTCATATGCCATATAACCATATAACAATTACAGCACGGAAACAGGCCATCCTACAATTCCGCTTGGAGAGTCTGCATCCTGGGGGCACGAACATTGAATTCTCCCAATTTTGTTAGTCAATGATTTTGATGAAGGGATTCAAAGTAACATAAGCAAATTTGCAGATGACACCAAGCTGGGTGGCAGTGTGAGGATGATGCTATAAGAATGCCGGGTGACTTGGGCAGGTTGGGGGAGTGGGCAGATGCATGGCAGATGAAGTTTAATGCGGATAAATGTGAGGTTATCCACTTTAGTAGCAAAAACAGGAAGGCAGATTACTATCTAAATGGCGTCAAGTTGGGAAAAGGGGAAGTACAACAGGATCTGAGGGTCCTTGTACATCAGTCCATGAAAGTAAGCATGCAGGTACAGCAGGCAGTGAAGAAAGCGAATGGCATGTTGGCCTTTATAACAAGAGAAATCAAATATAGGAGCAAAGAGGTCCTTCTGCAGTTGTACAGAGCCCTAGTGAGACCACACCTGGAGTATTGTGTGCAGTGTTGGTCCCCTAATTTGAGGAAGGACATTCTTTCTATTGAGGGAGTGCAGCGTAGGTTTACAAGGTTAAATCCCGGGATGGTGGGACTGTCATATGCTGAGAGAATGGAGCAGCTGAGCTTGTACACTATGGAGTTTAGAAGGATGAGAGGAGATCTTATTGAAACATATAAGTTTGTTAAGGGTTTCGACACGCTAGAGGCAGGAAACATGTTCCCGATGTTGGGGGAGTCCAGAACCAGGGGCCACAGTTTAAGAATAAGGAGTAAGCCATTTAGAACGGAGACGAGGAAACACTTTTTCTCACAGAGAGTGGTGAGTCTGTGGAATTCTCTGCCTCAGAGGGCGGTGGAGGCAGGTTCACTGGATTCTTTCAAAAGAGAGCTGTTAGGGCTCTTAAAAATAGCGGAGTCAAGGGACATGGGGGGAAGGCAGGAATGGGGTACTGATTGGGAATGATCAGCCATGATCACATTGAAGGGCGGTGCTGGCTCGAAGGGACGAGTGGCCTACTCCTGCACCTATTGTCCACTGTCTATTGTCTATATCAACTCCTACCTCGACAAAAATCTCGACCCACCAGTTTGCTTACTGCCACAACAGATTAACATTGGATGCGATCTCATTGGCTCTCCACTCCGCTCTGGACCACTTGGACAACAAAAACTCATATGTCAGGCTGTTATTCATTGACTACAGCTTGGCATTTAATACGATCATCCCCTCCAAGCTGGTTACCAAGCTCTCAGATAGAAACATAGAAACATAGAAAATAGGTGCAGTAGTAGGCCATTCGGCCCTTCGACCCTGCACCGCCATTCGATATGATCATGGCTGATCATCCAACTCAGTATCCCATCCCTGCCTTCTCTCCATACCCCCTGATCCCTTTAGCCACAAGAACCACATCTAACTCCCTCTTAAATATAGCCAATGAACTGGCCTCAACTACCTTCTGTGGCAGAGAATTCCACAGATTCACCACTCTCTGTGTAAAAAATGATTTACTCATCTCGGTCCTTAAAGACTTCCCTCTTATCCTTAAACTGTGACCTCTTGTTCTGGACTTCCCCAACATCGGGAATAATCTTCCTGCATCTAGCCTGTCCAACCACTTAAGAATTTTGTAAGTTTCTATAAGATCCCCCCTCAATCTTCTAAATTCTAGCGTGTACAAGCCGAGTCTATCCAGTCTTTCTTCATATGAAAGTCCTGCCATCCCAGGAATCAGTCTGGTGAACCTTCTCTGTACACCTTCTATGGCAAGAATGTCTTTCCTCAGATTAGGAGACCAAAACTGTACGCAATACACCAGGTGTGGTCTCACCAAGACCCTGTATAACTGCAGGGATTTGGCGCTCTGCGCATCCCTCTGCAATTGGATCCTCGACTTCCTCATCCACAGACCACAGTATGTCCGTATTGGTGGAAATGTGTCATCCTCGATAACAATCAGTACAGGAGCACCTCAAGGCTGTGTGCTCAGCCCCCTGCTTTACTCACTCTATACTCATGATTGCATAGCCGGACATAGTGCGAACTCCATCATCAAGTTCACCGACGACACCACTGTTGTGGAGCGAATCACTGATGGTGACGAGTCAGAGTATAGAAGTGAGATCGACCGATTGACCAAATGGTGCCAGCACAATAACCTGGCTCTCAACACCAGCAAAACCAAGGAACTGATTGTGGACTTTGGAATGGGTAGGATAGGGACCCACAGTCCCGTTTATATCAACCACATACTCGATGGTGGAAAGGGTCAAGAACTTCAAATTCCTGAGCATGCATATTTCCGAAGAACTTTCCTGGTCCCAGGACACTGACACAATTATATAGAAAGCACATCAGCGCCCCTACGTCCTGAGAAGACTACGGAGAGTCGGTATGCCAAAGAGGACTCTCTTGAACTTCTGCAGGTACACAGTAGAGAGCATGCTGACTGTGGTTCCATCGTGGCTTGGTTCGGCAACTTGAGCGACCAGGAGTGGAAAAGAATGCAGAAAGTTGTGACCACTGCCCAGTCCATCATCAGTTCTGACCTCCCTACCATCGAAGGGATCTATCGCAGTTGCTGCCTTAAAAAAGCTTCCAGCATCATCAAGGACCCACACCCTCCTGGCCACACACTCATCTCTCCACTGCCATCAGGTAGAAGGTACAGGAGCCTGAAATCTGGTACATCCAGGTTCATGAACAGCTTCTTCCCCACATCCATCAGGCTATTAAACTCGCCATCAATCAAACTCTGAACTATAATAGCCTATTGCACTTTATCTGTTCATCAATGTGTATATACAGTATATGGTCTATGCTGTATAGACACACTGAACTGTTCTGTATTTATGCTTACTATATTCTGTTGTGCTGCAGTAAACGAGAATGTCATTGTCCTATCTGAGACACATGACAATAAACACTCTTGACTTGACTTGACTTCAGGAGCTCTAACCGCGGTAGCCTGCAGGATTTACCATCATGGAGTTTGCAATCCCCTTGCCAGGGATCGACTTTGGAGCTCCAACCATGGGAGCCTGCGGACTTTAACATCGTGTAGCTCGTGGTCCCTGATTAGGGACTGACTTCAGGAGCTCCAAGCCACAGGATCTTTGATCGCCCCGACGAGGAAGCTTCGATCGCCCCAGCTGCGGATGGTTTGACTGCCCGGTTCATGGGAGAAAAAAGAGGGAAGAAGATTGGACTTTATTGCCTTCCATCACTGTGAGGAATGTGGGGAATCCACTGTGATGGATGTTTTTGTGAACGTTTATGTAGTTGTGTGTCTTGTTGCTTTGTTTTAGTATGGCTGTAAGGTAAATCGAATATCACTGTACCCTAATTGGTACACGTGACAATAAAATACCTTGAACCTTGCCCCACCAATCATTAAATTCATGGCACTGATTCTTTAAAATGCTCTGAGATCTCAATTATGAACGTTCACACGTATATATCCACATACTTTAAGGACAGTTGAATGCCTCTGTGCCATGGTGCCAAGGTGTTAGTGGGAAGATACTAGCATGGATAGGTTGACTGAATGGTGGAAGGCAAAGAGTGGGAATGTTCATAAATTCTAGGAGCAGAATTAGGCCATTCGGCTCCTCAAGTCTACATCGTCTTTCAATCATGGCTGATCTATCTTTCCCTCTCAACCCAATTCTCCTGCCTTTTACCCATAACCCCTGACACTCTGACATAACAGTGGCTTTATCTGGTTGGCTGCCAGTGACTAGCGGTGTTTCGCAGGGATCAGTTCTTTGACCTCGATTCTTCACGTTGTATATCAATGAAGTTGGATTAGAGAATTGAAGGCTTTGTGGCCAAGTTTGCGGATGATACGAATCTAGGTGGAGAGGCAGGTCATGTAGAGAAAGCAGGGACTCAGCAGAAGGACTTGGACTGGAGGGGCTAAGAAGTGGCTAATGGAATACAGTGTAGGCCTTGGTAAATTAATTGGTATTGGGACGAAAGGCTCAAATATTTTCTAAATGGGAAGATTCAGAAATTGGAGGTGCAAAGGGACTTGGGAGTGCTGTTGCACGATTCCCAAAAAGATAATTTGCAAGTTGAATTGCTAGTAAGGAAACAAATGCGACGTTAGCATTTATTTCAAGCAGACTGGAGTATTATAAAACTGGGGTGTAATACTTAGGATTATTAAGGCACTGGTCAGAGTGTATTTGGAGTATTGTGAGCAGTTTTGAGGAAGGATATGCTGCCGTTGGAAAGGGTCCAGAGGAGTTTTACAAAATTGATCCCAGGGATGACTGGGTTAACAGATCATGAGCGTTTGATGGCATAAGCCAGTACTCTGGAGTTTAGAAGGATGAGTGAGAACCTCATTGAAACTCACCGAATAGTGAACGGCCTGGATAGAATGGATGTGGAGAGGATGTTTCCACTAGTGGTAGAGTCTAGGACCAGAGGGCATAACCTCAGAATAAAATAATGCACCTTTAGAAGGGAGATGAGAAAGAATATCTTTAGTCAGCGAGTGGTGAATCTGTGGAATTTAATATCTCAGATGGATGTGGAGGCCGTCTTTGGGTATTTTTAAGGCGAAGATTGACTTATGTGCGGACTCGGTGGGCCGAAGGGCCTGGTTCCCCGCTGTATCTCTAAAGTCTAAAGTCAAAAAGGTTACAACACATGAGTGGCATAATGGTACTTATGGGGATGCTGTGAGACCTGGCATAGATTCCATGGGCCTATGGTTTATTTCAATGTCATGAGAAATAAATGAAATGTAAGAATTATGAAATTGAGCAAAAAGTTGCATGTTGCAGGGGAAATTGTTAAAAGTCTATGCAAATTATTACAGTCTATCAGGTAACTGAACCATTCCATTAGAGAGCAGTCCTGAGTTACTATCTACCTCATTGGAGATACTCGGACTAACTTTGATCCAACTTTACTGAATTTATCTTGCACTAAATGTTATTCACACTATTCCCTTCATAATGTATTTATGCGCTGTGAATTGGCTCGATTGTAATCACGCATCGTCTTTCAACTGACTGGTTAGCTGGCAACAAAAGCTTTTCATTGTACCTCCGTACACATGACAATAAACTAAATCCAAGCTCAAACTTAAATTAGCCGAGTAATTTTGATGCCCTCTTCCACCAAGCGTCAGAAATTAGACTTGCTGCATTGGGTGATGAAATGGGGTTGTTTAGCTTGCTGTCTCGCCATCCTCACCTGCCCGGAAAATTCCATTCCGTGTGCTCATTAATTTGTATATGTCTGAACTCAATGACATATGCAGACCTAATTATTTGCAAATGATCGAGCAGAATTAGAAATGGCCTTTCCACACCAGACCTTCAAAATTCAACTGAACAAATCATAACTAATAAACAAAAATGCAAAGAGCGCAAAAATGCAACAAGGATTAAGTACCCAGAATGTCAGGCTTTGGGATCAAAAAGGTGATAAATGTAATGTTATATTCATTACTAAAAATAGATCACAGAAAAGTACAGTACTGGAACAGGCCCTTTGCCTTCAACATCTGTGCTGAACTAAATGCCAAGATTACTAATTTCCTTTGCCCGAAAATGATCTATTTCCCTTTCATCCATGCATATCCATGTACCTATCTAAAAGGCTCTTAAATGCCAACCATCCACCTTCACCTCTACCCCAGCAGCACATTCCAAGTACCCACAATGCCCTCTGTGAAATAAACTTGCCCCCGCATATCTCCTTTAACCTTTGCCCCTCACATCTTAAAGCTATGCCCTCTAGTTTTTGACATTTCAACCCTGGGAAAGGTTCTGACTGTCTATCCAATCTATTATTTTATTAGACTTCTATTAGGTCTCCCCTCAACTTCTGCTGTTCCAGAGAGAACAATCTGTTTTTCCAATCTTTTCTTGTATTCTCTAATTCAAGCAGTATTCTGATAAACTTCTTCTGCACTCTCTCCAAAGCTTTTTCACCCTTTGTGTAATGGGCCAGCCATAATTGCGCATAGGTCTGCACACATAGTACCATTGGGTTAAATTAACCTTGATATGAGTAATGCACAATTGTTTGCCACAGGGTGCAGCCAGACATGGTTGTTGTCAAGATAGACACCTTGGGTTGGAGTTTGCATAACCTGGAGCTTACTGCCAAAAAGGTAAGTCAATTTTGTTTGACGCAGCTTGACTTGACTTGACTTGTCCATAAGAAGTAACATATTCAGTACACTCATAATTACATAGTAAGAATTCTTGGTAATTAACTCTGTGAATAAGCTCCACATAAATAAAACAACTTGCCATCATATCAAGTTAGTTGTGTCTGATGTCTGTCTACCCAAAACTGGGAAGTAGTTTCTAACACAGGTAATGTCTTGGGACTTATTAACTTTATTTAAGCAAATTTCAATGTATTTGACTAGTTTCCTTTCATTCAAAATGTCTTTAAAAAGTGTATTCTGACAATATATATTAATTCTTTAGGGAGCTAAGGCTGCAAGGATGGCAGGAGGAGCAATCAGTTCATTTCTACTGCTGGCTTCTGTGACTATCATCTCAGGAACAAATTATTGTGGTACGTTTGTTTATTGTTATTAAATCACAACGCAACAAATGTGAGATTTTACTGTCGCAAAAGTGCTTCAAAATGATGTGAAAATAGAAAATTGATATTTTGATTCTTTGCTATTTCTGGTCTGGAAGTAATTACTAGGTGTGCAAAACTGGTTCAACCAAAGCCAAAAAGTATACGGCCAATGCTTCAGCTGGTAAAGGTGCTGCCGCACAGCTCCAGCAGTCTAGGTTCAGTCCAGACCTCTGGTGCTGCCTGTGGAGAGTTTTCTGCTGGTGACCCAGCTCCCTTTCGCAGCCCTAACATGTATGGGTTAAGAGATTAATTGGCCACTGTGAATTGTCCCTGGAGAGAAGTGAGAGGTAGAAACTGGGAGAAGTTGAGGAGAATATGAAGAGGATAAAATTAATGGAGAATGAATATAAATGAATCAGCATGTTTTTGGGAAACTGAAGAATCTATTTCAATGCTGCTTGACTTGAAGGGATGGAGTGAGAAAAAAAAAGTGATAATCTGAACACATTTTTTTTTAAAATTATGTCAACCTGTTTCGAACCACCTTCCAACGTGAAAGAATGTACTATCTAAAGGTGTGAAGTCTTCACAAGATGCTATTTTGTCCATATTAGCAATCCATTGGTCATACTATGATTGATATCCAATTCTACAACCTCCAATTATAAATTATAATTATAAAACATTATAATTTCATAAGTAACTGAAAGTGCAAATGTGGAGCTGAGAAAGGTCATAAGGCAAACTATAAGATGTAAAAGCAAACTGTGATATAGAAAAAATAAAATCAAAAAGTGGAAGGAAAGGTAATTAGAACTGTGATTATTTTAAAGATCATTATATTAAAGGTAAAATATAGGAGACATATCTTGATATTATTCTTTGCAGTTCTTGATAAATAGTCCTTTTATTATTTTCTGTCAACATAGTAATTTGTTTGTGAAAAGTTAAGGAATATTATCCAAAATCACAATTCTAAGGATGCTGGAATTCTGTAATAGAAGAAAAAATTCAGAAAGTACTCAACAAGTCAAGCAACATCTCTTACCAAAATTCTGTCTGAACTGTTTATTTGTATAATTTTCAGTGTTGTGGGACAAGTTACAAGATTTGTAGCCCGACACATTAGCTCCTTTCAAAACACATGCTCTGACCTGCATGATTGTTATTATTTGCTGTTCCTAACATGGACGTAGAAAACAAATCTTGTAATTTGTATTTCTTCCTTGCTTCCTATTGTCATTTAATGTGTTGTGTAATCTATATTCTATTGAATCTGAGAGAAGAAAATGCTATCTTTAATTTTGTGTTTGTTTTGCATCCATTTGCCTATCCTTCCCTGAAATGAATGGTATGTTTACATCGCAATAGAGCAAATTGTCTCCAACAATATTGTGACTATCTCACATTTAGATGAGCAATTGGAAGCCCAGTTGGAATTGCATGTGTAAGAATATGGGAGGGGATTGGATCCACTTAGCTGTAATGCTCCCAGTGATGAAATAAACAACTTGAATTCAATATTAAACCCAACCAGTGACAAACTTTCACTAGTAGAGGCGATACAAGAGGACATCTGTGAGATGTTCATATTGTCAGTAGGGGCTAAATTAGAAAACCCTCAAAAACAAGGGCAACAATCACATAGTTCAATGAACATGCACACATTGGATGAAATTTGTAAGGTGCTGACTGATCACCATGATTACTGATTTATAGACAATTCTATCAACACTCTTAATTGTGTAAGCATAGAGCTCAAATTTATAACTTCCTGAGAAGGATTCCAAGCCGTTTTTTTTTAAAAGAGAATGATCATTTTGTCTGAAGTGGCTGCTGGAAGTCAGGCACAAATTGTATCTAATCTGGAATGTCACACATGGAAGAATACAGGCTCCAAGGATGGCAGGAAGAAATTTTGGAAATAGCTGGAGGACTGTCATTAAGATCAGTTCATGCATTTTTAAATGACAAAACATCACCACTACATTCATCCACCTACCACCTAAGTACTTCCAAAGACATGCAGGTTTGTAGGTTAATTGGCTTCTGTAAATTGTCCTCAGTGTGTAGGATGCAAAAATAGGATAATATAGACCTAGTATAAGTGTGATCAATTACCGGCGTGGACTCGGTGAGCTAAAGGGCATGTTTCTATCATGTATCTCTAAACTAAATTGAACCAAACTAAACTAAAACTAAGCTAAACTAGACTAAAGTAAATTAACCTACCAACATTCATCTACCAACAAATACTCAAAGATAGCATCTTGTAGGGTCCATTGGCCTCTTGCAGACTGAGCAGTACCATAAGCTCACAAATTACACAGATTGCCAAATGACTTCAAAATTAGACTGAACTGACGAAAGTGGACCAGGAACAGCTACTTGCAAGCAAATCTGCAGCCAACCAGTAGGGGATAATAAAAAAAAAAGTGATATTTCAGGGTCAGCGTGTTCCTGTAATGGTGAAGGGTGAGGCCAACAAGTCTAAGCAATGCTAGATGTCAAGGGACATTGAGAGCTGAATAAAGAAGATAAAATTAGCATTTCCATTCTTTCAGTCTGAAGTGGGGTTCCAACCCAAAATGTCACAATAGGCAATAGACAATAGGTGCAGGAGTAGGCCATTTGGCCCTTTGAGCCAGCACCGCCATTCAATGTGATCATGGCTGATCATCCCCAATCAGTACCCCGTTTCTACCTTCTCCTCATATCCCCTGACCGCTATTTTTAAGAGCCCTATCTAGCTCTCTCTTGAAAGCATCCAGAGGACCTGCCTCCACCGCCCTCTGAGGCAGAGAATTCCACAGACTCACCACTCTCTGTGAGAAAAAGTGTTTCCTCGTCTCCCTTTTAAATGGCTTACTCCTTATTCTTAAACTGTGGCCCCTGGTTCTGGACTCCCCCAACATCGGGTACTTTTTTCCTGCCTCTAGCGTGTCCAAGCCCTTAACAATCTTATACGTTTCAATGAGATCACCTCTCGTCCTTTTAAATTCCAGAGTGTACAAGCCCAGCTGCTCCATTCTCTCAGCATATGACAGTCCCGCCATCCCGGGAATTAATCTTGTAAACCTACGCTGCACTCCCTCAATAGCAAGAATGTCCTTCCTCAAATGAGGGGACCAAAACTGCACACAATATTCCAGGTGTGGTCTCACTAGGGCTCTGTACAACTGCAGAAGGACCTCTTTGCTCCTATATTCAATTCCTTTTGTTATAAAGGCCAACATGCCATTCGCTTTCATCACTGCCTGCTCTACCTGCATGCTTACTTTCATAGACTGATGTACAAGGACCCCCCAGATCCCTTTGTACTTACCCGTTTCCCAAGTTGACGCCATTTAGATAGTAATCATCACTTATTCCTTTTCTCCAGAGATGCTGCCTGACCTGCTGAGTTTAGTTTAGTTTCAAGAGATTCAAGAGATTCAAGATTCAAGAGAGTTTATTGTCATGTGTCCCAGATAGGACAATGAAATTCTTGCTTTGCTTCAGCACAACAGAATATAGTTGGCATAAATAAATACAGAACAGATCAGTGTGACCATATACCATTGAATATATATATATACACACATAAATAATCAGATAACGTGCAAAGGGTTATTAATGTTCAGAGCTTTGTTTGAGTTGAGTTTAATAGCCTGATGGCTGTGGGGAAGTAGCTATTCCTGAAACTGGATGTTGCAGATTTCAGGCTCCTGTACCTTCTACCTGAAGGCAGCGGGGAGATGAGTGGGAGGCCAGGATGGTGTGGATCCTTGATGATGCTCCAGCCTTTTTGAGGCAGGGACTGTGATAGATCCCCTCGATGGTAGGGAGGTCAGAGCCGATGATGGGCTGGGCAGTGTTTACAACTTTTTGCAGTCTTTTCCGCTCCCGGGCGCTCAAGTTGCTGAACCAAGCCACGATGCAACCAGCCAGCATGCTCTCTACTGTGCACCTGTACAAGTTCTAGAGAGTCCTCCTTCACATACCAACTCTCCGTAATCTTCTCAGGAAGTAGAGGCGCTGATGTGCTTTCTTTATAATTGCATCAGTGTTCTCGGACCAGGATAGATCTTCAGAGATATGCACGCCCAGGAATTTTAAGCTCTTGACCCTTTCCACCATCGATGTAAATGGGACTATGGGTACCCATCCTACCCCTTCCATAGTCCACAAACAGTTCCTTGGTTTTGCTGGTGTTGAGAGCCATGTTATTGTGCTGGCATCATTTGGTCAAACGGTCGATCTCACTTCTATACTCTGACTCATCTCCATCAGTGATACGTACCACAACAGTGGTGTCGTCAGTGAACTTGATGATGGAGTTCGCACTCTGACCAGCTACGCAGTCTTGAGTATAGAGTGAGTACAGCAGGGGGCTGAGCACACAGCCTTGAGGTGCTCCCGTGCTGATTGTTATCGAGGCTGACACATTCCCACCAATATGGACAGACTGTGGTCTGTGAATGAGGAAGTTGAGGATCCAATTGCAGAGGGATGTGCAGAGAACCAGTTCTGAGAGATTTGTAACCAGCTTGGAGGAGATGATTGTATTAAATGCCAAGCTGTAGTCAACGAATAACAGCCTGACATATGAGTTTTTGTTGTCCAAGTGGTCCAAAACGGAGTGGAGGGCCAGCGAGATTGCATCCACCGTTGATCTGTTGTGGCGGTAAGCAAACTGCAGTGGGTCCAGGTTTTTGTCGAGGTAGGAGTTAATTTGCGCTATGATCAATCTCTCAAAGCATTTCATCACCACAGGCGTTAGTGCCACTGGTTGATAATCATTGAGGCACGTCACCTTGCACTTCTTGGGCACCGGTATAATTGATACTTATTTAAAGCAGGTGGGAACCTCAGACCTCAGAATTGAGAGGTTGAAAATGTTCGTAAAAACTCCAGCCAGTTGGTCCGGTTTTTAGAACACGACCGGGTATGCCATAAGGTCCAGGCGCTTTCCGAGGGTTTACTCCTCTGAAGGATTTTCTGACATCGACCTCTGTGACCGTGACTGAAATACCATCACAGCGAATGGGGGCACGAGAAGGCTCATCAGTGTTCTCCCTATCAAAGCGTAAAACGCATTGAGCTCGTCAGGGAATAATGTTTCGCTGACATGTGAGCTGCCTCCTGATTTCGCCTTGTAGTAGGTGATTGCATTCAGGCCCTGCCACAGCTGCCGAACATCCGTCTCATCCTCCAGCTTGGAGCAGATGTCCCTTTTGGCCTTACTAAGATCGTATCTGGACTTCATGTAGTCCTCGGCATCTTCAGACATGAATCCCCGGTGTCTGGACTTCAGAAGAGTGTGGATCTCATAGTTCATCCAAGGCTTCTGTTTGGGAAACACTTGGGAGGTTTTTGTTGGGATACAATCCTCCACACATTTCTTTATGAAGTCTGTAATGACTGTGGCGTATTCATTCAAGTCCGTTGCCGAGTCTCTGAACATTGCCCAGTCTACAGACTGCAAACAGTCCTGTAGTTGTTCCTCTTCCCTTACAGTCGGCTGCTGGGAGATCCTGCCCGACGGCCTAGTTTCCGGACTCCATGAAGGCCTCCCTGGTGTGCACAGGTAAGGTTCTTACTCTACCTGCGCACCTCCATGAGGTTGGGGGTTCCCTTCTGATCGGGGATTCCCTTACCGTCGCTAACATCGGGAGTTCGCAGTAGCACTAATGCATCTAAATGCGTTAGCAGCTCGCTATTTACAGCGTTGATTTCAGTGGATTCTCTGATGCAGGTGAGTTCAAAAATACGGTATTTCACTATTTTTCGTTGTGCCATTCGCAAAATGTTGCCGCAGGTAGGGGCCATCTTAGAGCATGTTTAGAGATACAGCGCAGAAACAGGCCCTTCGACCCATCGGGTCCGTGCCGACCAGCGATCCCCGCACAATAACACTATCCTACACACACGAGGGACATTTTTTTTACATTTAGCAAGCCAATTAACCTACAAACCTGTACGTCTTTGGAGTGTGGGAGGAAACCGAAAATCTCAGAGAAAACCCACGCAGGTCATGGGGAGAACATACAAACTCCGTACCGACTGCACCCGTAGTCGGGATCGAACCCGGGTCTCCAGCGCTGCATTCACTACTAGCAACTCTACCGCTGCGCCACCGTGCCGACCTCCAGCATAACCAGCATGCTGATTACTCCAGCATTTTGAATCTATCTAAAGAAGATAAAAGGTCGTTTATGGCAAATATAGAGAACAGAAACAATGGCTCTATTGGACTATAGAATGATCCGTGGGTAATTTAAAAAAATAAATGAGAGGGGACACAATACGGCATAGTAAGCAACATAAAGGAGAAAGGAAAACTTCAAAGCATTTTATGAATATTGTTGATCCTCTTGTTGATCAATTAACATAATTGACAAAGAAGTATACAAACAAAAGTTTAATACAGCTTTGTCTATACACAAATCATCTGAAATATATAGGCATACAATTAATCCTTATAACCCTTCATGAGTTAACTGCTGACCACACAACTACAGTATCTACAACTACAACTACTGTCTATCTGCAGCATATTAAAGACAATGTGGAATTCAAGAGAAAGTGTAGGAATCATTCGAGACCACAGCGGTAATTTGTGTGAGGAGGGGGAAGACTATGATAAGCAAATACTTCTCATGGAGAAGGGCACAATACATCAGACAGGTGCAGCAAACAGAACAACAAAATGATGCCTCATTCCAAGCAAGTTATACTCCTGCTCAGTTATAGAGTGAAGAAGACTCAGAAGCTTAGCTTCCTAAATCTTAGAGCAGAGGTAGTTGAAGCACAAATGAAATTATAGCTTATTGCATAGAGAGCAACAATGAACAATAAACAACATGAGCCACAAACTGCTGGAGTAGCTCAGCTGGTTAGCCAGCATCCTTAGAGAACAAGAATAGGTGACATTTCAGGTTTGGACCCTTCTTCAGACTGCAAGAAGAATCAGGACCTGAAACATTTCTTATCCATGTTCTCCTGGGATGCTGCCTGACTGCTGAATTACTCCAGCATTTTGTGTTCTTTTTTGCAAACAAGTATCTACGGCTCCTTATTTCTAAATCAAACATGATTTGCGAAATTAACACCATTTAGAAAATATACAGTTTGTAACTTAGATGTTAGAGCAATGGTAGATTAAAAAGAAACAAATTGTTTTTACACAGGAGGCTTCAGAAAATGTAACATTATATAACATTAAGTGGCTTTCACACCAACCGAGTTTGAGTGATGCCATCTGCATTTTGCAGTTTTGCTGAAGGATAAGTTGGGTGAATGTAGTGCAAATTAATTCCACATTAATAAAATTGGCTAAAGATAGGTCTGAAGAAGGTTTCGACCCGAAACGTCACCCATTCCTTCTCTCCAGAAACGCTGCCTGTCCCGCTGAGTTACTCCAGCTTTTTGGTCTATAACAAAATTGGCAATTGATTTTTGTACAGTACAACATCACCATCTGCTGGTAAATAACTGGTATTGCTTACCATTCAATGTTCCCACGATAGCCTGGAGTGTTCCAGCTTCCCACCATTCCCCTTTCTACCCAGTTGGCCGTAGTTTTCTCTTCCCTTTTAGGCAGTCCTTGGGTTTGAGAATGACTTATTATTGTTCCAGTTTTAAGGTGAGGTCTACGCAAGAACCTCAGACTCTGCCTCAGGTGGGGCAGGTGGTGCTTGACAGGGATGATGGTCGGACATAGTGCACTTCTTCCACTTTTGCACAGGTCCTCCGCATGTCCCATCATAGAGGCATAAGGTGCTGGATATTCCATTTAATTTTTTTTAATTTTGAGTGGTCAGGAGACAAAGGTTAATATCCAAGAACCTATGACGTTATGTTTTCAGAGAGATTGTGAGAATGCCTTTAAAGAGTTTCCTCTGACCTGTTAACAAATCTTTTGGCCAAAAGAAGCTGGGAGTAAAGAGGTTGTTTATGGAGACAGACATGCCGGCATGTGTGTAATGCTGCCTGCCCAGTGGAACTGGTTGTGGATGATCAGAGCTTTAATGTTGCCCTGGGCGAGAATGACAATAAAGGGTCATCTTTCTACTGGTAGATTTGGAGGATTTTTCAGAAAAGGCACTAATTGTACTTCTCCACTGCTTTGAATTTGTATTGGAAATTTATGTTAGATGTGTACATATATATCTCATGGGTAGCATAGCAGTTTGAATGTATTAACCAGTTGCACATATAGCTCTTCGTTTCTTTCTCAGTATTCTGCATTGCGCAGGTTCCATATAAGTAAAGGGTACTTAGAAACATAGAAAAATAGTAGACCATTTGGCCCTTCAAGCCAGCACCGCCATTTAATATGATCATGGCTACTTACACATACAGAGTTTAAATTGGCAATTAGCATGGCATATCAAAAACTAATAAGGTGGTGGTGAGGAATCAATTGAAAAAAATAGGTTATTTGAGTCTGTCAAAGAACAAAGCTTATCAGTTCATGGTATGAGTCTGGAACTTTGAATTAATGAAAACAAATCAGTCAAAGTCCAAAGTTAACTGTGCTGGGAGAAACAAGGAAGATATGGTGACCATACCTATCTTTATACTTTTAAAATTTGGTGTATGGGTGTGTGTGTGTGTGTGTGGATGTGTGTGTGTGGTTTTGCATGTGAAACGTATTTCCTCGAAAACCAGACGCAAAAACGATGAGATTTTTTCAATTTTGGTAGGGATTTTACTTATGAGTTCAGAAATCCACTCCCTGGTCAACTATTTCCCCAGATTATGAATAAAATTGATCACAAAACTCAATTTTTAAAATCTAAACAGCGCTCAGCAGCTGCTGATGTCACAATGCCCACATGCCGACCAATCCAGGCCCACCTGCCTCCAGGCGCCGCCCCCCTGCCGCTGTGGATTAAAGCCCCGTGCACAGCACATGTACGCTTGCGCCATGCCTCCCGCAGCTGGACTCCCACGTCCGCACACCCGCCCGCCCACTCAAAATGCTCTGCAAATCGGGAGGTCACCGGAGGTCACAGCCGGTCACCGGCTTCAACATGGCGGCGGCAGTTATTGTTGCTCGGGGCATTACTCCCTCTGGGAAACCTGAAATTCCTCCGTTGATCGCAGGGACACGGAGGATCATCACGTGAGAGATGCCGAGGCTCTCCACGTCGCCCGAGGTCAGCCCCGTCAGAGCCGCCCACTCACCTAGTTCAGGTCCGCCCTCTCCCTCTCTCTCCCGCATCATCTCCCCATCCTCCTTCCCTCTTCCCCCTCCCTCTCTCCCTCCCTCCCGCTGCAAACCCAACGTGCTGCCAGTCGCACCTCTCGCAAGTTATAAAAACCTTGCAAAACCCTCCCCCTCTCTCTCTCCCCCCCCCCCCCGTCTCTCTCTCTCTCTCCCTCTATCTCTCCCATCTCTCTCTCCCCCCTGTCTCCCTCTATTTCTCTCCCATCCCTCTCTCTCTACCGTCTCTCTCTCTCTTCCCCACCTCTCTATCTATCTCTCTCTCTCTCCCTCTCTCTCTCACCCCTCTCTCTCTCTCTTAATATATTAACAAGGGGGGTAGTTAGCGTGTGTCCGGGGGGGTAGTTAGTATGTGTGTGGGGGTGGTTAATGTATGTGACGCCGCATGCCTCCCCCCCTCAACCACACGTTGAGGGAACAGACCCAACGGGTCTGCACTTGGTCTAGTAAATATATAAATCAGACACAACAGATTATGAATAGAAACTGTGTCACTGCAAAAGCGGGTACAAGGCAAAAAGGCTACTCGGAATCAAGGGGTTGGATTAGAAACTGGTGTATGCGGTGAGATGTGTGAACTTTGAGTTTATATATATATATAGCATAATATAGACAATAGACAATAGGTGCAGGAGTAGGCCATTCGGCCCTTGGATCCAGCACCGCCATTCATTGTGATCATGTCTGATCATCCCCAATCAGTACCTGTTCCTGCCTTCTCCCCATATTCCCTGACTCCGCTATTTTTAAGAGCCCTATCTGGCTCTCTTTTGAAAGCATCCAGAGAACCTGCCTCCACCCCCTCTGAGGCAGAGAATTCCACAGACTCACCACTCTCTGTGAGAAAAAGTGTTTCCTCGTCTCTATTCTAAATGGCTTATTCTTAAACTGTGGCCCCTGGTTCTGGACTCCCCCAACATCGGGAACATGTTTCTTGCATCTAGCGTGTCCAAACCCTTAACAATTTTATATGTTTCAATGAGAAACCCTCTCATCCTTCTAAACTCCAGAGTGTACAAGCCCAGCTGCTCCATTCTCTCAGCAAGATTCAAGATTCAAGATTCAATTTAATTGTCATTTGGACCCCTTGAGGTCCAAACGAAATGCCGTTTCTGCAGCCATACATTACAAACAAATAGGCCCAAGACACAACATAATTTACATAAACATCCATCACATCGCTGTGATGGAAGGCCAAAAAAACTTATCTCTCCACTGCACTCTCCCCCCCCCCCCATGTCAGAGTCAAAGTCAAAGCCCCCGGCTGGCGATGGCGATTGTCCCGCGGCCATTAAAGCCACGCCGGGTGGTGCAAGGTCGCACACCGGGTCTTGATGTTGGAGCCCCCGGCGGGCGCTCGCAGAGTCCCGCGGCCATTCCAAGCCGCGCGGGGCGGTGATGTCAGGCCCCGCTCCAGGAGCTCTTCGACCCCGCAACTCGGGCGGGAGAAGTCGCCGTTGCTAGAGCCCTGAAAAGCGGTCTCCCTCCAGGGACCCGCGGGCTCCCGGTGCCGCCGTCCGCCAGACCCGCAGTTGCAGCCTCCGAATCTCCGGAGGTCGGGCCACAGCAGCAGCAGCGCTCCACCACCGCTCCACCCGCTCCGGACTCGGCCAGCTCCGCGACGGTGAGGTGAGTCGTCGGCACCAGAGTCCCCGGTCTTCTCCTGTTGGAGGCCGCTCCTCGTTGCAGCCCCAACGACAACGGAGACCCGACAAGAAAAGGTCGGGTCTCCCGTGCAGGGAGAGATTTAGAAGTTACCCCCTCCCTCCCACCCCACCCCCCCCCCCCCCGCACACACACACCCCAACAAAAAATAACAAAAACTACATAAAAACATAGACAAAAAATAATAAAAACGCAGACGGGCTGCAGAGGCCGCTGCTGACGAGAGTCGCGCCGGGAATTAACCTTGCAAACCAAAGCTGCACTCCCTCAAGAATGTCCTTCCTCAAATTAGGGGATCAAAACTGCACACAATACTCCAGGTGTGGTCTCACTAGGACCTCTTTGCTCCTATATTCGATTCCTCTTGTAATAAACGCCAACATGCCATTCGCTTTCTTCACTGCCTGCTGTATAATTGGAGAAAGTAATATAATGAGAATTGTTGGTATGAATGTGTCTGTACAAAACAATTCTCTATCCATCCTTTTAAATGCAATGTTAGATATCATAAGTAAGACAACATTTTCTGTGAGTATATTTGTTTTTACACTGTTGTATGAGAAATATAGTTTAGTTTAATTTAGTTTAGTTTATAGATACAGTGTGGAAACAGGTTGGGTCTCCGCGTACACTAGTTCCATCCTACATTCCAGTGACAATTTACAGAAGCCAATTGACCTACAAATATATTTGGAATGAAGGAGAAACCCGCAGCACCTGAGAAAACCCATACCGTCACAGGGTGAACATACAAACAGCACCCATAGTCAGGATCAAACCCAGCTCACTGGTGCTGTAAAGCAGCTCCACTGCTGCGTCACTGTACCATCCATTATGTTTGATAAGTGAAATCAATTGAACTTAAATAGATTTTGCAAACAAAATTTTGACATGTATGAAAATGGCCTTGAGGAATGCTGAAGATTCTGCAACGTTCAAATTGTCAATAGTCAGATTTATTCGTCATATACACAATAAAGTGCAGTGAAATGAACTTGCCAGCAGCAGTACAATAAAAAAGAGCACACAATCTATATAATTAAAACTCAAATCTTGACCAGTTCCTGTTTGCACTGCATATTGATTTTAGAAAAATCGCTACCACTTACGGCTGTGATTTTTGGCCATCTTACTCAGTCCCACTCCGCTGCGCAGGACAAGAGGATTTTTCCCATTGATTAAAAAGAAAAGACTTATTAATGTTTAAAAAATGTTGAGATTCTCTCTCCTACCATGAAGGCCATGCCCCATCTGGTGGGATGGGGGAGGGATTATAAAAGTGTGGACTGCCTCGGTCACTGCAAGATGGGGGAGCGGAAGGTCACAACTCTGTCTGAGCTGCGAGTAACACTGAACACATGTCTACTAAACTATGAGTGGTTTTATTGACCAGTGAGTGCCCTTAATGTGGTTTGAAAAAGCAAATGTGGTGGTGGTTGGTTGGTTTGAAAAAAACAAAGCAAATGTGGTGGTGGTTGGTTGGTCAGATGCAGAGGATTTTTCCCATCGATGAAAAATAAAAGAGTTATTAGTGTTTTAAAAATGTTGAGATTCTCTCTCCTGTCAATCACACCATGAAGGCCAAGCCCCTTCCGTGGGAGGGGGGAGGGACTATAAAATCCAGAAGTGTAGCCGTGGCTCAGTCTCTGCAAGATAGGGGAGAGAGAGGTCACGACTCTGTCTGAGCTGTGAACCAACTTAACACACTGAACGTAGTTTTTATGTGGTGTTTTGTGATGTTTTATGTAGTTTTGTGGTGGTTTCACCCTGCTTGAAATGTTATGAAACTGCACTTGAATTTGGTGGCCTTGCAGCCTGCTTGAAATGGTATGAAACTTATACTCTTTGCTTCCTGTCTGTCAGCCAGTTCTCTATCCATATCAATACTGAACCCCCAATACCATGTGCTTTAAGTTTGTATACTAATCTCTTATGTGGGACCTTGTTGAAAGCCTTCAGAAAGTCCAGATATAACACATCCACTGGTTCTCCCTTATCCACTCTATTAGTTACATCCTCGAAAAATTCTATGAGATTCGTCAGACATGATTTACCTTTCATAAATCCATACTGACTTTGTCTAATGATTTCACCACTTTCCAAATGTGCTGCTATCCCATCTTTAATAACTGATTCTAGCAGTTTCCCCACTACCGATGTTAGACTAACTGGTCCGTAATTCCCCGTTTTCTCTCTCCCTCTCTTTTTAAAAAGCGGGGTTACATTAGCTACCCTCCAATCCTCAGGAACTACTCCAGAATCTAAAGCGTTTTGTAAAATTATCACTAATGCATCCACTATTTCTGGGGCTACTTCCTTAATTTGTACACCTCTATGAGGGGACCCCTCATCTTTCTGCGCTACAAGAAATAAAGTCCTAGCCTGCTCAACCTATCCCAATAGCTCAGGCATGAGAGTCCCGGCAATTACCTTGTAAATCTTCTCTGCACCCTTTCCAGCTTGACAACATCTTTCCTATAACATGGAGACCATAACTGAAAAGAATACTCTAAATGTGTCCACACCAAAGTCTTATACAACTGTGTAACATGACCTCCCAACATCTATACTCAATACTGACTGATGAAGGGCCATTGTGCCGAAAGCCTTTTGAAAATACTATATGTGTTGCTACTTTCACTGTGATTCTCACTTTCACTGTACTTTCAAGGAACTATGTACCTAAACTCATAGATCCCTCTGCTCTACAACACTCCCCAGAATCCTACCGTTCATGGTGTAGGTCATGCCATTGTTGGACCAGGGCAAATTGTTACGAAACATCTGACGAAAATATATATATATCTCTTCAGAGCCCCAGCATTCTCCACCCTTGCATCTCCTCGAATAGATTCTGTCACGCTGGAGGACTTATTCAACCTTATTTCTTGCAATTATTTCAGCACTTGCTCCTTCCTGACATAAGCAAGCTGCAGAATATTGGAATAGCCTGCTCTTAGCTCTCCATGTAGGATCTAGCCTCCAGATTCTTCTCCCTGGTGCATACCAATGAGAAGTGTTCCTTTTGTATCTCACTCTTATCCCTTGGCTACTTGCAAAGATTTCCTTTCTAGTCACTGAGGGGACCCTTTGCTGCCTGAGCTACTCTGTTGATCCTAATGTACTTCTGAAACGTTTCTGGATTCTCTTTAATCCTACCTGCCAAGGCCATTTCACGGTTCCTTTATGTCCTCTTCATTTCTTTCTTGTTTTCTCCAAAGTCCCTATAAACGTTAAGAGACTCATTTAATAACAATCTCTTATACGGCAGTTAGTGGGCATCTGCAGCAGTGCCCTGGGATGGTTCAGGTCCTATCTGGCAGACAGAACCATGTGTGTTAGCCTTGCTGGGTTTGAATCCTCTTCCGCTCCCCTGTCATATGGGGTTCCACAGGGTTCGATTCTGGGGCCCCTGCTTTTCTCGCTGTACATACTTCCTCTGGGTTCCATCCTTAGAAAGCATGGCATCTCTTTCCATTGTTATGCAGATGATACCCAGCTTTATTTGCCGCTGAGGAGGGAAGACGCCTTTTCTGTAAAATCACTTCTGTCTTGTCTTGATGACATTAAGTCCTGGATGGCCCTGAACTTTCTAGGATTTAATGAAAAGAAGACAGAGGTGATTTTATTTGATCCCAATGGCTGCCGTGAACCTCCGTTTGTTGATTTTGCCCATTGTCACGGTACGTGAAGCCAACAGTTCTGAACCTGGGTTTTAGGATGGACAGTGACTTTAAATTAGATCGCCAAATATGCGCGGTGGTTAAGTCCAGCTTCTTTCACTTAAGGAAGCTGGCGAAGGTGAAGCCCATTCTCGAGCGGCAGCATTTTGAAACAGTAATCCATGCCTTTATTACATCTAGGCTGGATTACTGTAACGCGCTCTATTTTGGAGTTGCTCGTTCTTCACTGGCTCATCTCCAGTTGGTTCAGAATGCTGCTGCTCCCCTTTTAACTGGGACTCGAAAGAGGGAGCACATATCGCCAATTCTGGCCTCCCTCCACTGGCTCCCAGTGCACTTTCGAGTTAATTTTAAGATACTGTTATTTGTTTTTAAATCTCTGAATGGGCTCGCCCTGCCTTACCTCTCTGAGCTGCTCCACCCATACGCTCCTGCCCGGTCCCTCAGGTCAGCTGGTCAGCTGCTCCTGGAGGTACCGAGGTCTAATCAGAGGCTCAGAGGGGATCGAGCCTTCTCTGTTGCTGCTCCAGCGCTCTGGAACACCCTGCCGTTGCACATCAGACAGGCCCCCTCACTGTCCATCGTCAAATCCAGTGTTAAAACACATTTGTACTCCCTGGCTTTTGACCATGCCTGAGACTTTGCTTCTGTTTTTATTGTTTTTAATGTTTCTTTATTTTACATGTCTTTTCCTACTATTTCTTTTGACTGTTATTATTGGTGTGTTTCACTTTTTTGTCAATGATTAGTGATGTACAGCACTTTGTTGCAACGATGATTGTTTTTTAAAGTGCTCTATAAATAAAATTATTATTATTATTATTATTATTATTATTATTATTATTATTATTATAATTATTATTATTATTATTATTATTATATCTGACATACAATGCCTCCTTTTCCCTGATCAAACCTTCAATATTCTTTGTTAGCCAAAGTTCACAAAAACTTGCTATCTTTGCCTCTTACCCTCACAGGGACAAGCTGATTCTGAAGAATTACCAGCTCATTTTTAAACACCCCTGATTCAGTAGCTTCTCCAATCTGCCTCTTCCAGATACAACATTATCAAAATCTGCCTTCCCCCAGTTCAGGGCTCTAACTCGAGGACTTTTTACACAGAGGGTGGTGAATGCCTGAAACATGCTCTCAGGGGTGGTGGTGGAAGCAGATATGATCATGGCATTTAAGAGACTTTTGGATAGACACATGGATATGCAGGGAATGAAGGGAAGTGGTTTAAGCACAGGTAGATAAGAGATGGTCTTGGCATTATATTCGGCACAGACATTATGGACCGAAGAGCCTGTTCCTGTGCTGTACTGTTCTATGTTCTGTGTTCTTTCCTAATATCACCTTACGATGAATCATTTAAAGTTTAAAACATAGTAGAGTGATCTTAGTTTACCTAATTGGGGAAACTGCTTGGATTGGATTTGCCACATCTTTTACAGCCCGTGTAAGTTTATGTTCCATTGACAACATTCACAGAATTGCACGCTTGATATTGCTCTATTCCAAGGGCCATGAAAAGCTCTGATTTAATATATAAACAAACCCAGTGTAGGTTCTCAGTTATCGAAGCATTGTCAATTGCAATTCATGATGCACATTTATTAGATATTATGATACTGAAAAGGAAGACATTAGAAAGAAGCTATCACTGAAAATGGTGCTGCACAGAAGCCTACTTTAATATTACATCATGCAGCATCACCTTGCCACCATAACTTTCTATTTCTTCCTCCCTTATATGTTTTCCCAGCTTCTGCTTAAATGTAGCTGTATAATTCACCTCAACTAATCACTGCGGGTGCAACTACATTCTAACTAGCCTCTGGAATTTAATAAGTGGTTTTAGATTAATTGTTAAAAATATTATGATGAAAGGTACCAAATTCACAATCCTGTTGGCATATTATAAATAGTGTTTTTTTTCTTCTTTTTATAGGAGTCAGAGGCCCTCCAGGATTACCTGGACCAAGAGGCCCACCAGGAGAAAATGGCATGATGAATAGAGGGCCACCAGGTATGCCTGGATTAGAAGGACAACAAGGAGTACAAGGAGCATCCTTTGTGGGAAAAGCAGGAAATCCGGGATTACCAGGAGTAAAGGGTAAACAAGGACCTTGTGGAGAAATTGGTGACATAGGCCCTCAAGGATTACAAGGACTGGATGGTCTGCAAGGACTATATGGTGTTCCGGGTAAAAGTGCAATACCACAAAATGGTGAGCCAGGTTCCCAAGGACCGCCAGGTTCTCCAGGACCAGAAGGCAAAAATGGAACATATGGAGAACCAGGGTTTTCAGGTTTGCGTGGAGAAGAAGGCAACATTGGGGTTGGTCTGCCTGGTATCACAGGAAAAAAGGGTTATCCAGGGCCACAAGGTAATTCGGGATCTCCTGGAGAAGGAATTGCAGGAACACCAGGAATGCCTGGTACTCTTGGCAGTGTGGGAGAGAAAGGTGATATAGGGAACTCTGGTGATCCTGGAAGTCCTGGACTTCCAGGTGAAAGAGGAATACAAGGTCCTTCTGGTATAGCGATCACAATAGCAGGAGCAGATGGTAAACAAGGCGTGGAAGGGCTTCCTGGGATAAGGGGCCAACCAGGCCCAAAGGGTGTAAACGGTAAACCTGGCTCACCAGCTATTGGGGGACCAGGTTTGCCAGGTGTTAAGGGTGATCCTGGCCCCAGGGTGTTTGGTAATACTGGTGAGAAAGGAGATCCAGGAGTAAATGGAGAACTTGGTGTTTCAGGGCTCAAAGGAGCACCGGGGCCTATAGGTCCAGTGGGAGAGCAAGGTGTTTCAGGCTCAAACGGCAATCCAGGGCTTTCAGGAGATCCTGGGGAAATAGGGCTGCAAGGAATTCCTGGAATACAAGGTGAGGAAGGACCATCAGGTTCTCCCGGAGTAGCAGGAATTCCAGGAGAAGAAGGTATCCGAGGGCCACAAGGACGACAAGGACCACCTGGTCCACAAGGTGATGAAGGATCCAGGGGTAGAGATGGCGAGTTGGGAAAAAGAGGACTTCCTGGTTTTCAAGGGCCTTTGGGTTTGTGTGGCTTTAATGGATTGGAGGGACTTTCTGGAATTATTGGTGATCGAGGTTTAACTGGACCTCGAGGTCCTCTGGGGCACAAAGGAAACCAAGGAGATCCAGGTCCACCTGGTCCATCAGGCCGATTCAACGCTTTCATGTTCAATGAAGCAGCTGATGATATGGAAATACAAGGATCACCAGGGCGTCAAGGCCCCCCTGGCCCCCCTGGCCCCCCAGGGCCACCAGGTCCAGCTGGAGAAATAAATGTACCATCCAGTAGACACGGTACCTATGCGACATCGGGAATGTTAAATATTGGTCAGGGCTTTAAAGCTATTCTCTCCGCACCATACTCTACACCAGGATTGCCAATTGTTTTTGACAGAATACAATTCAATCAAGGCAACATCTATGATCCAGAAACTGGAATTTTTACATGTCAGGTACCTGGCATCTACTATTTCTCATATCACGTCCATGTCAAAGGCAAAAGTGTTCAAGTTGCATTATATAAAAATGGCAAACCAATTCTATACACATATGATGATTACAAAGAACGAAAGATCGATCATGCCTCAGGGAGTGTTGTACTACAGCTTCAAGAAGTAGATCAAATATATTTGCAGTTGCCTTTAGAAAAGTTTAATGGTTTATATTCCTCCAATATAATGCCGTCATCCTTCTCGGCATTTCTGATCCACCAAACCAATCCAATGCAATTGGTACAGTTGTGAGTTGATAATCTCAATTACTGTATTTTGAATGATAATAAAGAATTCTGTGATCATTTATTAAAAAAATAAAAGATACACAAGCCTGCACAAAAGGACAGATTAATAAATCATTAAGGAATCCCTTAAAGACCAATGTCTATGTTTGATAACCTATAACCTTTTTACTGGAATTACCTGGTAGATAAATTTATTTTGAAGACAATATTTGCACCATGAAAAATTGTTGTTTTGCATCTGCGTGCTACTGAATACTTTAAGGAAAGGTATTGAATGTTATAAATTCTCTGTCGTGTGCAGAGAAATTAAAATGAAATTGCACGTAATTTAAATTCCATGTTCAAAAGTATGATGCCAACTACACAATACATCTTACAAAACATAGCATTCAACAAAATTACATTATCTTTCATTATAAATACAGAAAAGGCTTATAATATCTTTAACACCATTATGTGATGCTGCTTTTGTTATGAATTGTATCCACCATTTAAACAGTGTTAAGGGCCTGTCCCACTTAGGCAATTTTTTAGGCGACTGTCATAGTCGTTGCAGGTCGCCGAAAAACCGGCGACTATACGCCCCTACGACTTACAACAGTACATACAAAAATATTATAATAACATTAAAATTTAAATTATCTATAATATCTTTAACATACAACTGTGCACACAAAAATATTATAATAACATTAACATTTAAATTATCTATAATGTAACTTTAATGGAATTCACCGATGTCATCACCGGAAACTACCTATGTCATCCTGGCGACATCCTACATCATCCTGGAGACAGCACTTACATCATGGTACATCAGGCTACCCCCATTGCCATCAAGACCACAGTCGCCAAAAAGTTTTGAACATTTCAAAATTCTGCGGCGACCAGAAAGATTCTACGACTCTTTGGACGACTGAGGAGCTCATACAGGCGACACCCCGGCGACCATGTGACAATAGCCTAGTCGCCTGTAGTCTCCTACAAAAACGCCTAAGTGGGACAGGCCCTTTACATTTTAGCAACAAACCTGAAACAAATTTGTAGCTGTCTTTGAATGCTTAACATTTCAACAATGAAAATATATTTTCTAACAGCTTGACCTCAGCCACATTATTTAATTTCAGATAATAGTATTTAAATTCTTTCAGTTCCTTTCTAATTTGAGTTTTTAAATATTTGAAATATAATTTAACAATCACATTAATAGATTTTAGTTTAGTTTATTGTCGTGTGCAGAGAAAAGCTTTTTTGTTGCGTGCTATCCAGACAGCGGAAAGACTATACATGATTACAATGAAGCCACCCACAGTGTACAGATACAGGATAAAGGGAATAACTTTTAGTGCGAGATAATATCCAGAAACGTCTTTTGGAGTAGAGGTTTAAAAGTGTGGAGCGATTGTAATGAATGATCACAGATCCGCTTCTGGGATCATCATGCAGAGAGTCACCTTACTTGGGCGCCATTGAAGAGACAACTTATAATTTTGCAACCTTAATTGAATCAGATTAGAAAAGTTGGTTCCAGATATTAGTTCATTAACACACTTGCATGCTAATTGTCTTTGTAAGTTAAATATAAATATATAACAATATAGATGTAATGAACCATATCTGTACAGCAAGAACACATAATAATCAATGCAGACACTTTGAATTTCTAAATATGCATGAAAATTTTGATAATGTTCATCTGACTGGAATGATTTATGTTGCATAATCTAAAACTGTCATCATGAAAATGAGTGTTTTAAGTTTTTTATTCATTTTGAAGATCCGTTTGTCACGTTAATAAATTGTGGTGACGTTATTTGGTTTCTTGTACTTTTTATCTTTATTCACGCATCAACTTACAACATCAGTTTTGTACTATCAGTCTACAGACTCGTGAACCAAACAAAAATTCATATTTCTCTTTCAGATGCAATTTAAGATACAATAACCAAATTTTTCACAACTATTAACCCAAACACCCTACATTACTGCTGTGAGAGCTTGAGTACAAAAACACGCCAAACTGGAGGAACGACACCTCACATTATCTTTGGTTACCTTACAATCCAACAGTGTGAACATTTGAATTTCAAATTTTAGGTTACTAACCCCTCCCTCTTTCACTCTCCTCTCTTTGCTGTGCCTAACCTGGATGAACATCAATTTCTCAAACTATTCTGTTCCCTTTCCCTTTCTCCCAACCCCCCCCCCCCCCCCCCCATCCCTGACTCTGATTTCACATTTCACACCTCCTCTCTTTATCATTCGATGGTAATGGCAATGTTTATTCATTCACGAGAAATGACCTGGTCAGCATGCACCCCCCATTCTTATTTCAAAGGCTTCAAAGGTCTTTTATTGGGTACTAATTAAGGTACAGTGATATGCGACTTACCATACAGCCATACTAAAGAAAAAGCAACAATACACACAACTACATAAAAGTTAATATAAACATCCACCACAGCGAACTCCCCGGATTCCTCACAGTGATGGCAGGCAATAAAGTCCAATCTTCTTCCTCTTTATTCTCCCGCTGTAGGGGCAGTTGAACCATACGTCGGGGCGATCGAAGCTCCCGCGTCGCGGCAATCGAAGTACCTGCGCGGGGTGGTCGTAGCTCCTGTTGCTTGGAGCTCCCGAAGTCGGTCTCTAACCAGAGATCGTGAGCTCCATGATGTTAAAGTTAAAGTCCGCAGGCTCCCGCGGTTGGAGCTCAGACGTTGATTCCTGGCAAAGGGATTGCCCGCTCCACGATGATATGTCCCGCAGGCTCCCGCAGTTGGAACTCTCGAAGTCAGTCTCCAACAAAGACTGCCAACTCCTCGATGTTAGGCCGCAGAGGGGTCGGAGATACGAAACGGAAAAAAATCACATCTCCGTCCAGGCAAGAGATTTTTTTTTAATTCCCCCAACCCCTCACCCGCCACATAAAACAAGCTAAAGAACACTCAGAACACTCAGAACACTAAAAATATATATTTAACACATACTATTAAAACAACAAAGAAGGAAAGGACAGACAGACTGTTAGTGAGGCAGCCATTGCTGGTGCCACCCGGTGGTTTCTGTCCATGTATTTGTCCATGTATTGAGAGATTAAGGTAAACAACACTTTTTAGATCTGGAATGGCATTAGCCAAAGGATGGAAGTGTTCCTTCCAATAGTAAATCAGATGGTGACAATTCGGTGGTTACATGGTACCCATTATTGGTCCTGCCCCTTTAAATTTGTCATTATTCAATTAACTGAATTTAATGTCCCCAGCCACCACAACACGTTCAACAGATTTCCAGGCATGAATCTAGACCTCAGAATTACTAGTTTGGAAATATCACGATGCTACCATACACACAGAGAAAAAACACATAGATCATGCCTGGCTCACAGATTGTTAGGTGAAAGTCTCGTTGAAGGTTGTTAGGCTGGTTAGAGAACTAGTCAGTAAGGAAAGAGGGTCTTGAAGTTCAGGTTGGTTCATTGTGATCGGCAGATGTAGGTAATATTCATGTTGTGGGGTCTTAGAATGCTGAAGGATGGGCCTTATATCTTGGATGGGCAGTCCGAAGGAGGGATGATGAAAGGTACAAGCTTTAAGATTAAGTAGACCTACCAAGTACCTTGTGATTTATTATTGTTGAATGCTTTAAAATATGTCAGCTCTCATCACTTAAAAAAAAAAAAAATCCGCTTTTGGAACCTGGGGGTCAGTGACAAAACCAATATCGTTTACTAATCCTAACTTTCCTTGACTGGGTGCTGATGAGCACTTTCTTGAACCATTGTTTACCTTCTGGTGAATGTATCCCCAATGCCCTACTTGACGGGGTGTAACGGGATTTAAACCCAGTGATGATGAAAAGGCCAGCAATACATTTCCATGTAATCTCTGGAACTCTCTGCCGCCGAGGGTAGTTGAGGCCAGTTCATTGGCTATATTTAAGAGGGAGTTAGATGTGGCCCTTGTGGCTAAGGGGATCAGAGGGTATGGAGAGAAGGCAGGTACGGGATACTGAGTTGGATGATCAGCCATGATCATACTGAATGGCGGTGCAGGCTCGAAGGGCCGAATGGCCTACTCCTGCACCTAATTTCTATGTTTCTATGTTTCTATGTCTGGATGATGTGCAAATGGAAGGGAACTTTACCGACGGTGGTGTTCATGTTCTTGGAGGTAGAGTTTGTGGGCTTGGGAAGTCCTGTCAGAGTATCCTGGGTGAATAACTATAGTGCACGTTCGGTTCACACTGCAGCCACGGTTTTCCAGATGTGGGTGGAATGGTAGTGCAGCCTAGTAGGTTGGTAGAAAGCTAGTGAATTGCTTTTTGCTGGATGATGCAATCTTGGTATTTAGTTGTGCTTTTGATTTGCATCTGGTAGATAGTACAAAGAACCTGAACATCAGGAGGTGAGGCACCTGTTGCAGCATACCCAATCTACGATTTGTAGGACCAATTTTGCAGGAGATCGACACTGAAAGCATGTTGCTGGAGTAACTCAGCAGGTCAGGCAGCATCACTGGAGAAAAGGAATAGGTGATGGTTTGAGTCAAGACCCTTCTCCAGACTCCATTTTGCAGGGATTTGTAGGGGTCCCTGTTTTTAGCAGGGATATGGATCACATGCAAGCAGACAAGATTAGTTGAATAGGACATTATGAACACCATGGACAATGAGGGCCAAAGGGCCTATTCCTGTGCTGTAATGTTTTATGTTCAATGAACTATATTTATGGAGCTGGTCCAATTGTGTTTCTCTTCAAAGGTGTCCACGGAATATTGATGGTAACAGACTAAAGGATGGTACAGTAATATTGTTGAATGTTAAGGATAGGTGGCTAGACTTTCTCTTGTTGTTGATGCCTGTAGCATGGCACTTTTGTAATGCAGGTGTTGCATGCCACTCATGCCTGACAATTGCCTAGGTCTTGGTGCACATGGACATAAGCTGCCTCGCTTGGTGAGGAGCTAATAGTGAAATTGAGCATACCATTTCACACACTGTTACTCTATTCACCCAAAGTCAGCAGAACCCACTCGGGAAATCAGCTGTGACTACCACACGGTTAATACACAAAGTGTGAAGTTTTTCAGAAGCTATTCTATGCATTCCTCCGCTTTCTGTCCAACCTCTCCCTGTATCTAATACCCTCCAATCTAGATATCAAGCTGGTAAACCTCATCTGCATCCTTTCCAAAGCTTCTACATTTTTCCTGTGATGATGTGATCAGAACTGCATGCAATAATCCAAATGCAGCCCAAAAGTCCTATAAAGCTACATCAATGAAGGCAAGCATACCATATGTCTTCTTTACCACTCTATCCACATATGTTGCCAATTTCAGGCAGTTTTGGTGCTCAAAATTCCTATAGATATCAATATTGTTAAGGGTAATGCCCTTACATTTGATCTCCCAAAACCTCACACCTCACACTTGCTGAGATTAAACCTCACTTGCCGAACGCAATATTCCACCACTCACCCATAGGTCCCAATACTCACCACTCTCTAGAGAGGGGCGGGGGGTAGAGAGAAAGAGGGAGGGGGTTAGAGATGGAGGGGAGGGGGTAGAGAGGAAGGGGGGTTGTGGGCGTAGAGATGGAGAGGTGACTAGAAAGGGAGGGTTGATGGAGGGGGATGGGGGTAGAGAGGAAGAGGGGCAGAGAGGGAGGGGGTAGAGACCCCACCCCATCTCCCTCCTCCTCATTTCCCACATCCTCCCCCCCTCACTCCCATTCCCTGCCCCAGGACCTACCCAGGTCGTAGAGCAGCACCAGGGGCCTGCACAGCTTGAGAGCCCATTGTGATTGGTTCACAGTGAGAGGCAGCCACAGCTTGAGAGCCCATTGTTACTGTTGGCAATGTCCCATTGTGATGTCATTGTGCAGTCGGCAAGCAGCTTTAGAGCCCATTGTGATTGGTTCACTGTGAGAGGCATTGCGACATCAGCACTGGACGCTCTCTGAGAAAGCCATTTTGGCTTTTTTTGAAACTTTAAATCATGAATAACTTTGGAAATATAGGTCGGAATGCGACGGGAAGATGTTTATTGCTTCGACGGGGAAAATGTGAGTAGAATATGTGAAAATAGGAAGGCTGTGGCATAGCATTTGGAAGTAGATAGGAAAAAGCAGAGCATAATGATACAATGCCGGCACAAACAAAGAGTTTTATTAATATAGATATCACATAAAGCATGTCCCAGCACAGGTCCCTGAGGAATGCAACAGGTCACAGGCTTCTAGCCTGAATAGTGTCCATAAGAAAATGTTGGGGTAGATGATCAACAGCCTGCACAAAAAAAATCAATTTTAAGGAGAGTCTAAGGTGCGAGAGGAAAAGGTGCAGTGATGAGAAAGTTCCTGGAATTTAATATCCGAGTCTAACTGCATGGTTTCCCACAATGTGTAGGGGGGATCTGCAGATGCTGGTTTAACCCAAAGATAGACACAAAAAGTTGGAGTAACACAGCGGGTCAGACAGCATCTCTGCAGAAAAGGAATAGGTGACTTTTCGAGTGGTAACCCTTCTTCAGATTTTTGTGTCCATCTTTGCTTTCCTATAATGTATTGGTGCATCTCACTCTATTCAACACTTCCCTAAATACCCAGAAAGGCTTAATAATATTGCTGAATCCATCCAGAACGTCAAAGTGCACCTTGCAAGGTCTGATACTAGTGCATTATCTTAACGGGTTGAATCCACCAAAGTTGGGCACACTGAAACCAAAGACACATGGTGTTCAAATGATCAGAAGGTTGCTGTTCCCTTCCTTACTCGCCAGAGACTCCATGGTGCTGGATCTTGCCATAAGTTTGGCAGCAGCAACCCGATCGATCGATTGTGGTATTTTGAGGCGGTGTATTATATTCAGACTGCATTAGGGCAATGTTCAGAAACTTCTTACGGTCAATACTGACACTTGTATCTTCAACATTTGCTGCTATTGAGGGAGTGCAGCGTGGTTTCACCAGGTTAATTCCCAATATGGCGGGACTGACATATGATGAAAAAATCGGTCAACTGGGCAACTGGAATTTAGAAGGATGAGAGGGTATCTTTTAGAAACATATAAAATTCTTATAGGATTGGACAGGTTAGATGCAGGAAAAATGATGCCGATGTTGGGGGAGTCCAGAACCAGGGGTCACAGTTGACGAATAAGGGGTAGGCCATTTAGGATGGAAATGAGGAAAAACTTTTTTACCCAGAGAGTTGTGAATCTGTCGAATTCTCTGCCATAGAAGGCAGTGGAGGCCAATTCAATCAAGAGAGTTAGATTTAGCTCTTATGGGCCTGTCCCACTTAGGCGATATTTTAGGCAACTATGGGCAACTAGTTTGTTGCCACATGTTCGCCGGTGGTCGCCGGGAGTAGTCCCCTCAGTCGCACAAAAAGTCATACTCATAGCGTCTTTCTGGTCGCCGCTAAATTTTCAACGTTGAAAATTTTCGGCGACAGTGGGTTTGACGCCAATGAGTATAGCTTGACGTAGGTGCTGTCATAGGTTGTCGACAGGATGACGTAGGTTATCGCTGTTTTTTCGGCGATCTGTTACGACTATGACAGTCACCGTGGGTCAGACCCATTAGGGCTAAGGAATCAAGGGATATGGGGGAAAAGCCAGAATGGGGTACTGATTTTGGATGATCAACCATCCAGCTGGCTCAAAGGACCGAATGGCCTACTCCTGCATCTATTTTCTATGTTTCTATTTCCATTCCAAACTCAAAATGGGCATTGAATGAGTGCAATTAACTAACCCTATAGATATTATTGGTTAGAAATAGAATCAAAAGTCTAGAGAGTTTTATTATTAAATATACCGACAATGGGAAATTATATTCTTACATACAGCAGCTTAACAGGCCTGTGGTACATATAGATATCATACAGTAATCAAAAATCAATACATATCATACAGTAACCAAAAATCTATACATTAATAACACTAATATTCGTGCAAAAATAAAATTCTGGAGCCCTTTATACAAACAAAGGCAATCTACAAAAGTTCATAATGCTGGAGTAACAGGCTGCCAGAGTTACTCCAGCATTTTGTGTTTGTCTTCGGTATATAGCCAGCATCTGCAGTTCCTTCCTGCACACATGTTAATAGTTGCAGGTTAGCGTTCAATCCACTGCTTTAGAGGTTTCATTCAGAAAATCTGTGCTTAGAAGGCATAGACAGACCAGGAAATGAAGTGAAATTCGTGGTGCAGGGGGACGTCACCTAATCGAGGCTGTTCGAAACGGGAAAGGAGTGTCTCGTCGATGCCAAAGTTTCAGATTCCTGCTACCTTTTTCCTGGCAGGGACACTTCCTGGTTCGATATCCAAGCGCGGAGCGCGTTGCCCGTGGAACGGCCAATGGAACTTGCAAAAGATCTCCTCCTGCTTGGCTTTATTCCTTTTTTATTTTAAAAATATTTCAACTTTAAAAACCAAGACGGCCGTTTCCAAATTGCTGCTCTCAATGCCTCTCTCTGCGGAGATAGAATAAACAAGAAGCCGCGGGAGCGCCATGGGGAATTTCATCCGCACTCACTGTGTTTGGCTCAAGTGCATCTGCCCCTGTGTCTTCAAGAAACCCAAGCCCGAGACGGGGCTGCCCATTCCCGAGATCGTCAGTTTTCCAACGCTGGGGCGTCCGCTGCCCCCGGAGCCGGTGCCGACGCCTCCGTTCGCCGAGCGATGCAGGACCTACTTGGCTCTGTACGACTACTCGGCTCGCACGCCCGAGGACCTGAGCTTCGAGGCCGGCGAAAGGCTGGAGGTGACCGATCAATCACTGGACAACTGGTGGCTGGCTCGCTCGCTGAAGCGAGGGGAGGAGGGCAGGCAAGGATACATCCCCAGCAACTACGTGGCGCTCGACTGCAGCATAGAGGCACAGCCGTAAGTAAAGAGAGTGGAATACTCTAGTGCTAGATATGTCAGTGTTTGCTTCCTCGGGCAGTAATCTCGCATTGACTTCGATGTTTCGATGAAGATCGCAGTCATTCACCGCGATCCAGCTCAAATAACAATGGTCTCATGTCGGACCATCATATGAGGCAGAGAAATCGCTTGGGTAAATTGTTGTTTTGAAATTACTGCATTGAATAAACAGGCTACTGTCAGTGGCTGCCACAGTGACCGAACACTGTGAGTGCATCACCATGCACTTGCCTCAGTTTGTTGAAATTCAATCCCTGGGTTTCATCAGAAACAAGGATTACATGAAATCAGTGCTGGAATGTCTTTACATACTGCAACCATTACATGTTGTACAGTTTGCATCTTTGCTTTTTGATTTATACTTCAAGACGTTGGGGTTTTAAAAAGTACCTCGGTTGAATGCCTACCGCAAGAATGCGTTGGGTTACACGATGAAAATAACTCATTAGTTATTACGTACTGTTATACGTGTACATATTTTCTTCACACTTTAGGTAAGCTATGACATTGTTACATAGAAACATAGAAACATAGAAAATAGTTGCAGGAGTAGGCCATTCGGCCCTTCGAACCTGCACCGCCATTCAATATGATCATGGCTGATCATCCAACTCAGCATCCTGTACCGGCCTTCTCTCCATACCCCCTGATCGCTTTAGCCACAAGGGCCACATCTAACTCCCTCTTAAATATAGCCAATGAACTGGCCTCAACTACCTTCTGTGGCAGAGAATTCCAGAGATTCACCACTCTCTGTGTGAAAAATGATTTTCTCATCTCAGTCCTAAAGGATTTCCCCTTTATCCTTAAACTGTGACCCCTTGTCCTGGACTTCCCCAATATCGGGAACAATCTTCCTACATCTAGCCTGTCCAACCCCTTAAGAATTTTGTAAGTTTCTATAAGATCCCCCCTCAATCTTCTAAATTCTAGCGAGTTGCTGATTATTGATGACTGGACCTTTTCTGAAAATTTGGTAAATCAACAAACAGCATACAAATGCTGCTATATGTGACAAGCTTAGATGGGGCATCTTGGTCGGTATGGACAAGTTGGGTCGGAGGCCCCATTTCCGTGCTGTATGACTCCATGACTCTTATAAATGCTTCATTGTTTGTTGAGGATTCTTTTACTATTTTGTCATTTTAACCCGAGGTTAAGAAGCCCCACTTGAAAAATAAATGGACACATTATTTTCATTAAAAACATTTCTTGTTAATCAGTAGCCAAGTTAGTGGAATCCAATGTTAAGGCATGTGTTGTTGATGTTCAGCTGTGGTTTAAAGTGTACCATAGTTCTTTTCAAAATGCCTGTAAAATTAAGTCAGAAAACCTATGAACTGTAAATGAAAGAAAGTATGAAACTAGGGTAAATAATTATGATTGCATACAGAGGTAATCACCGAGGTTGGGCAAAAGTCAAAACCAAATGGGAGAATAGATTTTAAATCTTTAAACCTAAAGCAGAAGAGGATTTGGAATATGTTCACCAAATTATGCAATAATCCCAACAGTATCTGACAATTGTAAAAATCACACATTTTATACAATCCAAAGTAACACTTTAGAATAGTGGAAGTCTTGGACCTCAATAATAACAGTTAAAATATATTTGGACAGGTATATGTCTAAGAAAGGTGTAGAGGGTTATGTGTCAAACACAGACAAATGGACAACTTGGGGAGCATGGACAAGTTGGACCCAAGGGCCTGTTTCCAAGGCATATGAGTTTCTGACTCCATATACATCAACAATATGGGAGCACTTTCTCCAGAAGGACTGCAACAGTTCAAGGCAGCAGCTAGCCACCAACCTTTCAAGGGCAGTTAGTGATGGGTGACAAATGCAGGCCTTGCTGACAACACCCAGATCCTGAACAAGATATAATGTTTTAAATTAGAGTCATAGAGTCATACAGCGTGGAAACAGGCCCTTTAACTTTCCCATCTACTCTAGTCCCACCTGCCTGCATTTGGTCCATATCCCTCCAAACCTGTCCAATCCATGTACCTGTCTAATCGTTTAATTAACGTTACAATAGTCCTTGCCTCAACTATCTCCTTTGGCAGCTTGTTCCGTTCACCCACCACTCTTTATGCGAAAAAGCTACCTCTCAGATTCCTATTTAATCTTTCCCCCTTCACTTTAAACCTATGTCCCTTGGTTCTCGATTCCCTGGGCAAGGGACTCTGTGCATCTAACCCAAGGGTTCCCTACCTGGGGTAAATTTACCCGCAGGGGGTAAATTTCACCTACCCAGGGGGTACATTTGTTGATTCTGGATTTGTACATAGTTTTTCTCATTGACTGACTGTTTGGTTCTGGTATATCTGTTCATCGTTTGTTATTCATAAATAAGTGAAATAACATTGTCATGTGCTATTAAAGTGTTGCCAGGTGTAAACGGGATGAAAAAGGTTGGGAAACCCTGATCAAACTGATCTGACATGATTTTATGCAAAAGTAAAAAAAAAAGTAAAAGTCAAAGTAGCCTTTATTGTCATTCAGACCTTGCGGTCTGAACAAAATTTTGTTGCCTTGCAGTCCTACATATAGTATAAATGACAAAAACACACAATAAACACAAATTAACATCCACCACAGTGAGTTCACCAGGCACCTCCTCACTGTGATGGAAGGCAAAAATCTTAAGTCTCTGTCTCTTCCCTTCTTATTCTCCCCCTGTGCCAAGGCGATCCAGGCTTCAGATGTTGTGACCCCGCCGAGCGATGATAAGTAATGTCAGTCCCGCGGCTGAATCCGAGCTCCGCGAACGGGCCGGTGGTCGAAGCTGCCAAAGCTGCGGCCCTCCAGTCCAGCGGACGCAGCTGTTGTTGCGGGAGCTCCGGAGAACAGGTCACCAACCTGTGACCTGCGAGCTCCCGACGATGTCGTCCACTGGGCCCGCGGTTGGGTCGGGTGGCCGCTGCCGCTGGGTCACCGCTGCGACAGCTCCGTGGCCGGGTCGCCGCTGCCGCTGCCCCAGCTCCGAGGTCTGGTCACCGCTGCCACTGCCCCAGCTCCGTGGCCGGGTGGCCGCTGCCGCTGCCACTGCCCCAGCTCCGTGGCCGGGTCGCCGCTGCAGCTGCCCCAGAGGCCGCCAGCTCTGCTATTAGGCCTCGGCGCAGGCGGAGACGGAGACGGGGAACACAACAAGAGAAGTCGCATCCCCCCGAAGGAAGAGACCAAAAACATGTTTCTCCCCCCCACCCACACACACACACACAACCTAATAAATTAGCTAAAACAGGACAAAAGAACAACAAAAAAAAAGAAAAAAAGAGACAGACTGCAGGTGAGCCGCAGCTGCTAAGGCAGCGCCGCCATCTCTATACGATCACCCCTCATCCTCCTGCATTCCAAGGAATAGTCCCAGCCTGCTCAATCTCTCATTGCTCTCAACCTCTCAAAATTGGTGGTGATAAATCATCATGTGTGGCATAGGAATCTGCAGGATAGAATGTAGCTTTGAATTTGCTCTGTGGTATAAAGAAGGTGGCAATTAGTAATAAATAAGTTTCCTTTCATCTGTGGTTTAAAATAATCTAATAAACATCAGAATAGGACTTCATAATTCTTTATTCACCCTTTCATTTCTATAATAAAACAAAATATTTGTTTTATGAGGAAGGGAGTGGTGGATATAGATGAGTATAAATTGCGACTGCTTTAATACATGCTATTCTGTCATGTTGATTGCCCTCTTCACGTTTGATATGTCTCATGAAGATTAAGTCTTAACTTTATAGCAGCTCACTTAGTTGCAAAAATCACTTGCACCAATGGGTTGTTAAATTATTAGAAATATTTCCATGACTCCAGGAGGGAAATTAAAATGTGCTGGTAAAATTGATAGTTACCGCTGATAGGAATATTGACTTGGAACTTCCATTCAGTTGTGGGCTTTTATGGTGTATTTCTCCAAATGTAAAACTAACAGGAGAAAGTACTGTGGGATTTTAACTGTAAATTGTGCTCACTGCAATCTGTGAATCCACATTATTTTGCAGTCTGTTTGAAAACATTGCATTAGAAGCAGATTCTGCCCAGAGAAGTGGTCATATTCAGAAGGTGAATTAATAAGTACTGGGAATTTCCATCAATGCCTTCAGTAATTTTCCTAAAAGTAAGCTTGAACTTGGCACCAGTTAAGAAATAGGTAACTATTACCATTTGATTGGGAAATAATAATAACTTTCTTCAGGTACAAAGTTTTAAGCAGACCCGAAGAAGGGGTCAGTGTCTGAAGAAGGGTTTCGACCTGAAACATTACCTCTTCATTTTCTCCAGAGATTGTGCCTGACCCGCTGAGTTACTCCAGCATTTTGTGTCTATCTTCGGTGTAAACCAGCGTCTGCAGTTGCTTCCTACACATTATAAGCAGCGCTGTTGTGTGTGTTAGTGCAAGACACTTCAAAACTAGTTATTTGTGTTTCTGCACTGACATTTTTATTTAAAATATTCAATCTCATTTAATCTTAATGTCCAAAGAGTTCATCTTGGGATCAAGCTAAATATCAAGGTGTGAAATGAAGGCAAACAACCTAATCTGTTGTTATTCTCTGTGGTACCCAGTATAACATTGTGTACCACAATCCAATTATTAATGTTGCTAATTGTTGGAGATATCAAAAATTAACCACATATTCATGGGAAACATTAAGCTGAACGCCACACAGCAAGTTTCGGGAGACCATGGTTACCTATAACACATCACTGGATATGCTTAACTAATTCATTTCGTTGTTATGCCAATTAGTTTCAAAATGCAGAATGATTTACTGTTCCAGCACACAACAAAAGCCACCCAGTATATAATATTTTCAATATGTGCCATTACTTTAATTCCACTTTTTTGTTGATTTCCCCATTTTAGTTTACATTTTCCAAGCAGGTCTTTATTTTAAAGAATTCATATAAACTACTTAAGCAATTATTTATGACAATGAATGTCGCGTTCTGATTTTCATCTGTATGCTTTTTCTACAAAAATAAATCCTAAATATTTTTTGTGTCTATTCTAAATTGTGACTTTTTTTTGGAGTAAACGTCTTCTTCAATGAAAATAATCATAATCTCTTCAGTTTCTTGTCTAAACTTTAATTCCCATTTTTGGTAACAATTAGGTGAACCTGTACTACTGTACATCATACCCTTTGCATATATTTATTTTGTATTTTGGATGAGTAACATAAGATCAACTCAAATCATGTATAAGATCAAGATTTGTACATTGATATCACATCAGGATTTATTTTAGCTAGCTCCTCTAATATCTGTGGCGCTGCTATCTCTAATAATCTATGTATCTCATATCAAATTCTCTTTATCACATAGAAATATGGAACTGCAGATGCTGGGTTATAAAAAAAGAAAAGTTCTAGAATAAGGCCTGAATAGCATGAATGTGGAGAGGATGTTTCCAATAGTTCGAGAGTCTAGGACCAGAGGCCATAGTCTCAGAATAAAAGGACATACCTTTACTCAGAGGGTGGTGAATCTGTGGAATTTATTACCACAGACGGAGCATAAGTCAATGGATATTTCAAGGCAGTGATTGACAAATTCTTGATCAGCAAGGTGCCAGGGATTATGTGGAGAAGGCAGGAGAATGGGGTTGACAGGGGAAGATAAATCAGCCATGAATGGCAGAGTAGATTTAATGGACCAAATGGCATAATTCTGCACTTATAACTTTTGAACCTATGAGCAACTGTGTGGGTCAGGCTGTATTTCTGGAGAACATGAATAGGTGACATTTTGGGTTGAACTTCAGTCTGAAGAAGTGTCCCAATCTGAAACATCACCTATCCACATTCTCCAGAGATGCTGCCTGACTCACTTTATGGGTTACAGCATCACTTTATGGGTTTTACTCTCTCTTTATCATGCTTCATTTTTAGGATGTATTTATTTCCTTATTCTTTAAGACTGAATGATATTCAAGATCGCATGCGTATTCTCTATTTACAAAACTCAAGTTCAAGTTCAAGTTACATTTATTGCCACATGCACCAATTGGTACAGTGAGATTTGAGTTACCACCAGCCATACTAATCTAATCTAATCTAATCAACCTTTATTGTCATCTTGCAAGCAACAAGTACAGTGCAAAATGAAAAGACGTTTCCCAGTGAATAGCGGAGCCTCGCACATGAAATTTAAAACACTTCTCACATAATAACACTAAAAAAAACAATCCAGTCCCTGATGGTACAGAATAAATAGTTAAAATCAGGTAAAAAACACAATGTTAAAAACAGTAAACCAATCATAAAAAAATGTCCGGGGCCGCTGATTTGAGTGGCCAGTGCCAGTTATTAAAGTGTCCGTGCCAGCCGCAGAGTCAAGTCAAGTGACTGTGAGTGCAGAGTGACTGTTTAGCAGCCTCACAGCCTGTGGTAGGAAGCTGTTTAGCAGCCTCGTAGTCCGGGCTTTGATGCTTCGATATCTCTTGCCTGATGGCAAGAGATCCAGTTGTGTGTGGAGGGGGTGCAGTTTGTCCTTGGCAATTCTCTGTGCTTTCTTCAGACAGCGGCTCTGGAACAGTTCTTGTACCGAGGGTAGGGAGACGCCAATAATCCTCTCTGCTCCCCTCACTACCCTCTGCAGAGCCTTCCTGTCCGAGCAGTTGCAGGTGCAGTACCACGTATTGATGCAGTACGTGAGTACAGACTCCACCGTGCCCCTGTAGAAAGTCCTGAGGATGTTGGTGGGGAGTGAGGCCTGTTTTAGTTTCCTCAGGAAGTGCAGTCGCTGATGGGCCCGTTTGACGGTCCCAGTGGTGTTCCTGGACCAGGTGAGGTTGTCCGTTATCTGCACACCGAGGAACAAAACGAATAAAAAGAACACAATACACGATAGAATTTAACATGAACATCCCCACACAACGGAATCAATGTTTCCCACTGTGAGGGAAGGCAATAAAATTCAGTCATCATCCTCTTTGTTCACCCGTGGTCGGGCATATGAGCCCTCCGCAGTCGCCGCTACGATGGCCCAATGTTCACGCCCTCTCGCCAGGATGATCGGAGCTCCAACGTCAGAACGGAAGAACATTCTCAGCAGCTTGGAGTTTCATCAGTGAGAGTATTGAGTATGGAAGTTGGGAGGTCATGTTGCAGTTATATAATAGACAATAGACAGTAGGCCATTCAGCCCTTCGAGCCAGCACCACCATTCAAAGTGATTATGGCTGAACATCCACAATCTGTACCCCGTTCCTGCCTTCTCCCCATATCCCCTGACTCCGCTATCTTTAAGAGCCCTATCAAGCTCTCTCTTGAAAGTATCCAGAGAACCAGCCTCCACCGCCCTCTGAGGCAGAGAATTCCTCAGACTCACAATCCTCTGTGTGAAAAAGTGTTTCTTCATCTCTGTTCTAAATGCCTTACCCCTTATTCTTAAACTGTGGCCCCTGGTTCTGGACTCCCCCAACATCGGGAACATGTTTCCTGCATCTAGCATGTCCAAATACCTTAATAATCTTATATGTTTCAATAAGATTCCCTGTCATCCTTCTAAATTCCAGAGTATACAAGCCCAGCTGCTCCATTCTCTCAGCATATGACAGTCCCGCCATCGCAGGAATTAACCTTGTGAGGTGTTGTTGAGGCCACATTTAGAGTATTGTGTTCAGTTCTGGGCGCCATGTTATAAGATGTTGTTAAGTTGGAAGGGGTACAAAGAAAATTTACATGGATGTTGCCGGGATTCAAAGGTCTGAGCTGTAGGGTGAGGTTGAGCCAGCTGGGACTATTCCCTGGAGTGCAGGAAGATGAGGGGTCATCTTATCATGGTGTATAAAATCATGAGAGGAATAGATAGTACCTGTATAATGTCATCGATTTCTTGCATACAATAGAAACATTCCATCTACAATTCTTGGATCAATTTTCCTTTCCACGAAACAATTGAAAACCTTACCCTCTTCTCACTGGCAACACCCAAGATCTTTAGAATTATTTGATCCCAATGACTTTGGCACCTGCAAGGGATTTTATTAGGTACACAAAATTGCTGGAGAAACTCAGCAGGTGCAGCAGCATCTATGGAGCGAAGGAAATAGGCGACGTTTCGGGCCGAAACCCTTCTTCAGACTATTAGCACTATTTCTCAGAACAATAGGACAAGTGACTATCTATCCTAAGTAAGTCTGTGGCTCCACATTCGCAATATCCAAACTGCAAATATATCGATCTGTTAAATTTTTGTGCATTTGTGATTATAATTATGAGGAATTTGTTGTAAAAGTGTGTGATCGCAATGAGAAAATATGCAAAGTTAAAATTCTTTATCATGCCAGATGGGAAATGTGTATGACACATATCTAGACTTACTGCTTTAAGGGAACAGAAGAAAAATTGGTGTTAGATTCTGGACTCTAAAATAGAGTAAGTTATCAAGTGCAAGTTTTTGTCTGCTTTTGATACGGAGAATTCCGAGAGTGCAATATATTTCAAATGGAGATAAATTAAAATTAAAATTGAATGGGTGTTAAGGGTTATGGGGAGAAGGCAGGAAAATGGGATTAAGAGGCAGAGATCAGCCATGATTGAATGGCGGAGTAGACTCGATGGGCCAAATGGCCTAATTCTTCTCCTATAATTTGTGAGCTTGTGAAAATTGTGATATGCTGTAGGCAATTTCCCCAGGTAACTTAATTTAAAAGTGCTAATAGTTTCTGTTTCAATTTCAACTTATGCCTGTAAAAATGATTAACATGTTCCCAATTATAGATCTTATATGCACCAGCTGGTCACAAAATAGTAATGATCTCTCTGTGGAATTGTTACCATATGAGCGGCACCTGTGAGAAATAATGCTTTCGTTTTAGCTTTGATTTAATTGTGATAAAGTAAACAAGGCAATGGGGCCACATCAAAGAATGCTTGAGTAGTTGAAAATGTTATTAAGGCATTGGCCACATCTGCAAGTTTGTTTGCCTGTTACTATTCCTTCTCATAATTCAATTGTGGTTCACTTGGTTTAACGTCATAGTTCAGTACTTGGTCAGAAAATGGTTGTGATGCAATTAGTCATGCTGATTTTCACTTCTGATTGTCTGAACTGTGTTTCTGATGAGAAAAACTCCACAACGAGAGAACTATGCAACTTTGTTATATGTGTTAACACTGGAGAGGTTTAGTTTGACAATGCTGAATTGATAATATTAAGATACAAACCATACAGTTAAAATATGTAGGAGAACTTGAGCCTTTGGGGAATTATTCTTCATTTCCATATTCATTTTATTTAGACAATAGACAGTAGACAATAGGTGCAGGAGTAGGCCATTCGGGCCTTTGAGCCAGCACTGCCTTTCAATGTGATCATGGCTGATCATCCCCAATCAGTACTCCATTCCTGCCTTCTCACCATATCCCCTGAATCCGCTATCTTTAAGATATTTAAGATATCTCAATTATATTAAAGACAATCAACAGATATAATAGAAACATCTTTTGGTGATTCAGATATGAAAATTGTAGTTGCACTATCCAAAAGCAACAATAGAAAATTCTTCCAAAGCTATAAAGGCAAGAGGGTTGTAAAATAAGAATTAAAATCCTTTTAGGATGTAATCTGACTGAGTTAAAAACACTCTGTCTGGTTCTGTAACTAAAATTCATTATTTTGGCATGACCTCCATAGAGGTTCTAGAAAGATAGATTCAAAACTTTCCAGAATGTTTGAAGAATATCCAATGCCTGTGTAACTCAATTGAATTTTTCGGAGTCAAACACGTGCCACAATTAAATGTATCAATAGATAAAGAACATGACTTTCTTGGTCATTATTGGCTGTTTTATTAAATATTTACAATCCTTGGACTTTCTTCTTTGAAGTATTAATACAATGGGACAGGAAGTGACAAATGAATATATAAATGAACAGAAGGTATTCATATGAGCTCTTAGTAAGATGAATGAGAATACGTTCTTAATGTCAAAGGAAAAGGGGAAAATGGAGGAGGAGGAGATTTTTGTGTTGCCTGTACCATATCACATTTTAATACACACCAAGTAAAAGTAATCTAAAGAGTGCATAAAATATTCATGTTAATCCCGTGGTTGGAACATGAAATTAAATAGGTGATCAAAACTATGGTCACATCCTGCTTCATGTGCCAATTTAAAGGCTATATTTGAAATTAATTCCAATTGTAATGTTTTTTTTAAAGGTGAAATTGAGGACACGTATATACATTTGCATTCTTTTCTGATTTGAGAAGGTTGGCAGGATAACTAATTAGTCTTTAAAATTCAGAAGTTATTTCTGAGAGTAAATGTGTCCTTTAATATGGGAATCTAGAACCAGGTAAAAAAAATATTATTGCAGCAAACCATTTGGCAGGATAACTAATCAAAATCTTTAAAATTTAGAGACCTATTATGTGGGTATCTAGATCCTAAGGCCAAAATTATAAAATTGTAGAAACCCCAATGAAATTTGTGTTTACGATTAATGTAACTAGTATAGGCTGCACATTTCAACCTTCCTCAATCAGTTCAGTTCAATTCAGTTTATTGTCACATGTACTGAGGTACAGTGAAAAGATTTTGTTGCTTGCTAACCAGTCAGCAGAAAGACAAAACATGATTACAATCGAGCCATTTACAGTGTATAGATACATGATAAGGAAATAACGTTTAGTACAAGATAAAGCCAGCAAAGTCTGATTGACGATAGTTCAAAGGTCATCAAAGAGATAGATAGAAGTGCCGCACTGCAATCAGTACAACACAGGTCATTTTGTTCCTTGAGACAACATTGACTTTTGAAATCAATGACCAAAAATTTTTTTTGTAGAAAGGAACTGCAGATGCTGGTTTAAACGAAAGATAAACACCAAATGCTGGAGTAACTCAGCGGGACAGGCAGCATCTCTGGAGAGAAGGAATGGGTGACGTTTCGGGTCTGAAGAAGGGTCTCGACCCGAAACGCCACCCATTCCTTCTGTCCACCGACAATTCTTTTCTCTGCTCTCACCAATGCATAATTCCAATTCCCCTCCCTTAGATTATTAAAATGTAACCTTATAATAATTAGATTATTAAAATGCTGCCGTCTGTGATTTTGTATAATTAAACTTCAAAGGTACTAATAAATGACCTGTAATTTTCAACATACAGTGAATTGTTTTGAGGTACAATTATTTTTTTTGGCAAATACACCCAAACTTTTCCATTTACTGCATCTTCTAAAATTTGGAATAATCTAATCAATCAACTCATCTGTTAAGACAACATTACAGGGAGTTTTTTTCCACCAGAGACATCCAGAGCCTTTGTATAATCTTTCACACAAGGACAACAACGTGTTTGTCAGGGTACTGGGAGAAGTCCTTTGCTCCAGTTCAAGTAGTGCCATTGGATGCTTCTTTTAACATCCATCTGATCCAATAAATTTAACATGTCATTTGATAGATGCACTTTTGAAAATGTATTGATCCGTCAAAACTATGGATTATGTGCTCTTACTCAACAGGTCAAAGTGTTATCACTGGGCTAAAGAACAGCAGGAATAGGGACAGTTGCAAAAATAAAGTGTTATGACAGCGATCTCATTTGATCTTAAATAGATCTCCACAGGTAAAACCGTGAACATTGTGTAATCTTTATTAAAACCCCCTGTCTAAAGGTGCGAGTCCACCCACGAGTGATCCCGAGTTTAAAATCAAACTCCTGGTAATCACGTAGAATTAACGTAGCGGGAACGTCGGAACTCGTGGACGTAACTTAGTGACTCGTAACGCTAACGGCAGGTACTCGGGAAACTTGTTAACTCGTGAAAATCTTTCAACATGATGAAAGATTTCCACGAGTCAAATTTACTCTTGAAGTAAAAAATTTTTACTTTTAAACTTGTAAGAACGTAGTAGCCCGTGTGTTTACCGTAGTGACTCGTGAGTCTACCGTGGGCACTCTTTAACTCAGCGGGACAGGCAGCATCTCTGGAGGGAAGGAATGGGTGATGGGATGACATTTCCAAAATTCTGCTGTGTCTTTGTGTTACTCCAGCACTGTGTGTTCACTTTTTGTCAGTTAGCACCTGCCCTTTCTTGTGTATGACATTATTTGTATCCGTGGCAGTTGATTGTCGCTCCCTTCAGTTTTCCAGGGGGTCGGGACGCGACTGGAATTGGGAGGGAAATGTGGGGGGGAGGGGGTGTTGGGGTGACTTAGTACGGGAGACAAGTGTACGAGAGGTGTACTGACTGTGTGGGCAGACACTTTGGTAGTGATTTCCCATGGGGTTCACTGTCGAGGACTTCATAATGCAGAGTGCATACTGTCGTTGTGTCCTTGGGCAAGACACTTCACCCACCTTTGCCTGTGTTTGAATGTGTCTGAATGTGTGTGAGTGACTGGTGGTGGTCGGAGGGGCCGTAGGCGCAGATTAGCAGCCACGCTTCCGTCAGTCTGCCCCAGGGCAGCTGTGGCTACAGAAGTAGCTCACCGCCACCGAGTGTGACTGAGGAGTGAATGAATAATGCGATGTAAAGTGCCTTGAGTATCTAGAAAGGTGCTATATAAATCCCATCCATTATTATTATTATTATTATTATAAACAGTGGAGCGATTAGCCCTGGAAAGGGGGGAGACTTCTCTCTGAGTTGGACCCAGGAAAATGAAGCAGGCTCACGTAGACTTAATATTTTCTTGAGGTTATTAACAACAGATAAATGGATGGGAAGGGTTTAGAGGGCTATGGGACACATGCAGGCAAATAGGACTACCCCAAGACGCCAACTTGGACGCCACGGCCAAGCTGGGCCGAAGGACCTGTTTCCGTGCTGTATAGAACCACGACTAAGGCCTATCCAGTGGGATTGACATGTTTTGTATTTTTCCTTTCTAAAGATGCAGTGTAATTTGGTGACTATTGCACACTGCAGACCAGAAGCGCCTTCAATACCCAGATATACCAGATCCACACAAAATCTTTTTTTGCGGCAACTGTTTATAATGTTCTCTGCATTATGAAGGACTTACACCATGAGTCAGGGCCATAAACATGCAATGACAAGTTTAGAGAAGATGGAAAATATATTTATGTGGGATTTGAAAAATTCCATGCTTAGTAAGTCATTTGAATTCTCTGAAGAAGTTTTAGAAAGATGAGAAAAGATTACTAAATGTGTCTGATATTCGTAGGCCAAAACGTTTTCATTAAAGCTCAATGATGAGGTAATTCATGATAAAACTTGGGTCATGAAGAGCAGAAGGCAATTAACTTTTTTGCATATCACTGAATATTGATTCCTCTAACTCCTGCACTCCTGCATTCCCTCTCTCTCCATCCCTCCCCCACCTAAATCGTACCAGCTCCCCATTCTCACCTAGCAAACAGGTGTTTCCTTTATTACTGTTACTTTTTTGCATATCTTTAATTCATTTGTGCTATATATCTACATCATCATCTTTCTCTCTCGTTTCCCTTGTCCCTGACACTCAGTCTGAAGAAGGGTCCTGACCCGAAACATCATCCATTCCTTGTCTCCAGAGACGCTGCTTGTCTCCAGCATTTTGTGTCTATATTACACACTATAGATTCATGACTAAGGCCAAAACTTGCTAAGTAAACTGGCAGAGAGCAGAACAAATTGGCAAATGGCTTTAAAACAGGGTGACGCATAGAAGGGTAAAATATAAATATTGATTGTGGTAGGAGGAAGCAGATCTAACAAAGGCCCATATTGAGTTGGGATACATGAAAAATACCTTTTGGAAGAGGAAAAAGGAAATACAGATCTCAGAGTATGATAATAAGACTACACTGAAAAAATGGGTTAGGATTATTCCTTGGAAGAATTATTTAATAAGACCATCATAGTGCTCTCCTTGGATCAAATTCTTGTATTGCCGCACTAATGTGATTGCAATGTTGTTGAAATAGCGTGGAGCTTTTTGATGTATTGCAAACATGATTTACAATGGATGTAGAAGGATATGTAAGATAATAGCCCACCAGGATAGCCCACCAGGATAGGTTGTACAGACAGATCCATTTCTGTTTTTTTTTCTTGAAAACGTTTTCTTATAAGCAGATGACCAAAAAGAAATCTTAAAAAACATTACAGGTTTTGATGGAGTAGTCATACAAAGAGTGCACATGTGATAAAGGTCAAAAATAATATGGAGCTTAATAGGTCAGATGCAGGCTGCTGTTTCCCTGTTATTGGTTTAAAACCAGGGATCAGATTCTTAAATAAGGCATTGGCCATCTCAGATTGAAATGGAAAGAGGCTTCTTCACACAACGGAGAGAGAGCTTTTGAAATGTTCTCCTCAAGAGAGCTGTGGAAGTTCTATTTTGGACAGTGATGTATTTTTGGATAGAAAGGAACACAAGAAATGTTGGATTTGATAGTGTCACGAGGTAAATATACAAATATGATCTTCTAAAGCAGTCTGGATCTTTTTTCAGAGAATAGTGAAAATATGGAACTCACGGCAACTGGAATTGGTTGAAGCAAGTAGGAATGGTGCATATTAATTTACCTCGTACAATTGGAAGGCTAGGGTAAGGATTTGAGACAGAATTAAAGAAGCTTAAGCAGATAGACTATGATGGATGAAGGGTGGCAGTAGTCTCCATGAGAGGAAAGCATATATTGGTGTCGACAAGGTGGCCTGATAATCTTTTTCCAAACCCATATTCAATGTAATTCAGTGGAATACTGAAAAGCACAAGATTCACGAATATTTAAAAAACAAAATTATTTTACCTATTGTTCACTGCGGTTTAAGGGAGATACATTTTAAATTGTTAGAGATGCATGGGCAAATGTAGAGATGCATTTCAGCGAAAAGCAGATAATAAAAAAGGAGAAAAAGGCTTGAAAGAAGTCACATAATTCAGCATCAATACCAGTGTACCCTGAATAGCCTGATATGGATAGCAGGTTCAATGTATATCTCCATCACGAGTAAAAATGGCTACACCCACATTTATCATTTAATATTTTCAGCATTTGAATACGGTTTCCATATTATCTTTGCCAAGCTGAAAGGGATCCAAGTGATTCATAGTTAATCCATTATTCCATCTGTTAGCTCCAATGCTGGTGTTCTCTATTTTCCACCTTGCTTGCCTTTATAATTAAAATCAAGATTGCTTCTTCTTTCTCTTTTTATTTTCCTTGAGAAATTGAAAATCATTGTACTCGCTCTCTCATTCTCAGTCTCATCTCCTATATACTGCTATCTTGTTTCGCACGTGGGATGCATTGGAACAAGAATGCTAATGCATTTGGTATGAAGAGGAGTCATTATAGCATTCAATAAGCGTGTTCGGTATTCCGAAAAAACGCAATGAATCATGGGATTTGTCAAAGGTCATTCGCGAAAGAAAAAAGCAAACCGGGGTGCCAGGTAGCGGGAGAGCGGGGTGTAACAGCGGGAGAGAGGGGGCAGACGTGAGTGGGAGATGAGACTGGACCGGTGGAGAGACGGTGAGAGGTTTGTATTTCGGTGGAAGGGGGGTTTGTATTTTGCGCACAGATGTGTTTAGTTTAACATTCCGCGGGTAGTGCCGGGGTTTGCAAGTTGGTTGCAGAGGCGGACAATGTTCCCCGGTCCCTCCCTCCAGTCCGGAGCGGGAGGATGTGTGGGGGGGGGGGGGGGGGGGGGGGGGGGGAGGGATTGGCCCCGTGCCAGGGAGTTCTTGCGGAGACGGGGTGTCGGGACCTGCAGTGAAGCCGCGATAGCGAGTTCCTCACTCCCCACCTTTCTTCCCATCCCTCTCCCTATCTCTCTCCCCATCTCTCTCCCCTCTTCTCTCCCTCTATCCCCCACTCTTCCTCCTCACCTCCCCAGGATCTCAATGTAAACCACTGCCGGCCCCATTTTCTCCACCACGTTGGCGATGAAGTTGTACTTGAGGCGGGGGCTGTTGGGGGGGATGAGGCGAACAGCCTGGAGCCCAGGGAGTGGGAGGGAGAGGCCGAGGCTGTGGCCTAGTCCTTGTCCCAGGTCCCGCTCTGCTCCTTCCCCGTGGGCCCAGAGCAGCAGCACCGCCTCCCCCAGACCCAGCCCCTGCCTCGCCTTTACCCGCGGACAGGCGTCGCTCTGTAGGAAGGAACTGTAGATGCTAGTTTACACTGAAGGTGGACACAATGTGCTGGGTCAACTCATCGGGACAGGCAGCATCTTTGGAGAAAAGGAATAGGTGACATTTCGTGTCGAGACTCTTCTCCATATATGTTGCCTGACCCGCTGAGTTACTGCAGCATTTTGTGTGTACCCTCGTTGATGACTGGTGCTCGGCTTTCGCTGGTACCGAGAGGGTTAACCGACAACCACTGGATAAGTCGAGAGGTGCAGCTGACGGTCCCTGGCCCGTCGGGGAACGGCTTCCTCGGAGGTTGGAGACGAGTTGAGCTGGAGTTTGCACTGGCTGTAAGCCACTGCTCTGGGTCGGTATCCCGTCACCCCGGACATCTCCGGCCACCCCCGGACAGGGATGGGACACTCGGGAGGGGACAGAGAAGGGAGTGAGCACCCGTTCGCACTTGTTCTACATTATCTAACTCCAGTAGCAATTCAACAGCGCTTGCAGCGCCGGAGACCCAGGTTCGATCCTGACTACGGATGAAACGCAAGTCTGTATACACGCAGCAGCTCAGCTGTTTATTGCAAATGACCTACGACCTGGGCATGCGCAGTCGGAATAGCAAACTTGCTTATGCAGACAGATGTCAGGAAGCTGGTGTGAACACTTGTCTTTCCTGCTGCTGTGACAGGATTGCAATGAGAACTCTGGCCCAACTTTGCATTCTGGTGCAGTGCACTGACCACTGTGCTGGAAATCATCTGTGTATTGTTCCCTTTGAGAAATCTTTGGGCTGGGTAGCGCTGTGACACTGAACAAAGAGAAGGGGAGACACTAGCTTCCATTAGACCCAAAAGGAGATGATGAGAAAGTGCTCAGAATCTAGTATAGACACAAAGTGCTGGAGCAACTCAGGGGTCAGGCTGCATCTCTGGAGAAGAGGGACACAGAAAGCTGGAGTAACTCAGTGGGACAGACAGCATCTCCGAAGAGAAGGAATGGGTGACATTCGGGACAGGACCCTTCTTCAGACTGAAAGTAGATGGGGGGGGGGGGGGGGGGGGTGGAGGGGAGAGGGGGGACGGGACGATGACAACAGGGGGATAAGAAAAGTCCAGAACAAATCAGGGCCATCAACAGCTGCCCAAGGAAGGGTGGGGAGCCCACAAGATGAGGTGCTGTACCTCCAATTTGCGTGTGGTCTGGAGCAGGAAGGTCAGTGCTGTTCCTCCAATTTGCGAGGAGGTCCAGAGTGCAAAGGTCAGTTTGGGAATTTGGGGAGGGGAGTTTAAATATTTGGCAATTGGGAGATCACATAGGGTGACCTTACACGTGTAAGTGTTCAGCGAAATGATCGTCCAGTCTGTGCCTGTTTTCGCTGATATATCGGAACCCACTACTTGCAAGTGGACAACTCTGTCAGCACCTGGATAAACCTCCAGCAGTGGTCAAACGTGCTGTGCTGGGCAGGGTGCCGCATTAAACCCGACACCTCAGGTTTAGTTTAATTCATAGATAGAGTGTAGAAACGGGCCATTCGGCCCACCAAATCCATGCTGACCATCAAGCACCAAGTTCCATGTTACCATCGTTCACACTAGTTTCTTGTTATCACACTTTCGTATCCACTGCAACACACTAGGGTTAATGTACAGAGTTAACCTAAAACTTGGAAGATTTGGAGATGTGGGAGGAAACCGGAGCAGCTGGAGGAAACCCAGTGGTCACAGGAAGAGCGTGCAAATTCCACGCATGAGGTCAGGGTCAAACCCAGGCATCTGTTGCTGTGCGGCATCAGGATACGTGCCACCTTTAGTTCCTCAATAGAAAATTGGGTTTCACTGAAATATTTGTTCAAATATTTGTTGAAATATGAGGTAAGCTAACCAAGAATAAAAAGGAGGATAGTAAAAGATTCTTTAGGTATGTGAAGAGGAAAAAATTAGTTAAGACTAAAGTTGGACGCTTGAAGACTGAAAAAGGTGAATTTATTATGGGGAACAAAGAAATGGCAGATGAGTTGAACAGGTACTTTGGATCCGTCTTCACCAGGGAGGACACAAACAATCTTCCTGATGTACTAATGGCCAGAGGATCTGGGGTGACGGAAGAACTGAAGGAAACCCATATTAGGCAGGAAATGGTGTTGGGTAGACTGAAGGAACTGAAGGCTGATAAATCCCCAGGGCCTGATGGTCTGCATCCCAGGGTATTAAGGAAGTGACTCTAGAAATTGTGGATGCATTGGTGTCATCTTCCAATGTTCTATAGATTCAGGATCAGTTCCTGTGGATTGGAGGGTAGCTAATGTTATCCCACTTTTTAAGAAAGGCGGAAGAGAGGGAATTATAGACCAGTTAGCCTGACATTAGTTGTGGGGAAGATGCTGGAGTCAATCAGAAAAGATGAAATAGCGGCACGTTTGGATAGCAGTGACAGGATCGGTCCAAGTCAGTATGGATTTACGAAGGGGAAATCATCCTTGACTAATCCACTGGAATTTTTTGTAGATGTAACTAGGAAAATGGACAAGGGAGAGCCAGTGGATGTAGTGTACCTGGACTCTCAGAAAGCATTTGATAAGGTCCCACATAGGAGATTAGTGGGTAAAATTAGGGCACATGGTATTGGGGGTAGAGTGCTGACATGGATAGAAAATTGGTTGGCAGACAGGAAACAAAGAGTAGGGATTAACAGGTCCCTTTCAGAATGGCAGGCAGTGACTAGTGGGGTACTGCAAGGCTCGATGCTGGGACCGCAGCTATTTATAATATACATCAATGATTTAGATGAAGGGATTCAAAGTAACATTAGCAAATTTGCAGATGACACAAAGCTGGGTGGCAGTGTGAATTGTGAGGAGAATTATGAGAATGCAGGGTGACTTGAACAGGTTGGGTGAGTGGGCAGATGCATGACAGATGCAGTTTAATGTGGATACATGTGAGGTTATCCACTTTGATAGCAAAAACAGGAAGGCAGATTGCTATCTAAATGGTGTGAAATTGGGAAAAAGGGAATACAATGGGATCTCGGGGTTCTTGTTCATCAGTCAATAAAAGTAAGCATGTGTGTACAGCAGGCAGTGAAGAAAGCGAATGGCATGTTGGCCATAACAAGAGTAGTAGTATAGGAGCAAAGAGGTCCTTCTGCAGTTGTACAGGGCTGTAGTGAAACCATACCTGGAATATTCTGTGCAGTTTTGGTCCCCTAATTTGAGGAAGGACATTCTTGCTATTGAGGGAGTGTAGCGTAGGTTCACAAGGCTAATTCCCAGGATGGCGGGACTGTCATATGTTGAGAGAATAGAGCAGCTAGCATGTATACCTGGAATTTAGAAGAATGAGAGGGAATCGCATTGAAACATATAAGATTATTAAGGGTTTGGACACGCTAGAGGCAGGAAACATGTTCCCGTTGTTGGGGGAAATCCAGAACCAATGGCAATAGTTTAAGAATAAAAGGTAAGGCATTTAGAATGGAGATGAGGAAACACTTTTCATACAGAAGTTGTGAGTCTGTGGAATTCTCTGCCTCAGAGGGCGGTGGAGGCCGGTTCTCTGGATACTTTCAAGAGAGAGCTTGATAGGGCTCTTAAAGATAGGGGATATGGGGAGCAGGCAGAAACGGGTTACTGATTGTGGAAGAACAGCCATGATCACATTGTATGGAGGTGCTGGCTCAAAGGGCTGAATGGCCTACTCCTGCACCTATTGTCTATTGTTTAAGGCACAGTTCTCTGCTAGAACCCAGTAAATAGTTTACAACATATACTGTAATTACACTAAAACAGACAACTTCCTGTGTCAAACTGTTTCTTTCCCTTGCAGGTGTAAATTCAATCCACACAAAACTAAAAAATAATCGTGATTATATTCATAGTTCTTGACTTCAGATTAACTCTTCACTCTCACTTCCATATAACCATATAACAATTACAGCACGGAAACAGGCCATCTCGACCCTTCTAGTCCGTGCCGAACACGTATTCTCCCCTAGTCCCATACACCTGCATTCAGACCATAACCCTTCATACCTTTCCCGTCCATATAACTATCCAATTTATTTTTAAATGATAAAAACGAACCTGCCTCCACCACCTTCACTGGAAGCTCATTCCACACCGCCACCACTCTCTGAGTAAAGACGTTCCCCCTCATGTTACCCCTAAACTTCTGTCCCTTAATTCTCAAGTCATGTTCCCTTGTTTGAATCTTCCCTACTCTCATTGGGAAAAGCTTATCCACGTCAACTCTGTCTATCCCTCTCATCATTTTAAAGACCTCTATCAAGTCCCCCCTTAACCTTCTGCTCTCCAAAGAATAAAGCCCTAACTTGTTCAACCTTTCTCTGTAACTTAGTTGCTGAAACCCAGGCAACATTCTAGTAAATCTCCTCTGTACTCTCTCTCTTGATACACTTCTTAGTATCAATAAGGTTTTATATATTCCTTTGAGGCACAAAAGCTCAGGAGGAAAAATGATCTATTTGTGGCTGACTGCAGAAATGAAAGATAACTTTAAATCATAGAAAGAGGATTACAGAGATCCCAGAAATAGCAAGACTTAAAGATCGGAAGCATTTTAGAACTCAGATAAGGAGGACCAGAATATTGATAAAGAAAAGGAGATTAGAATATTAGCAAAACATGCAAGAAACAAAATATATATATATTTTAAGAACTTCTTTAGGTATGTAAAAAATAAATGCACAACCCTTATAACCAATGACATGAGGAAATGGCAGAGAGATTAAACAATTACTTTGTGTCTGTGTCATTGGAAAAGAAAGAAGATACTGCCAGATGTGCTGGAGAATCAAGGATTCGGTGAGAATGTGGAATTTAAGAAAATTAGCATTTGCAAAACATAGACCTGATGATGTTAGTGAAACTGAAAGCTGATAAATCCAAGAACTAGATGATCCATATCGCTATTGAAAGAGCTGGCTTTGGAGATGTTCTGGTTTTCATTTTCCAAGATAGTTTCTGGAACTGTTCTTGCAGTTTGGTGAATAGAAAGAGCGATCCTATTATTTTGAAAGGAAGCAGAGAGAAAATACGGAACTGAAGAACTGTGACTAGTGAGGTTCCACAGGAATTAGTTCAAGGGGCCCAGATATTCACACACTTTATCTGTGGGGATTTCCAAATTTGCTGATGATGCTAAACTAGGTGGGATTATGAGCATAGTGAGGTATTTCCATCAGGTTCATGGGGATATTAGGGAGTTGGGAGGAGAGTTAAGGAAAAGGACCAAAAAGGTAACAATCTCAGGATTACTGCCTGTGCCACGCGACAGTGAGAGTAGGAATGGAGCGAGGTGGAGGATAAATGCATGGCTGAAAGACATGCAGAGGGCAGGGATTCAAGTTTCTGGATCATTGGGACTTCTTTTGGGGAAGGTGAAACCTGTACAGAAAGGATGGGTTGCGCTTGAACCCGAGGGGGACCAATATCCTGGCGGGGAAATTTGCAAAGGCTACTGGGGAGACTTTAAACTAGAATGGTTGGGGCGAGGGACTCAAATAGGGAAAGCTAGTAGACAGAATGGGAGGCAGGAAGCAGAAAAGAGAAGCACTCAGACACAAGAGGAGAAAGAAAAAAAATGAAATAAACAGAGAATAAGAGACGGGGGGTTTCTTAAATGTGCATATTTTAATGCTAGGAGCATTGTAAGAAAGGTGGATGAGCTTAGAGTCTGGATAGACACCTGGAAGTATGATGTTGTGGCGATCAGTGAAACATGGTTGCAGGAGGGCTGTGATTGGAAACTAAATATTCAAGGATTTTGTTGCTTCAGGTGTGATAGAATTGGAGGGGCAAGAGGTGGAGGTGTTGCATTGCTAGTCAGGGAAGATATTACAGCAGTGCTTTGGCAGGATAGATTGGAGGGCTCAACTAGGGAGGCTATTTGGGTGGAACTGAGAAGTGGGAAAGGTGTAGCAACACTTATAGGGGTGTATTATAGACCGCCAAATGGGGAACGAGAATTGGAAGAGCAAATATGTAAGGAGATAGCAGATATTAGTAGTAAGCACAAGGTAGTAATTGTGGGAGATTTCAACTTTCCACACATAGACTGGGAAACACATTCTGTAAATGGGCTGGATGGTTTGGAGTTTGTAAAATGTGTTCAGGATAGTTTTTTGCAGCAATACATAGAGGTATCTACTAGAGGAGGGGCAGGGCTGGACCTCCTGTTAGGAAATGAGACGGGGCAAGTGGCGGGGGTATGCGTTGGGGAGCACTTCGGGTCCAGTGATCACAATACCATTAGTTTCAATATAATTATGGAGAGGGTCAGAACTGGACCTAGGGTTGAGTTTTTGATTGGAGAAAGGCTAACTTTGATGAGATGCGAGATGATTTAAAAGGAGTGAACTGGGACATTTTGTTTTATGGGAAAGATGCAGAAGAGAAATGGAGGACATTTAAAGGAGAAATTTTAAGAGTACAGAATCTTTATGTTCCTGTTCGGTTGAAAGGAAACAGTAAAAATTGGAAAGAGCCCTGGTTTTCAAGGGAAATTGGACATCTTGTTCGGAAAAAGAGGGAGATCTACAATAATTATAGGCAGCATGAAGTAAATGAGGTGCTTGAGGAGTATAAGGAATGTAAAAAGAATCTTAAGAAAGAAATTAGAAAAGCTAAAAGAAGATATGAGGTTGCTTTGGCAAGTAAGGTGAAAGTAAATCCAAAGGGTTTCTACAGCTATATTAATAGCAAAAGGATAACGAGGGATAAAATTGGTCCATTGGAGAGACAGAGTGGACAGCTATCTGCAGAGCCAAAAGAGATGGGGGAGATATTGAACAATTTTTTTTCTTCGGTATTCACCAAGGAGAAGGGTATTGAATTATGTGAGGTAAGGGAAACTAGTAGAGTAGCTATGGATACTATGAGTTTCAAAGTAAAAGAAGTACTGACACTTTTGAAAAATATAAAAGTGGATAAGTCTCCAGGTCCTGACAGGATATTCCCTAGGACATTGAGGGAAGTTAGTGTAGAAATAGCCGGGGCTATGACAGAAATATTTCAAATGTCATTAGAAACGGGAATAGTCCCCGAGGATTGGCGTACTGCGCATGTTGTTCCATTGTTTAAAAAGGGTTCAAAGAGTAAACCTAGCAATTATAGGCCTGTTAGTTTGACTTCAGTGGTGGGCAAATTAATGGAAAAGATACTTAGAGATAATATATATAAGCATCTGGATAAACAGGGTCTGATTAGGAACAGTCAACATGGATTTGTGCCTGGAAGGTCATGTTTGACTAATCTTCTTGAATTTTTTGAAGAGGTTACTAGGGAAATTGACGAGGGTAAAGCAGTGGATGTTGTCTATATGGACTTTAGTAAGGCCTTTGACAAGGTTCCTCATGGAAGGTTGGTTAAGAAGGTTCAACTGTTGGGTATAAATGCAGGAACAGCAAGATGGATTCAACAGTGGCTGAATGGGAGAAGCCAGAGGGTAATGGTGGATGGTTGTTTATCGGGTTGGAGGCAGGTGACTAGAGGGGTGCCTCAGGGATCTGTGTTGGGTCCTTTGTTGTTTGTCATGTACATCAATGATCTGGATGAAGGTGTGGTAAATTGGATTAGTAAGTATGCAGATGATACCAAGATAGGGGGTGTTGTGGATAATGAAGAGGATTTCCAAAGTCTACAGAGTGATTTAGGCCATTTGGAAAAATGGGCTGAAAGATGGCAGATGGAGTTTAATGCTGATAAAAGTGAGGTGCTACACCTTGGCAGGACAAATCAAAATAGGACGTACATGGTAAATGGTAGGGAATTGAAGAATACAGTTGAACAGAGGGATCTGGGAATAACCGTGCATAGTTCCTTGAAGGTGGAATCTCATATAGATAGGGTGGTAAAGAAAGCTTTTGGTATGCTAGCCTTTATAAATCAGAGCATTGAGTATAGAAGCTGGGATGTAATGTTAAAATTGTACAAGGCATTGGTGAGACCAAATCTGGAGTATGGTGTACAATTTTGGTCGCCCAATTATAGGAAGGATGTCAACAAAATAGAGAGAGTACAGAGGAGATTTACTAGAATGTTGCCTGGGTTTCAACAACTAAGTTACAGAGATAGGTTGAATAAGTTAGGTCTTTATGCTCTGGAGTGCAGAAGGTTAAGGGGGGACTTGATAGAGGTCTTTAAAATGATGAGAGGGATAGACAGAGTTGATGTGGACAAGCTTTTCCCTTTGAGAATAGGGAAGATTCAAACAAGAGGACATGACTTCAGAATTAAGGGACAGAAGTTTAGGGGTAACATGAGGGGGAACTTCTTTACTCAGAGAGTGGTAGCGGTGTGTGAATGAGCTTCCAGTGGAAGTGGTGGAGGCAGGTTCGTTGGTATCATTTAAAATAAATTGGATAGGCATATGGATGAGAAGGAAATGGAGGGTTATGGTATGAGTGCAGGCAGGTGGGACTAAGGGAAAAAAAGTTGTGTCGGCACGGACTTGTAGGGCCGAGATGGCCTGTTTCCGTGCTGTAATTGTTATATGGTTATATGGTTATATTGACAGGCCAAGTGAGTGGGAGGGGTCCTGGCAGATGGAATGTAATATGGAATAATGTGAGATCATATTTTATATTCACCAGTAAACAATTTTATAATGGTATATGATTAAGAAAAGTTGACGTTCAAATGGACCTTGATGCTTTTGTATACGTTACTCAAATTTACTGGTATAGCAAGCAATCAGCAAGCTAAATGATATATAGTTTTCATTATATGAATGATTGAGTGTAGAAGAATAGCTACTCTTACTGCAATTATAATAGGTGCTCTGGAGACGGCACCTGGTGTATGGTTTTGGTTCTTATCTACAAAAGATTATATCCGCCAAGAAATGAAATACAATTGAAATTCATTCATGCAGGAATGCAGGTTTACTATCTGAAGGCAGATTGTTAATAAGGCCTGTGTTCATGGGAGTTTTGAAGTATGAATGGAAATCTCAATGAAACTTAAAGAAAATCATAAGGGTCGAGTACGGGCCTGACCTGAAACGTCACCGATCCATTCCCTTCACAGATGGTGCCTGACCTGATTGACTTACCCCAGCACATTTTGCTTTGCTCAAGATTCCAGCAACTGCAGTTCCTTTTATCTCCTCTTTAAAGAAAAAGTTTACCAGGTTCGACTGGCTGGATTCATGGATGATGTTTCACCTGCTGAAGTGTATAGTTTCAGGGATATGAGTCTCGGAATACGGAACAGGTGTTGAAGACTGAAATGCGGGGAAATTCCCTAATTGAGAGAGCTGTAAATCTTTAGAATTGTCCAGCCCCAGAATGTTGTGGAAGCTCAGCCACTGAGGTTATTCAAAAGGCAGATCGATACCGTTGAAAATCTACTGAAAAATGTTGCTTAAGTAGAAGATAAGCATTTGCCTTGAATTGCGTTGCTCGGCTACAGGGCTACATGTCCCACACCTTCAAACTCTTATGCTGTATCCTCCAGTTTCTTGACAAACCTGTTGTACAAACACAGCCAAAATAGCGACCCTTGTTGAGTTTTTCATCGAATGACTCAGGTGTCAAGGCTAATTTTTGATGATAATGATCTAATTTTGTGAGGCGCATTTGATGACTCATAACAACAGACAAAACAAAAAGGGTGTTCTTAACCGTGAACAAAATGCTTTCCGAAACGCAAAACAATGTCAGGAATGTTTAGTTATCATATGCACAGGGAGCAGAACACTGCAATCCTTGCTGCAGCTTTACAGACACATTCATGTGACAACACAACAAATAAATATACAATTAACAATAATACAATCACTTATCAGTTATATTAGGTTAAACCAGACTGTAATAGTGCAAGCCAAAGTGTGTAGTGCTACACAAAGTCCAAAGTGCATCATAGTTCATTGCTGTTGCATTTAGGGTTGTGTGGTATTGTTCAGGAGCCTGATCGTTGATGGGACGAAGCTGTTCTCAAACCTGAAGAAAGCAGTTCTCATGCTCTTGCACCTTCTTCCCGATGCAAGATGAGAGTCTTTGTTGATGTTAGCTATCTTCTAGAGGCAGTGCTTCCTGTAGATCTATTCAATTGTGGGAGATTAATACCCACCATGAAGTAGCAATGTTACAAAATGTTGAGATTTAAAAAATCAAGTCTGTAATTGATCCCATCAGATAAAGCATAAAAAGAAGTTTAATATGACACCTAATTCACTTTCATATCTTCAGTATTGAAAACGTTATGGCAATTTTCATACTCAGAAATTAGCATTTTGTTCCCTATTGCTTTTCCATTGCCTTAACGCAAAAGCTGTGATCGAGAACAGTCAAAAGCCCATAACTTTCTTAAAAATTAAGAGAACTGAAAGGAATTTTCAGTTATTATAGATTGAAGCATTCTGAAACAAATATGAAACAATCTTACTTAGATGACTTGAAATTGAAGCATATAATTAGTTAGTTACCTAATTGTAGCTAATTCAATTACTAGATCTAAACATCTACCCATTTCTTAAGAATAGATTAACATTTTTAAATAGCCTAAGTGTCCAAATAACATTCACACAAGAATTCACAATATAACATAATTTTTAAATCTCATTGTCATGGGTTTATAGGCCAAATGGAAGGAATTTAATGTTTAATTACTGTAAATTAATGGCCATTTAAATCAGCTTGCGAGTGGGTTTTTCTGGAATGCGATCAATTGGAACGTTGCGATTGCAGTGCTTTAGTCCCCCATATCGGCAGCAAAAACACTGCCGGTTCGTACGGGGAACAAAATCACCGTTTCGCAACTTAAAATGTGAAATAAATGCATCTTAAGAAACACTTTTATACATAAAAATAAACTACTTTATTTTACCTGTCCCCTACGTAAAATCCGTCCCCGTTGTCGGCGTTGACGGCTTCAGAAGCTGATTTTAAAATCACTCCAGCGATTAACTTGTTGGGCGAACGGCCGTCAGAATGATTCTTCAGCAAAAGCTTGCACTCCAACAAAATATAATCCAGGACAAGGTAGGAGAAAACCACGTTTTAACACTGCCCCCCCCCCCCCCCCCCCCCCATTCAAACGCGCCAAAATCGCGCACACGGCTAGTGGCAGAACTGCAGCGCTGCTGAAGGTAAGTATTGTAACATACCTACATGAAGCGGGCAATATCCACCAATTTCTGCAGCTTCCTTTATTCTTGGGGGTCCGTTACCAAACCAGGCCATCTTGCAACCATGCAGTATGCTCTCTATCACACACCTGTAACACGTCAATAGAGAATTTGGTGACGTACTTTACCTTCACCAACTTAACTTATAATGCATTGATTTATTTTTTATAAATGAAGGCTGCTTTGTTCAATAGGAGCTTAAGTCAAGCTGATGCAGCACATGTGCAGGCCTTAGTTAGTCATAGAGTATGTAAACAGGCCCTTGGATCCTACTTGCCCACACTGGCCAATATGTCTCAGCTACACTATTTCCACCTGCCCGCGTTTGGTCCATATCCCTCCAAACCTGTCCTATCCATGAAGGGTCTCCACACAAAACGTCACCCATTCCTTCTCGCCAGTGATGCCACCTGGCATGCTGAGTTACTCCAACTGTTTGTGCCTTTCTTCAGTTTAAACCAGCATCTGCAATTCCTCTCTACACACTATCCATGTACCTGTCTAACTGTTTCATAAATGTTGGGAGAGTCGATGGGATAGTGGGATAGTTCCTTAAATGCTCACAGAACATTGTAAAGAAGCTTCAATCACATAGTTATAGAGTCTTACAGCACAGACGTAGACCCTTCGACCCACTGTGTCCATGCCAACCAATTCTGCAGCCAAGTATACTGGACTATGGAGGCCACCAGCTGCCGCATACAAAATATTCTTCCCATACACTCCTCTTACTGTAACAAATACACAAAGAGAGTTACAATTATTGTGGAACACTGACTATAAAAACTGTTGTTTAATTCTAGTCTTCCCAGTCTAATCTTTCACACATAATCCAATGCTGTGCCCTTATGTCCAGTGGCACTGACAGGTCAAATACAAGCTCATTAACCTGCTTTTTCTGCTTAGCAACATTCACCTGAAGATAAAATGGTCCACTAAATTTATCATACAGAAATTTATATCAACTGTCAGCTTATATGTTAAATTGAAAAATTAATAGATTGCCATTGCCAAAATTAATAGATTGCCATGGTCTCTCACAGAGAACAGAGTACATACTGTTTGATTAATAGCCTGTAAAAGCAAACAATGGCAAAGCACTGCTGAAGGAAATGTTTCAGGTAAATAGAACGCGTTGCTTAACACTAGATGTTCCCATTAAGGAGCTTCTTCTGTACAGTTGGGAAATGTTCTAAGGGGAAATGTTCTAAATGGTTGAAGAAGGGTCTCGACCCGAAACGTCGCCCATTCCTTCTCTCCTGAAATGCTGCCTCACCTGCTGAGTTACTCCAGCATTTTGTGTTTCCCTTCTGTTCTAAGGGGATGTTGTACAGCATTACTCCACTAAAAGATGACAGCAGGAGAAATGATATTCAAATTGAAAATAACTTATTTGTAATTCTGTGTTTATTTTATAATATTGACGTTATTCTAAAACCATTGTGAACAGATGCTTAATACTGCCACTCCCAAGTAATTGCTCTTTGTTTTCATTCAAACCATACAAAAAGACAGAAAACCTTTCTGTTCCACATGTTTTTCTTGACTTCAGTAACTCCCAAAGTGAATTGCAGCCAACCAAATATTTTTGAAATGTATTACGTTTAGTTTAGTTTAGACACGAAATGCTGTAGTAACTCAGCGGGAAAGGCAGCATCTTTGGAGAGAAAGAATGGGCCACGGTCGAGAACCTTCTCCAGTTTAGTTTAGTTTAGTTTAGTTTAGAGATAGAGCATGGAAACATGCGCTTCGGCCCAGCAATCACACCACACACTAGCACTATCCTACACACTAGGTGCAATTTTACAATTATTTAGTTACCAAAGCCAATTAACCTACAAACCTGTACGTCTTTGGAATGTGGAAGGAATCTGGAGCACCCGCAGGGAGCCCACTTGGTCACAGGGAGAACATACAAATTCTGTATAGGCAGCACCCATAATCTGGATCGATCCCAGGTCTCTAGCGCTGTAAGGCAGCAACTATACCGCTGTACCACTGCATCACACTTTAAAAACATCTTTTCTTGAAAACCCGCATCTGCAGTTCCTTGTTTCAAGCAAACTGTAAAAGCATTAGAGGTCTAGTAATTTGAATTTACCATTGTTTCATTTTTCAGTTGTACCGAATACACAGATTACAACTTTTATCTGAGATATAAACCAAAATCTAACCACCTACTTAAGTCTTACTTCGAAGATAGACACAAAATGCTGGTCTAACTCAGCGGAACAGGCAGTATCTCTGGAAAGAAGGAACGGGTGACATTTCAGGTCGAGACCCTTCTTCAGACTACCTGAAAATAACAGTGACATCATTGAATAGGTTAAGAAGGAACTGCAGATACTGGAAAGTCGAAGGTAGACAAAAATGCAGGAGAAACTCAGCGGGTGAGGCAGCATAATATGGAGCGAAGGAAATAGGTGACGTTTCGGGTCGATACCATTCTTCAGACTGATGTGGGGGTGGGGGGGGGGGGGGAGAAGAAAGGAAGAGGGGAAAGAAGGAGAAAGCAGGGACTATCTGAAATTGGAGAAGTCAATGTTCATACCGTTGGGGTGTAAACTACCCAAGCGGAATATGAGGTGCTGCTCCTCCAATTTACGGCTAGCCTCACTCTGGCCATGGAGGAGGCCCAGGACAGAAAGGTTGGATTTGGAATGGGAGGGGGTGTTGAAGTGCTGAGCCACCGGGAGATCAGGTTGGTTATTGCGAACCGAATGGAGGTGTTGGGCGAAGCGATCGCAAAGTCTACGCTTGGTCTCACCGATGTAGAGCAGCTGACACCTAGAGCAGTGGATGCAATAGATGAGGTGGGAGGAGGTGCAGGTGAATCTCTGCCGGACCTGGAAAGACTACTTGGGTCCTTGGATGGAGACAAGGGGGGAGGTAAAGCGACAAGTGTACAAGTGTACAAACACAGACCGATGCATTTATACTTTTTAATGTGAGGCGTGTAGAAAAGTTGTCATTAGTTGAAGAGAAGCGATCTGAACATAATTGCATATCAGATACTCAGGAAACAGTTATCAGCAAACAGAAAATCTCAAACAATAACTTTCTGTAATTTAATCTTTTCAAATTGAAGTTTGGTATCTGAAGACTTGGAAGGCACCAGTAAATATGGCAGAAATCACCCCAGCGGTACGAATATTGATTTCTCTAACTTTAAGTAATGCTTGTATGTCCTCTCTCTCAGTCCTTCCCCCACCCTGGTCATCATACTAGTTTAACTGTCGTTCTGCTGAGTTTCACTGTTTGTATCACTTGTTATCACCTTTCCCACAGCCAACTTTCCCACAGCCCCTTGTCGCAATAGAGCAAGCAATATCATCAAAGACACCACCCACCCAGCACACAAACTGTTCACCCTCCTACCTTCCGGTAAGCGCTACCGCAGCATGCGGAGCAAAACCACCAGATTCAAAAACAGCTTTTTTCTCTCAGGCCATCAGACTACTCAACACACTTAAGAAAATTCCATGAACAGTACCCAAACAAAGACAACAAACTGTGAAAATAACTTTGGCTCAATGTCTCTAGTACGAAATTTGCACTTTTTTCTATATTGCACTTTTCATTGTTGCACCCTGTTTAAAATACCTCAAAGTTTTTGCTACGTTTTGGCATACTGTGAATATTTTAATATTTTAAATAATGTATGTCTATTGTCTATTTTTATTGGTATGTTGTCTGTCTGTTTTTTTTAATATTACTGCACATTTGGAGTATGGGGAAACGTAATTTCGATCCTATGTGTAACTACTGTTGCATAATTGAATTGACAATAAAGTTACTTTGAACTTTGAACTTTGAACAATGGACCATTGTAGGCTCCACCTTCCCATGATCATCGTAGCTGGTTTAGATTTGTTATTTTGCATTTCTTTCAATCATTTGTTCTACGGATCTTTTCCTATCTCTTGTTTCCCTCTTCCCTGACTCTTAGCCTGAAGAAGGGTCTTGACCTGAATCGTCACCTATTCCTTTTCTCCAGAGATGGCTGATCCACTGAGTTACTTCAGCTTTTTATGTCTATCCTTGGTGTGAACCAGCATCTGCAGTCCCTTCCTACATATTAATGCTTTGTGGCCAACACACATCCCTGTTTAAATGATGCTGGGAAAGGTTCTGATGACTCACTGTCCTTCTCACTATGACCAGTCAAGTATTGTCAAACCGATGCGGTCAAATTTTGCCTTTATATTTCAAAAGTTCCCTGCTGACTGCAGCAAAGTATTTTATAGACTGGTTATTGAACACGGAATTGCAGATGCAAAGTCTTTTGGAAAGAAAGACACAAAGTGCTGGAGCAACATAGTGGGTCAGGAAGCATCTCTGTGGGACGTCGATAGGTGACATTTTGGGTAATGAAGTATATTAAACAAAGTATTTTAGTCAGGTGAGTTTGGCTCTTGGCATCACTCCCATATTTGAAGAATTACAAACACAATGTTGACGATCTTGTGTCAAGGGAATGAATCCTTGATCAACATGTTGCACAATGATTCTTCAGAATTTGGGCGTGGTTTTGGAAATCCAAGATAAAGTCCTGTCACTGAGTGAGATTGGAAAAAGAAAGGGAGAATGTAGAAACAAGAAACTGCAGATCCTGGTTCACAAAAAAAGAAAGTAACAAAGTGCTGGAGTAACTCAGCGGGTTAGGCAGCATCTCTGAAGAACATAGAGAGGTGATGTTTCTGGCCGGGACCCTTCTTCAGACTGATTATTGGGGATTTGGGGGGGGGGGGGGGGGGGGGGGGGGGGTAAAAGAAAGGGGTCAGTCTTTCACATGCTTTGTGAGATTTATTGTTGAATCATACTAGTTTCTACACCCATCTGCCATGTGGTACATAAGTGTGAAAATGCATTTCTCCAGATACACGGGCAGTTTCTTCCCAGCTGTCAACAGACATATGAACCATCCTATCAACAAATAGAGAGCAGTCCTGAGCTACCTTCTACCCCACTGGAGACCCTCAGACTATCTTTAATCTGACTTTACTGGGCCTTATCTTGCACTATACATTATTTCATTTATCATGTATCTGTACATTGTGGATGGCTTGATTGTAATTGTGGATTGCTTGACTGTAATCATGTATAGTCTTTTCACTGACTGGACAGCATGCAACAAAAAGCTTTTCGCTGTACCTCAGTATACATGATACCTCAGTATACATGACAATAAACTAAACTAAATTAAACTAAACTAAATTAAACTGAATTAATTTGTAAATGCAAGAATGCTGGAGACCCGACCTTTTCTCGTCGGGTCTCAGGTGTCGTTGAGGCCGCAACGAGGAGCGGCCTCCAACGGGAAGAAGCCGGGGACTCTGGTGCCGACTCACCGTCGCCGTCGCGGAGCTGGCCGAGTCCGGAGCGGGTGGAGCGGTGGAGGAGCGCTGCTGCTGCTGCTACCGGAGAGTCGGAGGCTCCAACGACAGGTCTGTGGACGGCGGCACCGGGAGCCTGGAGGGAGACCGCTTTTCGGGGCTCTTGCGACGGCGAATTCTCCCGCCCGAGTTGCGGGGTTGAAGAGCTCCTGGAGCGGGGCCTACATCACTGCCCCGCGCGGCTGGAATGGCCGCGGACTCTGCGAGCGCACACCGGGGGCTCCAACACCAAGACCCGGTGTGCGACCTCGCACCACCCGGCGTGGCTTTAATGGCCGCGGGACAATCGCCATCGCCAGCCGGGGGCTTTGACTTTGACTCTGACATCGGGGAGGGGGAGAGTGCAGTGGAGAGATAAGTTTATTTGGCCTTCCATCACAGCTATGTGATGGATGTTTATGTAAAATGTAATTATGTTGTGTCTGGGGTCTATTTGTGTGTAATGTATGGCTGCAGAAATGGCATTTTGTTTGGACCTCCAGGGGTCTAAATGACAATTAAATTGACTCTTGACTCTCTCTTGACTCTTGACTCTTGGCTGTATTCAAAATGTCACTATTCTTGATTTAGTGGTTTAGTGCAATTATACAGGAATTTGAAACAATGCCAAACTTTATGCTCCTCCCCTCATAATGTGCATTTTAAATTTATTGATGAACTGTTTCACAAGTCAGCAATTTGAAGGTGAGGGGAATAATCATTATGTCAGCTAATCTCAGCAGGGGATGGAAACTAGGAACAAAACCAAAAACAATCAGCTGAAGGCTACTGAACACCAATCAGGAATTGTTCCAGTAAGTGAGCATGTGTTGATAACAGTTGATAAGAAAACTGAGTGGTGAGGGTCTGTGCTCAATAGAGATGGTTAATGCTCCAAATGTCAGCTGACTTTCTCTTACTACTTACTGGTTGCCAGTTTTGGGCAAGAACATACTTTTTTACAGATCGGAGAGGTCTTTTGAAATTTGATGGCTCCCAATCAGCAGAACATGAATTGACTCAAGGGTGCAGAAAGGAACTGCAGATGCTGACTTATACCGAATATAGACGCAAAGTGTTGGAGTAACTCACCGGGTCAGGCAGCATCTATCCTGACCCAATACTTCATCCATCCCCTATTTTCCAGAGATGTTGCCTGATCTTATCCCCACTGAATTGTTCCTGCAGTTTGTGTCTATCTTTGGTATGAAACAACTTAAAATTATGATATGTCTTAAAGCAATTTAAGACTGCACTGAAAGGCGTAGCTTCCTGTTCATCTGTCAATTTTATGGCAGCTGGTTGGGATGTAAAATGGTTGCTCTGTGTAGTGCAGTTGCCTCGTGGTTCCAACAACCTGCTTCGGTTCTGACCTGTGCTGCCAGGTGTAGTTTGCATGTTTTCCTTGTGAATTAATGTTTCCACCAAATGTTCCCTTTTCTTTCCTTATCCTAAAGCTGTGTCAATTGTTAGGTTAACTGGTTAGTACAAATTATTCCTCAGAGATGACTTTAATTACCCTGATGAGCGCATGAGAGAGAATGGGTTACAGGGAAATAAGTGATGGAATAGGATTGATATGATTGCTCTGGGAGGCATCAGAGATTCAACAAGCCAAACAACTGAGGGTGAGGGTGACTTGGATAAGTTGGGTGAGTGGGCAGATGCATGTCAGATTAGCAAAGGATAGGTGCAACGAGACCTGGGTGTGCTTGTACATCAGTCACTGAAAGTAAGCATGCAGGTACAGCAGGCAGTGAAGAAAGCTAATGGTATGTTGGCCTTCATTGCGAGAGATTTGAGTTTAGGAACAAGGAGGTCCTACTGCAACTGTACAGGGCCCTGATGAGACTACACCTGGAGTATTGTGTGCAGTTTTGGTCTCCTCATTTGAGGAAGGACATTATTGCTATTAAGGGTGTGCAGCATAGGTTCACCAGGTTAATTCCCGGGATGGCGGGACTGACATATGATGAAAGAATGGATCGACTGGGATTAGAAGGATGAGAGGTGATCTTATAGAAACTATAAAATTCTTAAGGGATTGGAAGGCTAGATGCAGGAATAATGTTCCCGATGTTGGAGGAGTCCAGAACCAGAGGTCACAATTTAAGAATAAGCAGTAGGCCATTTAGGACTGAGATAAGGAAAAACTTTTTCAGCCAGAGAGTTGTGAATCTGTAGAATTCCAATTCACTGGATGTTTTCAAGAGAGAGTTAGAAATAGCTCTTCGGGCTAACGGTATCAAGGGATATGGGAGAAAGCAGGAACGTTGTACTGATTTTGGATGATTGGCCATGATCATATTGAATGGCGGTCCTGGCTCAAAGGGCCGAATGGCCTCCTCCTGCACCTGTTTTCTATGTTAATCAGTCATAACAAATGCTGCACATTTCATGGCACCGTAAAAGGAAGTAAATAAATTGCGAGTCAGGTCAACTCATACTAATACAATTAATCTTACACTCCTATGTATGTTGATTCTTCCTCGAATTTTTGAGGAAGTATTCATCACGCACTTGTTAGCACCTTTGACACTGAGTCATAATGCCCAGGCACTTGGTTATATTATCCTGACTCACAGTCCAGTTAAATGTTGAGAGTTCAATGTGTTCTCACAGTGCTGCTTTTCAGGTGAGATGTTGAACAGATGTTCTTTCACATTGACCTAAACAATCCCGTAAAATGTTAACAAAATAAAGGTCCGGGTCAACAACATCATGTGTAAAATCATGAGAGGAATAGATCAGGTGGACGCACAGAGTCTTTTGCCCAGAGTGTGAGAAATCGAGAATCAGAGGGCATAGGTTTAAGGTGAAGGGGGAAAGATTTTATGGGAATCTGAGGGTAACCTTTTCACACAAAGGGTGGTGGTGTATGGAATGTGCTGCCAGAGGATGTCGTTGCGGCAATTATTATTGCAATGTTTAAGAAGCAATTAGACAGGTCCATGAATAGGACTGGTTTAGAGGGACATGGGCAAAACACAGGCAAGTGGGAATAGTGTATGGAGGGAATGGGACATGTTGGTTGTTGTGGGCAAGTTGGACCATAGGGCTCATTTCCACACAGTATCTATGGCTCTATCTCTATATTATTAAAACTCTCATCTTGTTTGTTTTTCCGTTTGTTTGTCCGGTTTGTATTTGCGCCAAAACGGTACACGATAGCGCTACAATTTTTGGCCCACCTTACTCACTATTGTCCTGTGATGTAAATTAAACAAGTTTTGTTCAGATTGGTGGTATACTTCACGTTATTGACATTTAAAACTTAAAACAAAATAAAACTGCGCCCCCACTCTCCCCGCCTCCACTTGCCTCGCCCCCACTTGCCGTCTTTACTTGAAAGGCTTCATAAAAGACATCCCATGGGTCCGCAATGCGGCCTTTGCACTATTTCAGACCATCACCTTTTTTTCCCATTACAACAGTGACCCGACGGCTCCACGGCTAAGTTCCCTTCTATTTTAATTTCTGCCCCCCCCCCCCCCACCCCTCGACCCTGAGCTGGGGTTGGAGCCGGTGCGGGGACTGGGGGCGGGGAGAGGCTGCGCCGGGTAGACTCGCCCCCCCCCCCCCCCCCCCCCGACAGCCCCTGACTCGCCCTTCCCCCACTCCCCCACTCCCTCCCCCTCCCAGGCTCAAGAACGCTCGCCCCACCCTGACAGGCCCCGCCTCAAACCCTCCCTGTCCCACGACTACAGAACGTTTGCCCCCCCCCCCCCCCCCACGACAGCTCCTGACTCAAGCCCTCCTCCTCCCCCAGATCTGGGACACACTCGCACACTCCCGACAGCCCCAGCCTCAAGCCCTCCCCCCCCCCCCCCCCCCCCCCCCCAGCCCCCACCTCAAGCCCTTTCCCCCCGACAGCCCCCGCCTCATGTAGAACTTCATTGGTGATGTGGTGGACAAAACAGGGGCCGGCGGTGGTTTACATCCAGATCCTGGGAAGGTGAGGAAGGAGAGTGGGGGGATTGAGGGAGAGGAGGGCGTAGGGAAGGGAAAGTGGCGGAGGTGAGGAGGGAGAGTGGGGGGAGGAAGGGGGATAGAGGGAGAGGAGAGGGGTAGGGAGGGGGGAGGGGTTATGGAGGGAGGGAGGGAGGGACTGAGGGTAGGGGAAGGGAGAGGTGAGGGAGGTAGTAGGGGAGGGGAGGGGAGGCGGACAGGGGAAAGAAGAGGGAGGGTGAAGCGGTGGGAGGGAGTGCTGGGGATGAGGGGGGATGGAGGAGGATAGGGGTAGGAAGAGTGATGGCGATGCGCAGTTGGGGGAGGGTTGCCACGATGGCGAGGCGCAGTTGGGGGAGGGTTGCCGTGACTCGCGTCACAATGGGGATTTTGGCATCACAACGGAAACCCCTCAGGCGCGCCTGTGCAGTTGGGGGTTATGGGTGAGTGGTAGAATATTGCGTTGGTGGAACGGGCTACAATGGGTCCCACTTGTTCTAGTAGTGTTTTACAGGCTGATGATTGTACGGAAGAAGCTGCTCCTGAACCTGGATGTTACAGTTTTCAGGCTCCTATACATTCTTCCCAATGGCAGGAGTGAAATAAGCATGGCCAGGGTGGTGTCGTCTCTGATGATGCGGGCTGTTTTTTTTAGGCAGAGACTCTTGTAAATCCGTTTGATGGTGTGGAGATCAGTACCCATGATAGACTGGGTAGTGTTCATCACTTTTTGCAATCGTCTTCTGTCCTGGATGGCCGTGATGCTACCAGTCAATATTCTTTCCACTGTACACCTTTAAAATTTCACTTTTAGTATTAATTGACAAACCAAATCTCCTTAGTCTTCTATGGAAGTTGATGCTTTGATGTGCTTTCTTTTTGATTGCATCAATGTGCTGGGTTCAGGACAGATCTTCAGAGATATGCACATTTTGACTGGCTCCAGTACGTTCCCGTTGAACGAAAACAAAGTTGTGGATCCTTGACCTTCCTCTTCCAAAGTAAACAATCATTTGGTTGGTTTTACCAATGTTGAGAGCAAGGTTGTTGTTCTGACACCATGTAGTCAGTCGATTAATCTCCCTCCGATACTCAGACTCATCATCATCTGTAATACGACCAACAACGGTGGTGTCGATGGCAATTTGAAGATGGAGTTGGAACTGTGTCCAGCTACACAGTCATGAGTATAGAGTGAGTAGAGCAGGGGGCTGAGCACGCAGCCTTGAGGTGCTCTTGTGCTGATGGTTATCGAGGAGAAGTGTTTCTGTCAATTTGTACAGATTGTAGTCTGTTGATGAGGAAGTCACTGATCCAATTGCAGAAGGCTGTGCTGAGATCCAGTTCTGTGAGCTTGGTAACCAGTTCGGAAAGGATGATAGTGTTGAATGCTGAACCGTAGTCTATGGACACCAATACCCAACAGCTCCCTATAGCTGGAAAATCTAACTTGCCTTCGCTTACGGGAAGTGGTGAGGTTTGTGGCGTGGGGAACATGGAGCACAACTGGACAGTGTGGTTAAATTTACCCTACTATTATCTCAATGTTTTTCACTTGACTTACTGTAGAAATCAACCATGGAATTATGGTTTCAAAATATTTCTTGTCTTCAGATATACTGCAGCATCTCACCTTGGGATCAGCTAATTTATATTTGAGTTGAAGTTAATATAACACGCTTCAATTTTACTGTTACAGTTCAATACACTGTAAATGTCTACATGCCAGCTCATATTAAAATCTATAAATCATTCTCAAAAGTATTTTTATTAAATTATTACAGAACTGAGCAAGCTGGATTTTGATCATTCAATATTGATAAATTAAAAAATAATTGAACCTTCAAAGGATTTATAGCTAACCTATCAGCCTAATTGTCTTCCCTGCTCAAATCTTGTTTGGCAGCATCATTCACTGTGAAAGTTGGCACTATACTTAATGAAACCTCATCTTCTGCAAAGTGCACATTTGTTATTACTTCAGCTGTGAAAACGATAAACTGAAAAGCAGAAAGATATCTTCTGGTTTATTTTAATAAACTGGATCTCAGCATCTAGCATGGATTGATTTTTATATTGTGCTCAACGATGCGTCATTTCCGTCAAATGCAAGGTTGAATCAATCCCCAAATTAAATAGGAGGATTATTCTTCCAAGGTTGCAATTTTTGATTGGAAAATTCTTTAGCTAGAATTTTCTTCAGTGACTTTTTTTGCTCGGGTATGTAACAGGAGGTTTTGTTGCAGAATCTTGGATTATCTTCTGTACGCATGACCTTTCTCTCTCAAGTGTAATTTACAATTTTATTGTGATAAGCTTCAAATTTCTTTCGAATTTCGGCGAAACAATCTTCTCAAATACCAGGAAGTGGTAAAGCCTGCGAGGACACAATACTTTTCTGACCTTACTTCCAAAAATGCTCAAAATGTCAAGGTCCTATTTAGTACTATTACCTCTCTCATATGTCCCGCCCCCAGTACCAGCTTAGCTGGGTCCCCTGCCAAGTGCGAAGAATTCTCTACTTTTTTCACCAGTAAAGTTGAGAACATTAAAATGAATATTTCCCCTCCCACACGTGACCTAGCTGTCTCTTTGGTCTGTTGTTCTAAATTAGACTGCTTCCGACCCGTTACTCTATCCTCCCTTATAAAGCTTGTCTCCACTATGAAACCTGCAACGTGCCCCCTTGACGTTGTTCCCACTGCCCTTCTGAAGGATGTCTTTGCAATAGTCGGTCCCAGTATCCTCTCTATCATCAACAGTTCTCTGGTCACTGGCACTGTTCCAACCTGTTTCAAGCATGCGGTGGTCCAGCCCCTCCTGAAAAAAATCTAATCTAGACCCGACCCTGCCTAGTAACTACAGACCTATTACCAAACTGCCTTTCCTCTCAAAAGTCCTTGAAAAGGTAATTCTAGTCCAACTAATGCCTTATCTCCACCAAAATTCCATCCTGGGATTTCCAATCAGGTTTCAGGGCCCGCCACAGCACAGTCTGCCTTGTTGAAGGTACACAACGACCTCCTTCTCGCCATCGACTCCGGTGACTGTGCAATCCTGCTCCTCGACCTCAGCGCAGCGTTTGATGCAGTGGACCATACCATCCTAATTGACCATCTCTGGTACGGGGTTGGTGTTGATGGCACTGCCCTGAGCTGGTTCGTTTCCTACCTAAAAAATAGGAGTTTCTCTACTAGCATAGGCAATTCTTTCTCTTCCCTAGCTAGCCTTTTCTGCGGGGTTCCACAAGGCTCCATCCTAGGCCCCATTCTCTTCTCTGTCTATATGCTCCTCCTCGGCCAAGTCATTCAAAGGCACGGCATTTCTTTCCACTGCTATGCAGATGATACACAGCTCTATATCTCCCTGAAACCCAACAACCGGTCTAATTTAAACAGCCTCATGCACTGCCGCGATGACTTAAAATGTTGGATGGTTCAGAACTTCCTCCAACTTAATGAGAGCAAGTCTGAGGTCATCCTACTCGGCATTTCCGACTCCATCAAAACGATACCAGGCAGCCTTGCAAGCCTAACCTCCTTAGTCAAACCGCACGTCAAAAACCTTGGCGTGATATTTGACTCCACATTAAAGTTTGCCAAGCAAGTCAACTCTGTGGTAAAAGCTGGTTTCTTCCAGCTTCGTACAATAGCTAACAGCAAATCATTCCTCAAATTCGACGACCTTGAAAAAAATCATCTACGCATTCATCTTCTCCCGCCTTGACTACTGCAACTCCAGCCAATCATCCCTGTCCTGTCTGCAATTGGTCCAAAACGCCGCAGCAATACTTCTGATGGGTACCCGTAAAAGGGACAACATCACCCCGATCCTGACCTCTCTCCACTGGCTCCCAGTACGGTTCAGAATCAACTTCAAGCTCCTCTTATACGTATGCGAAGCCCTTAACAGGCTATCCCTCCAACCCCCCCCCCCCCCCCCCCCCGTATATCAAAAATCTTCTAACCCACCATTCTACCTCCCTCCAGGTCCCTCAGGTCGGCCGACTTGGGGCTACTGACTACCCCGCGATCTAGGTTTAAGCTCAGGGGTGACCGCGCTTTTGCGGTTGCAGCACCTAGACTGTGGAATAACATCCCGCTCCTCATCAGAACTGCCCCCACCACCGACTCCTTTCAGTCATGACTCAAAACCTATTTCTACTCCCTTGCGTTTTTGAGCCCCTCTGTTTTTAAACTGTGACCCCTGTTTCTGGACTCCCCCAACATCGGGAACATTTTTCCTGAAAAATTATGCTTTGTATAAACAATGCAAATGTGGTAGGCCTCTCCTAAAAGAGTTGGCATCAAAGTACAATTCAATTGCATAGAGAAACACCAAATAATCCAGTTTGTCTTTGAATTCCATGCCTTTGTATTGCAAAAATGCAGAGATGAGAAAAACATTTTTTACACAGAGAGTGGCGAATCTCTGGAATTCTCTGCCACAGAAGGTAGTTGAGACCAGTTCATTGGCTATATTTAATAGGGAGTTAGATGTGGCCCTTGTGGCTAAAGGGATCAGGGGGTATGGAGAGGAGGCAGGTACAGGATACTGAGTTGGATGATCAGCCATGATCAAATTGAATGGCAGTGCAGGCTCGAAGGGCCGAATGGCCTACTCCTGCACCTAATTTCTATGTTTCTATGTTTCTAACATGCAAATCAAAGCAGGGATTCAGGTCTCTGAGCACCTGATCATCTTTATCGTTTTGAATTAATTTTTAGATTTATACTATTCTGGAGTCCTCGAGTCATATAGCATGGAATCAGGTCCTTCAGCTCAACTTGCCCACACCAATCAACATTTCCCATATACACGAGTCCCACCTGCCAGCGTTTGGCCCGAATCCTTCCAAACCTAATTTATGCTTGCACCTGTCGAAATGTTTTTTAAGTGTTGTGATAGTACCTGCCTCCTCTGTCTCAGTCCATATAGCTACCACTCTTTGTGTAAAAAGGTTGCCCTCAGGTTCCTATTAAATCCGTCCCCCTCCCGCCCTCACCTTAAACCTACATCCACTAGTTTTTGATTCCCCTACTCTGGGTAAAAGCATCTGTGCATCTATTCCCCTCATATTTTTGAATTAATATACATCTATTGAGTTGTTTTTAAATGAGCCAGGAATAATTTAAAACTTTTGAAAAGGTGATTGATCTCAGTGAACAATCCAAAAGTTTAAAGAGTGGTCTGAGGGTGGAGCCTCACAACTCACCACCTGACTTCTTGTGGCCAGCTCTGCCATAGGGGACGGCCCAGGCACGAAGGCTTCAAGCTTGTTTTGATTTGCAAGGATGCAAACTACACGTACGACTGGGAGACAGACGTGGACAGTGGGCAGAGTACAGCACAGTCCTTGGTGTCTTGCTTGTCCTGCGGTGCATGAATGTCAGGAATCAAATTATGACTAAATTATGACATTTTGATAACATTATCCACTTTTTGCCCTTTTGTCATTTGGGTTCATTGCATTGATCTGCTCCAGTGTTTTGGTTGCCTCTCCAGCTTCCTCTGCAAATTTAATAGAAGGGAAAAAAAATCATCTTTTGGATGAGTAGAACAATGGGCACATTTGTAAACAGATAATTATGAAGTTGTGAAGTGGTTGGAATGCTGCAGTAGTAAGATTCAGATTCAGGTTCAATTTTAATTGTCATTGTCAGTGTACAGTACAAAGACAACGAAATGCATTAAGTCGCATAATAAAAACATTTAACTTGATCTGCAACATTTTTTCTTGTGTTCTGCCTATTCCTTTATTTATGAAAGCTGCTGGTTGCCCGGGGAGTAGGGAGGGTTACCAACTGTCCCGTATTAGCCGGGACATCCCGCATACTGGGCTAAATTGACCGCTCTTGTCCCGTATTTGACTGCTACTTCTCGGGTCGAGGGGACTATCAGGTCGGAGCGCCGTGTCCGGCCCAGCCTTACCTGACCTGACCTATTGCAGCCCATGGAGTGCAGCAGTAGCGCCTCACCCGTGACCCCATCGGTCGGCAGCCCGGCCATCTGTCCAGCCTTTGGACCTTCGCTTACCGCCGACACCACCACCCCTCCGTCTCATGGCCGATCATCGGTTCATGAGTTGGATGGGGTGCCGGACTTTGCTTGCTGCCTGGGCCAAAACTCCTCAGCTGGCCTGCTGGCTGGGTTTTGTGTGCAGTCCAGCACCTGGGCCAACTCATCATTCACCCAGCCATAGCCGAGTCGGTCAACGAAATGCTGTCGGGAATTTGTCCCGTATTTTGACCGTTTGTCCCATTATTTGGGAGTGAGAAAGTTGGCAACCCTACCGGGAAGACTAATTCTCCAGTCATGGAAATTAAACACTACAGAAAGGAGGTTACTCGAAAATCACCCATAATGATAACGGCCAAAAGGGTTAAATTGTGCGTTTCTGGGATAATCATGGATCGTTTCCCATCCCTCATTTGAAAGATTGTGTGGAGATCTAAGGCTTATCAAATAATTGAGATTCAATGGAGTAGATACTGTGAGAGGATTTTCATGGGAATGTTTTGAACAAGTCCAAAGAGTCAGTGGAGATGGAGATTCTCTGGTTCATTGTCTGATGAGCAGTGTGCCCCAGAGACTGGAACCTCAAGTTTTTGTCATTTCTGTACATAATGGATGGAAGCATTGAACAGGTCGTTGCTAACTTTTTCTGACAATACAAAAAATGGCAGGAAGGAAGGCTGTGAACAGAACATAAGGTGGCTACAAAGCAAGATAAATGGGTTAAGTGATTTAGTAACCGGAGGACAATATAAATATAGTTTTTTTTTAATTTTGGAAAGAGAAAGAAAAATAAACATTTTATCTAAATGGTGAGAGATTCCAGAGGTCTGAGATGTAGAGTGCGTGATTCATAACAAAGTGTTTATAGGGTTCAGGGTTATGAATGCCCAATTTATGGACATCTTTAGGTACGAACAAGCTCCCATAATATTATTAAATTCAAAATTCAATAACAATCGACATTCATTCCTCCAAATGACAGAAATAGTTTCCTCCCTCCCTCTGTTTTTTATAATTTTTCTTAATTGATTGAAAGATGTAGAATGGAAACAGGCGCTTTGGCCCAGCATGTCCATGCCGACCATTGATCACCCATTCACGCTAGCATGGATAGAAATCTCTCGGGGGGGGGGGGGGGGGGGGGGACACACGCAACCTCCCCTTGTTTTGAAAGGTGGGGGGACAATCCCCCCATGTTTTGTAATCCGGATTTTGAGATTTGGTGAAAAAAAATCTATTAAAAATTTCCGCTTTCTGCGAGACAGTAGGGGTGGGACTGATGATCGAGGGCGCCGATTGGACGAGAGGGACGTCAGTCAGCAGGCAAAGGTGGGGGGGGGGATGGCAGGATATGATGATTTAGCGCGATTATTGGGGGAGGGAGGTATCGGTCAGAGGTGGAAGTAGGGGGGTGGGACTGAGGATAGAGTGCGGTGATTGGAGGAGGGAGACGTCCTGATGGAGCAAAGATCATAGAGCGGAGCTTGAACCGGCCCGTTCGCGGGGCCTTTCATTGCCCAGCGCGGCATAAAATCAGCAGCGGGATCTTCCATTGCCCCGCGGTCAAATTGCCATGTTGAGGCGATCGAGACTCCTGATGTTGAAGCCCCCGTCGGGCGATGGATTATTTGGGCGCAGGTGCGGCTTAGTCAGAGGAATTGGGAGTAGGGGTGGGAAGAAGTGGAGTCGAGATAGTTGCGGGAGTTAGTGGGTTTGTAATAGATGTCAGTCATTTGTTTATTTCCTGATAGCTTTCCTCATTAACTGCTGAACAGGCCATCCCCAAGTAATGAACTGGTTCCATTTTAACAGGTCGAATTTGTGAATTTGGCAGATAATACACAAAAATCACTCAATACATAACCATACCTCCATTGTATTGAATGAATGGCATCAACATCACATAAGACTTCTTTCTTTACGGCACAGTGGTGCCGAAGGTTGATGCTGCTTATTCATGGCGCCAGAGACCTAGGTTTGATCCTGACCTTGGGTGCTGTCTGTATGGAGTTAGTATGGCAGCATTTCGTTGACCGACTCGGCTATGGCTGGGTGAATGATGAGTTGGCCCAGGTGCTGGACTGCACACAAAGCCCAGCCAGCAGGCCAGCTGAGGAGTTTTGGCCCAGGCAGCAAGCAAAGTCCGGCACCCCATCCAACTCATGAACCGATGATCGGCCATGAGACGGAGGGGTGGTGGTGTCGGCGGTAAGCGAAGGTCCGAAGGCTGGACAGATGGCCGGGCTGCCGACCGATGGGGCCACGGGTGAGGCGCTGCTGCTGCACTCCATGGGCTGCAATAGGTCGGGCCAGGTGAGGCGGGGACGGACACGGCGCTCCGACCCGATAGTCCCTTCGACCCGAGAAGTAGCAGTCAAATACGGGACAAGAGCGGTCAATTTAGCCCAGTATACGGGATGTCCCGGCTAATACGGGACAGTTGGTAACCCTCCCTACTCCCCGGGCAACCAGCAGCTTTCATAAATAAAGGAATAGGCAGAACACACGAAAAAATGTTGCAGATCAAGTTAAATGTTTTTATTATGCGACTTACTACTGCAGCATTCCAACCACTTCACAACTTCATAATTATCTGTTTACAAATGTGCCCATGGTTCTACTCATCCAAAATTATAGAAAACAGAGGGAGGGAGGAAACTATTTCTGTCATTTGGAGGAATGAATGTCGATTGTTATTGAACTTTTGAATTTAATAATATTATGGGAGCTTGTTCGTACCTAAAGATGTCCATAAATTGGGCATTCATAACCCTGAACCCTATAAACACTTTGTTATGAATCACGCACTCTACATCTCAGACCTCTGGAATCTCTCACCATTTAGATAAAATGTTTATTTTTCTTTCTCTTTCCAAAATTTAAAAAAAAAACTATATTTATATTGTCCTCCGATTACTAAATCACTTAACCCATTTATATTGCTTTGTAGCCGCCTTATGTTCTGTTCACAGCCTTCCTTCCTGCCATTTTTTGTATTGTCAGAAAAGGTTAGCAACGACCTGTTCAATGCTTCCATCCATTATGTACAGAAATGACAAAACCTTGAGGTTCCAGTCTCTGGGGCACACTGCTCATCAGACAATGAACCAGAGAATCTCCATCTCCACTGACTCTTTGGACTTGTTTAAAACATTCCCATGAAAATCTCCTCACAGTATCTACTCCATTAAATCTCAATTATTTGATAAGCCTTAGATCTCCACATAATCTTTCAAATGAGGGATGGGAAACAATCCATGACTATCCCAGAAGCGCACAATTTAACCCTTTTGGCCCTGTTATCATTATGGGTGATTTTCGAGTAACCTCGAAAACCGAATATCTCAGCGAAAACCTACGTAGGTCACGGGGAGAACGTATAAACAATGTACAGACAAGCACCCGTAGTCAGTACTTTCTCGTGGCACCCGTAGTCAGTACTTTCTTGTGGCATGATGAACTTGGCTTTGAACATGATGGTTGGTGATAAAAGTGCTCTACTACTTTAAATGTCTCCCACCTTCTTGGGTCTACCTCTGCAGTGACATGATTAGCTCAGAGTAACCAAGGCTGTCCTGGAAAGAGCAGTTCTCATCAATGCTTATTTTGTTTCTGGGGATTACAAAATGAAAATAATGTTTTGCATACTAAAAACACGGTCATTGCCAGTTTTCTTTCTTCCCAGCCCTCAGCCTTGCCAGGACAGACACATGATAACAAACACTGCTTAGCTTTATTTCCCCCAGATTAGTAATGTTTATCCAAACAAGAGCCAATGTTCTGCATGGGTGCGGATCCATTTAAAAAGCTGATTTTATTAACATTGAAGATATCTTTTGGCCAGTCAGGAAGGAGTTTCTGGTGATTTATTAAGCACCTAACCTCATGTGGGAACTTTGACCATTTGACAACTGTGAATGTGGACCTTGACTTCAGCACAAAACAGATTTTTTTATAATAGGTTCACAGTGCAGGCTCAGCCTCTATTGCAGCTTGTTTGGCTGATTGACTTTCCAGGCATGTAGCCCAGGCTGATTAGTTGCAAAGGTCTTTGAACCCATTCAGTGAAAAAAATAGCATTAAGATATCAGATACACGGAACTGCATATCCACATTTATAAAAAAAAGGACATAAAGTGCTGGAGTAACTCAGCGGGTCAGGCAGCATCTCTGGAGGCAGCATGGCCTGAAGAAGGATCCTGAGCTGAAACGTCACTTAGCCCATGTATTCAGAAATTCAGTCTGAAGAAGGGTTTCGGCCCGAAAAGTTGCCTATTTCCTTCGCTCCATAGATGCTGCTGCACCAGCTGAGGTTCTCCTGCTTTTTTGTGTACCTTCTTATTCAGAGATGCTGCCTGACCTGCTGAGTTACCTTTTTAGCATTAAGATATCCTTAGTTGTAAAATGTCGACACAAAGAACTGCAGATGCTTTTTTTTTTTAACAAACTGCATTCTTCCCACTGATAATAAATCATGCTTTTTCGGGTCAAGTGAAGGGATGTTAAATTTTTCTATTTCAATTGTCCTCAATTTTCTTGCATAATAATCTGAATACTTAACAATCTTGCTTTTACTCCTGGGTAGATTGACACACTGTTCTCCATCTCTCCACAATAGTGAAGTACCAGACTGTGGGGAAGGAGACTGCCGATTAGGGCATGTTAATCTGGACCCAATTGGACTTGTAGTTTGAATATCTGCATAATTCAAGCATCTGATTTAGCTCTTTGTGTGAAAAGATACAAAGCATTTCTCAACAGTTTTTTGGCTTTAAAAACTGGACTGAACATAAACACTTTGGTTTATTAGTCCACCATTCTTTTACATCCCGCAACATGTATCCTCTCAGCACACACCTTCCAATTGTGCATAGTTCAACTCTGATAGCTGCATATGTCCTGTGTGCACATTCCTCCCAGTCACCTCTTTGGATCCGCTCTCTGATGTCTTGAGGATATCTCTTGTAGGACCTCATCAACAATAGATATGAGGTGTCTCTCTCTCGTATTATTTCCTCATCTCATGTCCACGCAAAGCCTTATTACACTCGATCCAGGTGAGGATCTGACAGACATATCTGGACATAAAATTGTTTGGCACTTGGTGAATGGCGCATGGTGATGTCTTTTTCAGTATTCTGCATCAAAAAATTGATGTATTTTGGAAATAAATATGATAATGTTGGCTTCCAAGCTGAATTGCATTACTCTAGAAATGTGTCCATGGATCAGCCATGGGACGGCATAGTGGTAGAGTTGCTACCTTACAGCAGCAGAGACCCAGGTTCCATCCTGACCACGGGTGATGCCTGTATGGAGTTTGCATGTTCTCCCTGTAACCGCATGGGCTTTCTCCTGGGGGTTCTCTCATTCCAAAGACGTGAGCGTTTCTAGGTTAATTGGCTTCTGTAAGTTGTCCTTAGTGGGTAGGATAGAACTAGTGGACAGGTGGTTGGTTGGTTGGCTGGTTGGCACAGACTTGGTGGGACAAAGGGCCTGTGTCCAAGTGTTGCCTTGAAACTAAACTAAACTACATCAGCCATTTAAGTACCATGACTTAATTTCAGTGGAAATTAGCTTGCGTTATTTCTAAGCACGCCTGTCATTGTTTGTGTCCGGCTTACTCTCGGCTTACTTTAAAGGGAATCATACTTACATCGTCTCAGTCTGATTCAGCGGGGTACACGTCATGTTATTTATTTATAGGCTCTACATTATGGGGGTCCAACCAAGTATCACCATTATGCAAATGCTTACATGCTACCCTCACAGAGTAATTGAACCACCCTAAACCTTCCGACACTGAACAATGAGCACTCATCACTTTCAATTGCTGACTCTTGACGCAACCATTTCTTTTGTTCATGATCCTCTTCTGGCTCCAAACTCATTTGTTTCCCTTTGCAGGTTATACAAAGGCAATGGACACAAAGGAAATTCTTAGGGTCATAAGTAATAAGAGCGGAATTAGGCCATTCAGCCCATCAAGTCTACTCATGGCTGATCTATCTCTCCCGCTTAACCCCATTCTCCTGCCTTTTCCTCATAACCCCTGACACCCGCACTAATCTATCTATCTCTGCCTTCTTTCTCTGAATAGGGCCCAACCCATTAGCCTCTGATGTAATTGGGCAATACCAGGATTCCATGTGTAGTTGACGAGCAATACAATTCCTGGCATGCTGTTATGTGACAAATTAATGCTGTAATGTATTTCTAGATTTTAATTCTCTGGCGCTGCAAATGTTGTAAGGTAGCAACTCTACCTCTGTGCCACCGTGAGAGAATAGAATCACAGACTCAGTCATACAGCACGGAAACAGGCCCTTCGGCCTAATTATTCGATGCTGACCAAGAAGCCCCATTTAAGTTACTTCCATTTTCCCACATTTGGCCCTTATCCTTCTAAACCTTTCCTGTACGTGTACCTGTCCAAGAGACTTTTAAATGTTATTTTTATTTCTGCCTGAACTACTTCCTCTGGCAGCTCATTCTATATATGTTTGAAAAAGTTGCCCCTCAGGTTTCTATGAAATCTTTACCCTCTCACCTTACACCTCTTTACTTAGGTTCTTGATTCCCCTAACCTGGGCAGATTGCTGCAAAGTTGGAAGGAATAGGATGTGTATTGGGTTGAGATAATGTACAGAGTGCATGGTCAACTGGCCATTATAAATGTATCCAGACTAATGTGAACTTCCTTCAGTTCCTCCAGCACCCAAGATCCTCTTTCCCCTAGTACTTCAGGGAGATTGTTTGTGTCTTCCTTAGTGAGGACAGAACCAAAGTACCTGTTCAACTCGTCTGCCATTTCCCTGATCCCCATAATAAATTCACCTGTTTTGTCTTCAAGGGACCCATATTTGTCTTAACTAATTTTTTTTCTCTTCACATACCTAAAGAAGCTTTTACTATCCTCCTTTATATTCTTGACTAGCTTACCTTCGTACTTTATCTTTTCTCCCTGTATTGCCTTTTTAGGTACCTTCTGTTGATCTTTAAAAGTTTCCCAATCCTCTGGCTTCCCGATCATCTTTGCCATGTTAAACGTCTTCACTTTTATTTTTATACTGTCCTTGCCACGGTTGCCTCTTACTCTCCTTAGAATCTTTCTTCCTCTTTTGAATGAAATGATCCTGCATCTTCTGGAATATTCCCAGACATACTTGCCATTGCTGTTCCACTGGCAATCTTAAACTATGGGTCAAAAAGTAATTGAGAAGACGGCCTGAAATATCTGAGGGATAAAAATATATTTCTACTTGTATTCAAGAGCAGAAGAATGGAACAGTAGGAGTGGCAAGAGACCACTGTAGCAGAAGGACTATGTGTAATGTGGTGGGACAATTACAACCATCAACCAATCCCAATTGCAGTTCTCCAATCCAGGTCAATTAGAACCTCAATATCCAATAATGGTTAAGAAACAATTAGGACAGGTTTGGAGGGATATGGCCAAACACAGGCAGGTGGGACCAGTGTAGATGGGACATGTTAGTCATTGTGGGCAAGGTGGGCCATAGGGCCTGTTTCCACATTGTCACTCTATGATTCTATGCTAATTTGGAGCCTAATGTAGGAAGATAAATGACTACAGGACATAATAAATGAAGGCATTGAAGTGGGGTTGCTGGCAACGGAGAAAAGGAAGTACATCCTCTGTGTAGGAAACTGCAGATGCTGGTTAAATCGAAGGTGGACACAAAATGCTGGAGTAACTCAGCGGGACCAGCAGCATCTCTGGAGAGAAGGAATGGGTGACATTTCGGGTCAAGACCCTGCTTCAGACCCTTCTGAAGAAGAGTCTCGGCCGGACCCTGAAGTACTTCCTCTGTTCCTTTGTACCATTCTCTTGTCACATTGTCAGAAACTCATTTTTACAAAGCACAGCATCATGGATTGGGTGTAAATATCCATTGATATGGGCTTTTTTATATTTAATAAACACTTTAAAATATTTATTGGATTTGTCTTTAAATCATACACATGAAGCCTTTCCATTATCTGTTTTACATCATGTTTTCATTTCATTTTCACAGGATATTAATTAATTAATAAATAAATAAATCAATTAATTGATTAATTAATTAATTGATTAATTAAAGGGTTATTTGGCCAGAGTCAATGCTATCTTCCAGAAGTACTTCCAGAAGTATCAATCTCCAATTTACTTCACACATCAGGTCCTCCCAATTCATCTGTCACCCATATCATAGGGACAATGTTTACCATTGGCAAATAAACTAGCAGCGTCTTTGGATGTGGAGTGAAACACGAGTCACCTGGGGAAATCCCAAGAGGAGCACATAAACCACACATGGAAAGCACTCGTGGTCAGGAAAACACCTGGGTCACTGAAGCTACGTGCAAACTGCAGTGTCACTGTGCCACCCTGTTTAGATTACGTCAGATTAACCTCACCTTTTCTGCTTAACATCACACTTTTATTAGTAACCACATTTTCTCTTTTTTTCAATTCAACTTTAATGTCATTGCACAAATACAAGTAAGGGTACAACGAAATGCAGTTTAGTGTCAGTCCATAGTATAGTGCAATATAGAAATAAAAATAAAAATACAGAGTAATCAAACAATAATCGAACAATGTGGACGGAGAGACTGGAGAAGTCTATCGGCGGGACTCCGAGTTCAGCAATGTGATGGTATTATTGTAGAAGCTGTTCCTCATCCTACTGGTACGTGACCTGAGGCTCCTGTACCGCCTCCCTGATGGGAGGAGGGCAAACAGTCCATGGTTGGGGTGGGAGGGGTCTTTAATGATCTTCCCGGCCCGTCTCAGACACCGTTTTCGGTGGAGGGCATCCATGGCAGGGAGCGGGGCACCGATGATGTACTGCGCGGTTTTCACCACCCGTTGTAGTGCATTCCTGTCCGCTACGGTGCAACTGCTGTACCATACCGTGAAGCAGGTGGTCAGGATGCTTTCGATGGTACAGCGGTAAAAGTTGGTCAGGATCTGGGGGGACAGGTGAGCTTTCTTGAGCCTCCTCAGGAAGTAAAGACGCTGCTGCGCCTTTTTGATCAGCTTGGAGGTGTTGAGGGACCAGGACAGATCCTCCGAGATGTGTACCCCGAGGAATTTGTAGTTGGAGACGCGCTCCACCTCAGTCCCGTTTATATGGATGGGGGTATGTCTGCCCCCTCTGATCTTCCTGAAGTCAACAATAATTTCCTTCGTCCTCTTTGCCCTTCCTTTAGCTGACTCCACCCCATACCATTATCTTCCGAAATATGAAGATAAATAGAATTAGAGCGAGAAACAGGAGTGTTTGGCCAACCCACTTCCACCAACCATCTGGCAGTCATTTCTACACTAATCCTATCCAAACAGATTTTATTCTCCTCACATTCTTATCAACCTTCTCCAGATTCCTCCTCTCACCTACACACAAAGGACAATTTAAAATCGGCGATAGTGTGGAAATACATTGTGTGGGGAAGGAACTGCAAATGCTGGTTTAAACCGAAGATAGACACAAAAAGCTGGAGGACCACCGGGTGGCACCAGCAATGGCTGCCGTGCCAACAGACTGTCTGTCCTTTGCTTCTTTGTGTTTTGTGGTAAATGTATAGTTTTGGTGTTCTTTAGCTTGTTTTATGTGGGGTGGGGGGTGCGCGGGGGTGGGAGAAACGTTTTCGAATCTCTTACTTCGAAGGAGAAACGATTTTTTTTGCCGTATAGTATCTCCGTCCGCACTGCGGCCTAACATCGAGGAGTTGGCGGCTTTTGCAGGAAACCGATTTCGAGAGCTCCACCACGGGTGCCTACGGGACTTTAACATCACGGAGCCCGCGTTCCTCCTGCCAGGACCACATGGACCCTAGCTGTGTGTGTTGCATTGTGAGGTGAATTCCAGAGTCGTAGAGTAGAAGTATAACAACAGTGAACTGCAGCTGTGCCTTTACGTTTCTGTTTGCAGGCCATGTCCAATGTCAGGTGAAAGACCACAAGCATGTTTGAGCAAAGTCAGAACCTGATTACAGGCCTGTATGGGCATGTTGAGTGCTTAGTTCAGCAGTCTGAAAAATTGGTCATCCATTATATGTAGCACCAATTAACATCATGTAAATGCACAACATTGCTGATACCAGTGGTGCTACAGTTGGAAGACAACTTGTTCTGTTTGATCTTTAGAAGGATGAGAGGATTTCTTATTGAAACATATAAGATTATAAAGGGTTTGGACACGCTAGAGGCAGGAAACATGTCCCCGATGTTGGGGGAGTCCAGAACCAAGGGCCACAGTTTAAGAATAAGGGGTAAGCCATTTAGAACGGAGATGAGGAAAACATTTTTTCTGACAGAGTGTTACACAAAAAAGCTGGAGAAACTCAGCGGGTGCAGCAGCATCTATGGAGCGAAGGAAATAGGCAGCTGCGTTATCTCTTCAAGATATACTCTACTGCGTTATCTCTTCAAGATATAAACGTTGCCTATTTCCTTCGCTCCATAGATGCTGCTGCACCCGCTGAGTTTCTCCAGCTTTTTTGTGTAACCTTCGATTCTCCAGCATCTGCAGTTCCCTCTTAAACACTGTGTATACTTTTCTGACAGAGTGTTGTGAGTCTGTGGAATTCTCTGCAGAGGGCAGAGGAGGCCGGTTCTCTGGATACGTTCAAGAGAAAGCTAAATAGGGTTCTTAAAGATAGCGGAGTCAGGGGATATGGGGAGAAGGCAGGAACGGGGTACTGATTGTGGATGATCAGCCATGATCACATTGAATGGCAGTGCTGGCTCGAAGGGCCGAATGGCCTAGTCCTGCACCTATTGCCTGGTGTCTATTGTCTATCTTGCATTTGTGCACGCCAGGTTGATTGCATTCGTTGAAACAGGGTGGACCACTTGAAGGTTGCAATCTTGGGGTGATGGGGTGAAGGGGTGAAGGCAGGAGAATGGGGTTGAGAGGGGAAGATAGATTAGCCATGATTGAATGTTCATCCTTCCTGATACTTATGGCAATCTGAGATAGTTATTCAGAATATTTATGCTGCAACTATGTACTAACATTCCTTTCGTAAAGGAAAGGCTTAAGTCATAGATTTAAAATAGTGATTGACTGGAAACACAAGGGACTGCAAATGCTGGTTTACAAAAATAGACACAAAGTGCAGGAGTAACTGGAGCAAAGTGTTGGATCAGCCAAACATCTCTGAAGGACCCCTATTTCCTCCAGTTACCCAGAGATGACGTGCTTCCGGTTGCAGGAACGTTGAGAACATGAAGGCGGCATGAGTACCCGGCCCACCCCTGGCGTATTTGTCTGCACGTGGGACCAGGAGCTCTCTGGCTCCCTGGCCTGCAAATTCTCTATCCCCTCCCACAATGCCACATTTATTCCCTACCAGCTTTGGGTGAAACTTTACCCCCCTTGCTCAGTTATTGTGGACTATCGACAATAACACAAAACAACCCTTCCCCCCCCCCCCCGCCCCCACTGCACCCCCCCCCCCCCCCCCCATGGTCCTTTTGTTGTGTGGGTTTACTGTGGTAACTTTGTCTTCAAAACATATTTAATTTGAAGTGTGGGTTTACTCCGAGATCTTCAGTTTCCTCCCACACTTCAAAGATGTACAGGTTTGTAGGTTAATTGACTTGTTATAAAAATGTAAATTGTCACTAGAGTCTGTATGGTTGTGTTAATGTACAGGGATCACTGGTCGGTGTGGACTCGGTGGGCTGAAGGATACAAGGAACTGCAGATGCTAGTTTACAAAAAATGACAAAATGCTGGAGTTACTCAGTGGGTCTGGCAGCTCCATGGAGAAAATTGATTGGCGACATCTCGAATTAGGACCCTTATTTCCTGCTCCACTGTGAAATCTCAATCAAAATATGCCTTCTTTGAAGAAGTTTTCCTCCTCTCTCCGACAGGGGTTCTGAAATACCCTCTCTCACAGCTGCTCGTCTGTGATTCCTGCTGTTCTTCTGCAGTCTGAATAAGGGTCCCGGCCCAAAACGTCAGCTACCCATGTTCTCCAGGGATACTGCCTGACCAGCTGAGTTACTCCAGTACTGTGATTTTTTTTTGAACTACCGTTACCTCTATATTTCCTAAAGTCACTTTACCCTTGTATCTTATCTAAATTCTCTTCATTTGTAAATTGAATTGCTTCCTGTTTTCTGTCAAGTAGTGGCCCTATAATCTTTGTACCTGTTTGTAAATACCTCCATGTTCCACCAGTTTCAGATTCCAACATCCATGTACACCCACCCTCGGACCATCGTTGATCGGACTGTATTGGACTTAACTTGCACTAAACGTAACTCACGATATTCCCTTTATCATGTATCTGTACACCATGGATGGGTCAATTGTAATCACATATAGTCTTTCTGCTGACTGGTTAACACGCAACAAAAGCTTTTCACTGTACCTTGGTAAACGTGATAATAAACTAAGCTCAGACTCATACCCAAATACTTCAAATGCTAGCTTCAACCTTTTCTGCATCCATTGCATCTTCACCATTGATCACTGAGCACCCAGCAAGTTTGATTATCCACCAAAAAAATATTCTTTCTTTGTTTTTATTTCATTTTGTTTTTATTTCATTTCACTTTTATTTAAAGAAAATGTTATGACGTTGTTTATTGTACCAAGCTTACAATTAGATCACCTCCGGGCTTGATTTCCTTTCCCTGTTCATTGACTTGGGCGGTACGATGACGCAGCAGTAGATTTGCTGCCTTACAGCACTTGCAGCGCCGGTTTGATCCCGGCTACCGGTGCAGTCTGTACGGAGTTTATATTTTCTCACGTGGGTTTTCTCTGAGATCTTCAGTTTCCTTCCACACTCCAAAGGCGTACAGGTACGTAGGTAAATTGGCTTGGTAAATGTAAAAATTGTCCTTAGTGTGTGTAGGATAATGTTAATATGTGGCGATTGCTGTTCGGTGGGGACGAAGGGCCTCATTTCACGTTGTATCACGAAACTAAACTAAACTAAACTAAACTACTCAAGAAATACCTTATAATGCTATAACTCTACTTGACAACCACAAATTCTAAGTGCAGAACTTTGAAATAAGCAAATGTAACACATTAAACCCTTTTACCAAGGCATAAGTTGCAATTAGATTTCTGGAGAGTATGTGGCTGATCAGATTCCCTCATCTTCCTGAATATTTGTTTGTTGTATTCACTGGCTTTTTGTTCTTTCCAAAAATCCTTGCCCCTTTATAACTTACTGTATTTCCCAGCAATGAAGACACTATTTTTTACCCTAAAATAACTCAAATAATTCTTTACTCAGAGAGTGGTGGCGGTGTGGAATGAGCTTCCAGTGGAAGTGGTGGAGGCAGGTTCATTGGTATCATTTAAAAATAAATTGGATAGGCATATGGATGAGAAGGGAATGGAGGGTTATGGTATGCGTGCAGGCAGGTGGGACTAAGGGGAAAAAAAAATTTGTTCGGCACGGACTTGTAGGGCCGAGATGGCCTGTTTCTGTGCTGTAATTGTTATATGGTTATATGGTTATAAGGCCTGCAAATTTACCTGAGTCTTGGAGGCCGAAGGTTGGATTGTTAGCAAGAAAGATAGACTTGGCTATCCCTCAGTACAGCGGCTATAAATGGACAGTGCCGGTGGGCGGGGGAGAGTTCCTTCCACAGCGTGTGGGGAGTCTGGCCCGGGTTAGCACGGCTGGGCCGCCAGGGATAAAGTTGCGGGGAGGGCAGGAACGTTGAGAAGGAGGGGGGTTGGAGATCATGCCAGCAACTCACTCAGTAGGTCGGGTGGCTGCGAGCGGCGGTTGGGACTGGACAGCGGAACTGCAGCCAGTCCCGGGGTTCACAGGCGAACTGGGCGCTACAGCCAGTCCCGGGGCAGACGACCTGGGAACTGCAGCTGGTCCCAGGCACACAGGTGATCTGTAAACTGCAGAAAACTAAGTATTATTAGAATGTATTATTATCAATTTATGTATTATTAATTTGTATTATTACTAATTACTAATTTAGTTAGTATCTATTATTACCTCCATTTATTAACTATGGTGATAGATGTGGCCCACCATCCACTCACAAACATGGGTCCTGGCCCCTAGGCAAAAAAGGTTGCTGACTGCTGGACTAAACCAAACCCTAAATCCTGTCCCGCAAGCCTTTTTTCAAAATTTTGCAACTCAAAATAGGGGTGCGTCTTCATTGCCGGGAAATACGGTAACTAGTTTGTTGAGTAACCCCTAATAACTTTAACATTAGAAAATAAATATTGGAAGACAGTCTGGCAAATACATTTAATGTTCAGTTTCTGAACTGTTAGTGAGTTCTTAAAGTCATGAAATGTTGTGTTCTCAAATGGGCAGAATCCATTTACAATGTAAAGGGAATTGTACACATCAATATTTTACCACTATGCTTAAAAACAGAGTTGCTGTAATAAATTCTGTTAGTTCGTTCAGTGCAAGTTACTTCTAAAGTCTCTGTTCTCATTTTGTGTGCAGATAGTGGTGTAACCACTGGTGATGGCAGTGTTGTTATTTCATTAATTTTGGTACATTCCATTCCGTGCTTTGTAACTAAGTTCGGTGAACAGGATCGATAGGTGCACAGGTAGAATGTGACCTGTAATTCTTCGAGCAATGCATTGGAAAGGCTTACAGCAAACTATATTTTACCGAGATGAATGAGAATTTCTCTGATATTTCATCAAAATGAGTTCCGCTGCACGTGTCTTATTTCTCTCTGGGTGACTGGTCACTCCTCTGAATTGTACATGGATTGACCAACATAGTACAGACAGCTTTTTGGTTTGGGATAGAATAGAAATATGCCTGAACATCCATTTCAGTATCAGACCAAATCCATGTTTTCTTCGAAATCAAATATCTCCAACTTGCACAAAATGTTATTACCAGAAAGTGTTGCCTTAAAATTGTTCTCTAGTTATGCAGAGTCAAAGACAAAATTGTTATTTAAACGTGTTAAAATAACAATTTAATCTATCCTAATTGAGGATTATAAATGACAAACATTGATAACTTCTTGGGAATGGCATTGGTAGCAGGAGAATGGTAATTAGATCAAACAAATACAGATAATGCCAAAAACAGTCAGTAGGTCAGGCACATCTGTGGTAGGAGGAACAGAGAAAACATTTCAGACCAAAACCCTTTACGCAGATGCAACCTAACCTGCATTGTATTTCTGTGATTTTCTGCTTTTGTTTCATGTTTATGGCATCAGCAGTTCTTTGATTATTAACACAAAATTATTTAATTTCCTTTGTAGTGTCTGAAATTTAGCCTTACACCTCCTTTACCATTTAGTCTTCTAATATCCAAATTGTGAACCAATAGTCAGGAAAATATGAAGGAATCCTATTGCCCTGCAGGAAACATTTTGTTCTTTACTTGACCCCTTGTATCATCTCAAATTTACACTGTTCCAGTCATCCATTATTTTTCTTCCTCTTACACTTCCTTCCACATGTCTATTCTACTCCAGAAAGGTATATCTGACTGCATATCTTGATTTTCTTCCAAGAATTTAATTCAGAAGAAATTTAACCAGAGGTGGTTAAATTATTAGGTAATATTGTAATTTGTGAATTGCAGACACGAAGTACTGAAGGGGATTATGCTTTGAAAGAAGAGTACTAGTTAAAATTGCTTCTTTTTCTGAGTGCCTTTCCATCTTGCAAAATGTCTGCCCAGCTCACTTTTCAAATTGTTCATGGCATCAGCTTTTGCCATCTTTTCAAGGAGGATATTCCTGCGACCAGCAATTCTGCTTAAAAAAAAAAGAATCTCTGCTCATCTCCCTGTGAGAATTACAACATTACTTCTTTACTAAAAGAATGCAGAATCAGGCTGTATCTTTAACTTGAATATTAAGGACTTGGCAATTCATTACAAAATATCTGTTTTTTACATTTCCAGTTTTATTTGTGAGGGGCAGGTACACTTTGAACATGAAAGGTGATCAGGTGTACTATAGTTTTAATTCAGTGTGTATTTACAATCATGCATATTCATCGCCACTTTTACCTACAATTATTCCTCTATTTCCTACTCCCTTCTCAATCCTAATCCAGGGTTTCAACCCAAAATATTGACCATTCATTTTCCCACACAGGCACAGCTCGACCCGCTGAATTGCTCCAGCAGATTGCTTACAGCATCAGCAATCTGTGTCTCTATTGAAGACGGTATACCTTGAAGAGACTTTGCACTGGAGTAGTCAGATGGAGACAACAGGTGCTGGAATCCGGAGCAGCAAATTTGTTGGTAGAAAGGAATGGTGTTGAAACCATTATCTGAATGGTGGCCGATTAGGAAAAGGGGAGATGCAACGAGACCTGGGTGTCATGGTACATCAGTCATTGAAAGTAGGCACGCAGGTGCAGCAGGCAGTGAAGAAGGCGAATGGTATGTTAGCATTCATAGCAAAAGGATTTGAGTATAAGAACAGGGAGGTTCTACTGCAGTTGTGAGACCACACCTGGAGTATTGCGTACAGTTTTGGTCTCCTAATCTGAGGAAAGGCATTCTTGCCATAGAGGGAGTACAGAGAAGGTTCACCAGACTGATTCCTGGGATGTCAGGACTTTCATATGAAGAAAGACTGGATAGGCTCGGCTTGTACTCGCTAGAATTTAGAAGAGTGAGGGGGGATCTTATAGAAACTTACAAAATTCTTGTGCAGATAGCTATGAATGTGCAGATAGCTATTAATAACTATGATATATTTGGGATCATGGAGACATGGCTCCAGGGTGACCAAGGCTGGGAGCTGAACATCCAGGGATATTCAATATTCAGGAGGGATAGACAGAAAGGGAAAGGAGGTGGGGTAGCGTTGCTGGTTAGAGAGCAGATTAACGCAATAGAAAGGAAGGACATTAGCTTGGAGGATGTGGAATCGATATGGGTAGAGCTGCGAAACACTAAGGGGCAGAAAATGCTAGTGGGGGTTGTGTACAGGCCACCTAACAGTAGTACTGGAGTTGGAGATGGCATCAAACAGGAAATTAGAAATGCGTGCAACAAAGGTAAAACAGTTAGAATGGGTGACTTCAATCTACATATAGATTGGGTGAATCAAATTGGCAAGGGTGCTGAGGAAGAGGATTTCTTGGAATGTATGTGGGATAGTTTTCTAAACCAACATGTAGAGGAACCAACGAGAGAGCAGGCTATTCTAGATTGGGTATTGAGTAATGAGGAAGGATTAGTTAGCAGTCTTGTTGTGCGTGGCCCCTTGGGCAAGAGTGACCATAATATGGTTGAGTTCTTCATTAGGATGGAGAGTGACATTGTTAATTCAGAAACAAGGGTCCTGAACATAGAAAGGTAACTTTGAGGGTATGAGACGTGAATTGGCCAAGATAGACTGGCAATTGATTCTTAATGGATTGATGGTGGATATGCAATGGACGGCATTTAAAGACTGCATGGATGAACTACAACAATTGTTCATCCCAGTTTGACAAAAAAATAAATCAGGGAAGGTAGTGCATCCGTGGATAACATGGGAAATCAGGGATAGTACCAAAACAAAAGATGAAGCGTACAAATTAGCCAGAAAAAGCAGCATACCAGAGGACTGGGAGAAATTCAGCAGAGGAGGACAAAGCAGAGTCCAGCAGAGGAGAACAAATGGTTTAATTAGGAAAGGGAAAATAGATTATGAAAGAAAACTGGCAGGGAACATAAAAACTGACTGCAAAAGCTTTTATAGATATGTGAAAATAAAAAGATTAGTTATGACGAATGTAAGTCCCTTGCAGTCAGAAACAGGTGAATTGATCATGGGGAACAAGGACATGGCAGACCAATTGAATAACTACTTTGGTTCTGCCTTCACTAAGGAAGACATAAATTATCTGCCGGAAATAGCAGGGGACCGGGGGTCAAATGAGATGGAGGAACTGAGTGAAATCCAGGTTAGCCGGGAAGTGGTGTTAGGTAAATTGAATGGATTAAAGGCCGATAAATCCCCAGGGCCAGATAGGCTGCATCCCAGAGTACTTAAGGAAGTAGCCCCAGAAATAGTGGATGCATTAATGATCATTTTTCAAAACTCTTTAGATTCTGGAGTAGTTTCTGAGGATTGGAGGGTAGCTAATGTAACCCCACTTTTTAAAAAGGGAAGGAGAGAGAAAACGGGGAATTACAGACCAGTTAGTCTAACGTCGGTTGTGGGGAAACTGCTAGAATCAGTTATTAAAGATGGGATAGCAGCACATTTGGAAAGTGGTGAAATCATTGGACAAATTCAGCATGGATTTATGAAAGGTAAATCATGTCTGACGAATCTTATAGAATTTTTCGAGGATGTAATTAGTAAGGTGGATAAGGGAGAACCAGTGGATGTGTTATATCGGGACTTTCAGAAGGCTTTCGACAAGGTCCCACATAAGAGATTAGTATACAAACTTAAGGCACACGGTATTGGGGGTTCAGTATTGATGTGGATAGAGAACTGGCTGGCAGACAGGAAGCAAAGAGTAGGAGTAAACGGGTCCTTTTCACAATGGCAGGCAGTGACTAGTGGGGTACCGCAAGGCTCAGTGTTGGGACCCCAACTATTTACAATATATATTAATGATCTGGATGAGGGAATTGAAGGCAATATCTCCAAGTTTGCAGATAACACTAAACTGGGGGGCAGTGTTAGCTGTGAGGAGGATGCTCGGAGGCTGCAAGGTGACTTGGATAGGCTAGGTGAGTGGGAAAATGCATGGCAGATGCAGTATAATGTGGATAAATGTGAGGTTATCCACTTTGGTGGAAAAAACAGGAAAGTAGACTATTATCTGAATGGTGGCCGATTAGGAAAAGGGGAGATGCAACGAGACCTGGGTGTCATGGTACACCAGTCATTAAAAGTAGGCATGCAGGTGCAGCAGGCAGTGAAGAAGGCGAATGGTATGTTAGCATTCATCGCAAAAGGATTTGAGTATAGGAGCAGGGAGGTTCTACTGCAGTTGTACAGGGTCTTGGTGAGACCACACCTGGAGTATTGCGTACAGTTTTGGTCTCCTAATCTGAGGAAATACATTCTTGCCATAGAGGGAGTACAGAGAAGGTTCACCAGACTGATTCCTGGGATGTCAGGACTTTCATATGAAGAAAGACTGGATAGACTCGGTTTGTACTCGCTAGAATTTAGAAGATTGAGGGGGGATCTTATAGAAACTTACAAAATTCTTAAGGGGTTGGACAGGCTAGATGCAGGAAGATTGTTCCCGATGTTGGGGAAGTCCAGAACAAGGGGTCACAGTTTAAGGATAAGGGGGAAATCTTTTAGGATTGAGATGAGGAAAACATTTTTCACAGTGTGGTGAATCTCTGGAATTCTCTGCCACAGAAGGTAGTTGAGGCCAGTTCATTGGCTATATTTAAGAGGGAGTTAGATGTGGCCCTTGTGGCTAAAGGGATCAGGGGGTATGGAGAGAAGGCAGGTACAGGATACTGAGTTGGATGATCAGCCATGATCATATTGAATGGCGGTGCAGGCTCGAAGGGCCGAATGGCCTACTCCTGCACCTATTTTCTATGTTTCTATGTTTCTTAAGGGGTTGGACAGGCTAGATGCAGGAAGATTATTCCCGATGTTGGGGAAGTCCAGAACAAGGGGTCACAGTTTAAGGATAAGAGGGGAAATCTTTTATGCCCAAGATGAGAAAATCATTTTTTACACAGAGTGGTGAATCTCCGGAATTATCTGCCGCAGAAGGTAGTTGAGGCCAGTTCATTAGCTATATTTAAGAGGGAGTTAGATGTGGCCCTTGTGGCTAAAGGGATCTGGAGAGAAGGCAGGTGTTTTGATTTGGATGACCAGCCATGATCCTATTGAATGGCCGTGCAGGCTCAAAGGGCCGAATGGCCTACTCCTGCACCTATTGTCTATGTTTTTATGTTTCTATGAAACCCTTCATCAGGGCTGAAGAAAGCTCTCAATCTAAAACATCACCCATTCCTTCTATCCAGAGATGCTGTTTGGCCCGCTGAGTTACTCCAGCATTTTGTGTCTATCTTGTGAGAGTTCCTCAAGCAGGTTGCTTGCTGTTACAAATAAACTTCCCCCTTTGCCTCCTAATCCACTTATCTAGACTCCTGATTGATATCAGTGGGGTAATAAAATCTGAGGGCTGTTTTCCCAGTGTAATGCTGGAGAATCCCAGCTGGTCTGGGCTCCTAGCCGAGTGACAGATGCTGCGCCATCTGTCATTGGGTAAGTATTGGACACCTGGGTACAACAGTACATATGTAGAAGTCTGACACTTAATTGAGTTGACTGAATGCTCGGCTCTCGCCAGCAAGATGTGCTCCTAAACATTAGAAAAAGCTTCCCATTACCAAGTTCAAACTAACAGGTCCATTACAATTTAATATCTGGGAGAATAACCTCCATTTAGTATATTAAACCATGCTCATCTTGGTGCGTAATTATGAGTCTCACAATGTTTATTGGGTCAGATGTTGTTGATAATATGTGAATGATATCTGCTGTTATGAAAGGGCAACTGTATCAGGATATTGATAGATGTGAATCGCACATCTCCAGAATTTGTTGCTGATTTCTGTCTTTACATATGTACCATGGATAACTGGTCTTGGATGTTTATCTAAATACAGCATTGGAAGAACTCAACGGGTCAGGCAGCATATGTGGGGGGAACAGACAAGTGATATTTTAGGTTGGGGCCTTCTTCAGACTAATTTTAGTAGGGGGGGGGAGTTGGAAAAGAGTGGTGGTAGTGGGACAAAGCCTGGCATGTGATAGGTGGATACAGCTGTTGATTGGCAGATGTATGGATTGAGGCAAGAGGTGAAAGAGAGACAAAGAGGTGTCCTATAAGGAGATAAGAGAATTGGAATGTAAAGACAGAGGAATGGATATTGATGGAAGAGGACAAGAGGAGAGGGGAAAATGGGAGAATAAAAGGGAAATGGAGGCTTGGGGATGGGAGATGAGTGTATCAAGGAGGGGGAAGGGGCAGGGTGATGGGGTGGAGGGAAATGAGTAGGGCGGTATCGGTACATGTATCTGTGAATGGCTCGATTGTAGTCATGTATTGTCCTTCCGCTAGCTGGTCAGCATGCAACAAAAGCTCACTGTACCTTGGTACACGTGACAATATACTAAACTAAATGGAGATGTTAGGATAAACGTGTGGGCAATGAAGCAGACGTATTACTTGAAATTGAAGAATTTGATGTTTTGTCATCGCTCTGCATGTAGATATGCGTTCTTTAAAATGTTAAATGTTAAAAAAATAATCGACTTTTCCTTTGTGCTTTTCTTGCTCCCTCTTAATCCAGTCTTATTTCAGTCCTCTTATTTCTCTTTCTTTATCTGGTTTGACTAATTCACCATCCATCTCCATTGTTGCTTTATATTTTTGGACCCTTCAAGCTCCTTCTTTAATCATCTTATCCTTCGGTGAGGGAATAACTATCTTGCTGCTTTTGCTTTGCCACAATCATTATTAGCATTTTCAAAAATTTATGGTGCAAGTATTTTTTTATTCAAAATATGCAGAATAAGGTCTAATTAATAAGATGATTCTTAGGGTCTAATGATATTCCCCAGTTCTATTAAAATGATAATCGTATTTTATTAACACTGTTTTAACATTCATTTTCCATAGATTTTCTGTGAAAATTTCACAATAAAAAAACATTCTGAAACCAGATAGATGTTATTGATGCAGTTTGTGAGAAGAATGATCAAGCATTTCTTCCCACTTTTTTGATACCTGACACCTCATTATTTGTTCATCAAAAGTTTATTCTGCTTTCATTTATCTTGGTATTTTGATGTTTTGGCAAAAATAAATTCTGCCCCAAAGTTAACATGAAATACCAACTCTTGGATCAAAGACTTATCATGCAGCATAATCTCTTTTATGAGTTGATTTCAGTTTTTTGACCAGATCTATTCATTGATGTGGGTATCAGGTACCTCTAATAAGCTGTCATCATGTCAGTAAAGACATCTAACTTTGTCATTCAGGTTACGTGTATTTCTATTCTTTGATTTTGTACATGTAACAGCAGAATTAAAGATGATATTCACTGTTTTTGCCTGCAGGGAGAACATTGCCATTTCATTCTATTTTTTACTTAAAATGCATCTAAGGTGCAATTGGCATAACCATATGGATTATGCATACTATTTTTATTTTCATCTTTACAATGACAATCATTCTCTCCTCCAGAAGATAATTTTATTGCCCCAGATCATTCAGCTTTTGAACAACTTTTAACCTCATAATTCACTCGAAATACTTTTTAATTGATCTTAATTCAGTTGAACGATCCTGATGGTTGCAGAGAGATTAGAACATATTGCCTTCAGAGGCCCTTATTTGTATCCTATTATGTTGAAGAGTGATATGCCACTGATGTGTTGATCCGTAATAAATTCTCTCTGTTCTTTCCAAAGATAAGCCCTTGAAAGGTTACAAATGAACTTAAATAATACATTCACGCTGATCTACGACAAAAAGTCTCAAATAATATACTGAAATAAAAACATAAATTGTCATCAATATTTAGATCATAGAAACATAGAAAATAGGTGGAGGGTTAGGCCGGTCGGCCCGTCGAGCCAGCACCGCCATTCATTATGATCATGGCTGATCATCTAAAATCAGTACCCCGTTCCTGCTTTTTCCCCATATACCCTGACTCCACTATCTTCAAGAGCCCTATCTAGCTCTCTCTTGAAAGTATCCAGAGAACCAGACTCCACCACTCTCTGAGGCAGAGAATTCACAACTCTCTGTGTGAAAAAGCATTTCCTCATCTCTGTTCTAAATGGTTTATCCCTTATTCTTAAACTGTGGCCCCTGGTTCTGGACTCCCCCAACATCGTGAACATGTTTCCTGCCTCTAGCGTGTCTAAACGGTTAATAATCTTATATGTTTCAATAAGGTCACCACTCATCCTTCTAAATTCCAGAGTATACAAGCCCAGCAACACCATTCTCTCAGCATATGACAATCCTGCCATTCTGGGAATTAACCTTGTGAACTTACGCTGCACTCCCTCAATAGCAAGGATATCCTTCCTCAAATTTGGAGACCAAAACTGCACACTCCAGGTGTGGTCTCACTAGGGCTCTGTGCAACTGCAGAATTACCTTGTTGGTTCCTATATTTAGCTCCTCTTGTTATGAAAGCCAACATGCCACTTGCTTTCTTCACTGCCTGCTGTACCTGCATGCTTACTTACATTGACTGATGAACAAGGACCCCCAGATCCCGTTGTACTTCCCCTTTTCCCAATTTGACACCATTTAGATAATAATCTTCCTTTCTGTTTTGGCCACCAATGTGGATAACCTCACATTTATTCACATTAAACTGCATCTGCCATGCAACTGCCCACTCACCCAACCTGTCCAAGTCACCCTGCATCCTTATAATATCCTCCTCACAGTTCTATCCATGTCAGCATTCCACCCCAATACCATGTGCCCTAATTTTGCCTACTAATCTCCTATGTGGGACCTTATCAAACGCTTTCTGAAAGTCCAGGTACACTACATCCATTGACTCTCCCTTGTCCATTTCCTAGTTACATCCTCAAAAATGTCCAAAAGATTAGTGAAGCATAAATTCCCCTTCGTAAATTCATGCTGACTTGGACCAATCCTGTTACTGCTTTCCAAATGTGCGGCTATTTCATATTTTATAATTGACTCCAGCATCTTCCCTACCACCGATGTCAGGCTAACTGGTCTATAATTCCCTGTTTTCTCTTTCCTGTCTTTCTTAAAAGGTGGGATAACAATAGCTAACCTCAAATCCACAGGAACTGATCCTGAATCTATAGAACATTAGAAAATGATCACCTGGTAGGCTCCAATACAAGCTGCTCTAAGAATCCATCAGGGAGGCACTCCACAAACCCCCTTTCTTGGGGTCCACGATTTCTAGAGCCATTTGCTTAAGTACCCTGGGATGCAAACCATCAGGCCCATGGGATTTATCAGCCTTCAGTTCTATCAGTCCACCCAGCACCATTTCCTGCCTAATGTGGATTTCATTCAGTTCCTCCGCACCCCAGATCGTCTGGCCACTAGTACATCAGGAAGATTGTTTGTGTCCTCCTTAGTGAAGACGGATCCAAAATACCTGTTCAACTCATCTGCCATTTCCTTGTTCCCCATAATAAATTTACACTTTTCAGTCTTCAAGGGTCCAACTTTGGTCTTAACTAATTTTTTTCTCTTCGCATACCTAAAGAAGCTTTTACTATCTTCCTTTATATTCTTGGCTAGCTTACCTTTGTACCTCATCTTTTCTCCCCGTATTGCCTTTATAGTTATCTTCTGTTGCACTTTACACATTACCCAATCCTTTGGCCTCCCGCTCATCTTTGCTATGTTGTACTTCTTCTCTTTTATTTTTATACTGTCCCTGACTTCCCTTGTCAGCCATCGTCGCCCCTTACTTCCATTAGAATCTTTCTTCCTATTTGGAATGAACTGATCCTGCACCTTCTGTATTATTCCCTGAAATACCTGCCATTGTTGTTCCACTGTCATCCCTGCTAGGGTATCTTTCCAGTCAACCTTGGCCAGCTCCTCTCAAGGCTCCATAGACCCCTTTGTTCAATTGTAATACTGACACCTCCGATTTACCCTTCTCCCTCTCAAATTGTAGATTTAAACATCATTTTATGGTCTCTCACTTAAGTTTTTTTCCCTCTTGATTCCAGCCGGGCAACATAGGCAGCTTTTTAGGTTGCCAAATGATAGTTTAGGTGGTCATTTAAGATGGCTTGCATAATGTGTGCGATAATGTGATCGGACGAAGTGCGTAGTTACCAGTCGGAATTATGCTCAATGAAGCATTCACATATTATTTCTGCTTCAAATAAAGTCACAAACTAAACATGTTCACCAATCAAGGCATGATATATACCACAATGCAGCAAAATTATAATACAGTATGTATAGTATCTCAACTCTTTTTACACATTGCAATGAATGACATTTCTATTATTTCTTTCCATTTTCCACAATAATGTAGTTGGATTATTCAGTGTATGATCAACCTTGGTGAGACCAAGCGTAGGCTTGGCGATCGCTTCTCACAACACCACTCAGTTCGCATTAACCAACCTGATCTCCCGGTGGCTCAGCACTTCAACTCCCATTCCAAATCCGACCTTTCTGGCCTGGGCCTCCTCCATGGCCAGATTGAGGCCCACCGCAAATTGGAGGAACAGCACCTCATATTTCGCTTGGGTAGTTTACACCCCAGCGGTATGAACATTGGCTTCTCCAATTTCAGATAGTCCTTGCTTTCTCCCTCCTTCCCCTCCCATTCCCAGCCCTCCCACAGCCTACAGTCTCCGTCTCTTCCTTTCTTTTTCCCCCCCCCCCCCCCCGACATCAGACCAAAACGTCGCCTATTCCTTTGCTTCATAGATGCTGCCTCACCCGTTGATTTTCTCCAGCTTTTTTGTCTACGAGTGGGATCCCACCCCGGCGGGCGCTACCAAGTCCCGCGGCTGTTTAAGCCGCGCCGGGCGATGTATGGCCCCGCTCCAGGTCACTTTCAACCCCGCAATTTGGGCGGGAGAAGTTGCCGTTGCTGGTGTTCCATAAAGCAGTCTCCCACCGGGGACCCGCGAGCTCCCGGTGTCACCATCCATCGGAGTCAGGTCGCAGCAGCGTGCCACCACAGGTCTCCATGCTCCGAAGCCGGCCAGCTCCACGATGGTAGGTCCGGAGCTCCGGCAGGCTCCGTGACTTGAGCCCCCAAATCGTTCCGGTTGGAGGCCGCTCCACGGTGCTAGGCCCCAACGACAACGGAGACCCGAAAGGGAAAAGGTCGGGTCCCCGTACATGGAAGAGATTTAAAAGTTTCCCTCACCCACCCCCCCGCTCCCCACATATACCCAGTTAAAAACCCACTACAGACTATACCCTCAACGGGACAAAAAAAATAAGACAGACGGACTGCAGAGGCCGCTGCGACGTCGGTCGCGCCGCCCACCAGATGGTCATTTTACCCTTACAATTCCTTAGTTCTATCCATATTGACTCCTGTTTCAATGTCACCCCTTTGCAAGGGACTGAATTTCATTCCTCACCATCAGAGCTACCCCATCTCCTCTGCCCACCTGTCTGTCTTTTCGATAGGATGTATACTCTCGAATTTTCAGTTCCCAGCCCTGGCACTTGCAGCCATGTCTCTGTAATTCCCACATTCGATTGCCCCTCCACACTAGCTAACGGCAATTGTCATAGCAAAGAATCTAATTGTGGAATGTGAAGCCAAGCCAAAGTCATTGAAACTGGACTTTCATCATTCATTCGGCATGAATCAGTCATAGAGTCATTCTTTTCTCCAGAAATGCGGGCTGGCCTGCTGAGTCACTCTGGCATTTTGCATCTAGCTTCAGTGTAAGCAAGCATCTGCAGTTCCTTTATACACACAGAGTCATACAGCATGGAAAAAGTACCTTCAGCCCGACTTGCTTATGCTGACCAAGATGCCCCATCTACACTTAATCCAACCTTATCGCATTTGGGCCATATCTCTCTAAACCTGGTTTAAAATGATTTTTTTGAATTTGCCTTTTTTGTCTGTTCAGTCCAGGACATAGACAATAGATAATAGGTGCAGGAGTAGGCCATTCGGCCCTTTGAGCCAGCACCGCCATTCAATGTGATCATGACTTATCATCCACAATCAGTACCCCGTTCCTGCCTTCTCCCCATATCCCCTGACTGCTATCTTTAAGAGCTCTATCTAGCTCAAGAGAGTCAAGTCAAGAGTTTTATTATCATATGTCCCAGATGGGACAATGAAATTATTACTTGCTGCAGCACAACAGAATATGTGAATATGTAAACATTGTATATAACGGGGAAAAAAAAAAAAAGGAACTCTCTATTGAAAGTATCCAGAGAACCTGCCTCCACCGCCCTCTGAGGCAGAGAATTCCACAGACTCACAACTCTGTGTGAAAAAGTGTTTCCTCTTCTCTGTTCTAAATGGCTTACCCCTTATTCTTAAACTGTGGCCCCTGGTTCTGGACTCCCCCAACATCAGGAACATGTTTCCTGCCTCTAGCGTGTCCAAACCCTTAATAATCTTATATGTTTCAATAAGATCTCCTCTCAGCCTTCTAAATTCCAGAGTATACAAGCCCAGACGCTCCATTCTCTCAGCATATGCCAGTCCCGCCATCCCGAAAATTAACCTTCTGAACCTATGCTGCACTCCCACAATAGCAAGAATGTCCTTCCTCAAATTTTGAGAACAAAACTGTACACAATACTCCAGGTGTGGTCTCATTAGGGCCCTGTACAACTGCAGAATTACCTCTTTGCTCCTATACTCAACTCCTCTTGTTATGAAGGCCAACATGCAATTCGCTTTTTGGGGAAGCAAATTCAATCTCTGATTATTTTTACAGGAAAGATTGAGGTAGTTTTATCAAATGGGAATTTTTTAGGGCATTTGGTCTTACTGGTCAAATTAATCTTAATGCAATGAACAGGGAATTTACAAGATTGGTTTATTTTTTGCTCATCTTGAGTTAGGCAGCTGGGAATCAACCAAAGCCCGCAGTGCCTGGATTAATTAATTAATTTGTTTCCATAAGATTAAAAAATGAAATGCTCTCTTTGTAAATTGATTTTTATCCATGGAACATAAATAAGCCAGGAGCATGGTCCTGAAATTGGATGTATAGGAAGTTAACTGCAGGTGCTACTTTAAACCGAAGATAGACACAAAATGCTGGAGTAACTCAGCGAGCCAGGCAGCATCTCTGGAGAGAAGGAATGCGTGTTGTTTCGGGTCGAGACCCTTGTTCAGGCAGCGAGTCAGGGGAAAGGGAGTCATTGACGGAAATGTAGAGAGATATAAACAAATGAATGAAAGATATGCAAAAAAGTAATGATGATAAAGGAAACAGGCCATTGTTAGCTCCAATCGTTGTTGCCTTTTTACATATCTTTCATTAATTTGTTCTATATCTCTCTATATGACCATCAATATCTCTCAATAGACAATAGGTGCAGGAGTATGCCATTCGGCCCTTCGAGCCAGCACCACCATTCACTGTGATCATGGCTGATCATCCACAATCAGTACCCATTTCCTGCCCTCTCCCCATATCCCTTGACTCCGCTATCTTTAAGAGCTCTATCCCGTTTCCTTTTCCCCGGACTTTCAGCCTGAAGAGGGGTCTCGACGTCACCCATTCCTTCTTTGCAGAGATGCTGCCTGTCCTGCTGAGTTACTCCAGCATTTTGCGTCTATCCTGAAATTGGATACGTAGCCAGGTTAATACAAACTAAGCAGAGGATGCTTGTAGGTGAATAATCAGTTCCTGTTCGTATTTTCTACACTGCTATTTTTTTTCTTTTTCTTAATATGCTTCTCCATTCCTTGATTCCAAGCAGTGTCTTGATAATCAAATCATATTCCTAGAGCACAGGAAAAAATTATTTAACTTCTTTCAATGATTTTTTTCCCAAAGCCAATCAACCTTCAAACCTGCATATCTTTGGAGTGTGGGAGGAAATCGGAATACACTGAGAAAACACATGCGGTCACAGGGAGAATGTACAAACCAGACAGACAGCACCCAAAGTCAGGTTTTAACCTGGGTCTCTGGCACTGTAATAGGGATGTCTCACGGGAGGAGCTGACCCACGAGGTACCCCGAGTGAAAGACTCGTGGTTGTGTACGAGATCCCAAGTGTATGATCAAGAGTTTAACCGAGTTCCCACAGGTATGACAAGTTTGCCGTTTACTTGTCATTTCTGCAATGTTCCAAGTTCGTCTCCCGTGTTACTCTTGAGCCAATCCTGATTGAAGGTTTGTTTTAATAAGCAACAGTGTTATGTTTTAATAAGCAACAGTGTTAAAGAAGACCTCTCCATCCTGTGGATTCGTTTTAAAGATAGAATTCAGCGTGGTCCCTACAAAGGGAAAATACGCACCATCCAGTGCCAGAGCAGTTATACTTATGATTTGTTTGAAACGCACAGGTTTGATGTTTTCATTGAAGTTACTGCCATGTCTAAACACTGCGGGGAGACGGGAGATGAAATCTTTGAATGTGGACAGATGTGCACATCAGATTGTTGTGAGACGGAGCTCAGGGTTCGCCTCCTGAGCTGCTTTGGTGCCCAGGCGTGAGTTGAGGTGGAGAGAGGTGGGTGGGGGGGGAGGGGGTGTCATTAATCTCTCTGGGGTGGCATGGCTCTTGGGTTAGGCTGGGATCATTCTCTGCGGGATGATCTAGTGTACTGACTGTGTGGGCAGACACTTTGGAAGTGATTTCTCACCAGTCTCAAAAGCCGCTGTGTCTCCCTGTCCCTGGGATAGCAGGGGGTGATCAAACAGCACAATACCCCCCTCCCCCTTCACGCCAACACGAAGGGCAACAATCCCAAGGCTTTAGCGTCAGGAACAGCGGGCAGGTGACAACGCGAGAGAGATCATGCACTGTTAATAATAATAATAATAATAATAATAATAATAATAATAATAATAATAATAATAAATAATAATATCTTTTATTGTCATTGCACATCAGTGCAACGAGATTTAGTATGCAGCTTCCAACCGATGTCAAAAATAAATAAATAAATAAATAAACTGCGGCGTGACCATCCGAGGGAGACATTCCGGGGGGGGTGGGGGGCACTCAGCAGGGCCGATTCAGAGCCGCTATAACTCTGGGAATAAAGCTGTTTCTGAGTCTGGAGGTTCGGGCGTAGAAGGCCTTGTAACGTCTTCCGGAGGGAAGTAGTTCGAACAGTCCATTACAAGGGTGTGAGGAGTCTTTATGGATGCTGACGGCCTTCCTGAGGCACCGTGTGTGGTAGATGCCCTCCAAGGCTGGTAGCTGCATCCCAATAATCCTCTGCACTCTGTGAACGACACGCTGAAGAGCTCTCCTCTCCGCCTCCGTGCAGCTGAGATACCACACAGAGATGCCATATGTTAATATGCTCTCTGTGGTGCAGCGGTAGAACGTTGTCAGCAGTTGTTGGGGCAGACCAGTCTTTTTTAATGTCCTCAGGAAGAACAGTCGTTGCTGTGCCTTCTTGACCAGCGCAGCGGTGTTGGTGGACCATGTGAGGTCCTCTGAAATGTGAGTGCCCAGAAACTTAAAGCTGGGCACTCTCTCCACACTTTCCCCGTAAATGGAGATTGGGGCGTATTCTCCATTATGGGACCTCCTGAAGTCAATAATCAGCTCCTTGGTCTTGGAGGTGTTTAGTGACAAGTTGTTACGTGTGCACCAGTCCGCCAGGTTTTGCACCTCCGCTCTGTATTTTGTTTCATCACCGTTGATGATCAGCCCAATCACTGTTGTGTCGTCTGCAAACTTGTAGGTCTCCTTTGCACGTCGGTGTTTCTGTCTTTCTCCACTCATTGTTGGCCCTATCTGTCACCACCCCCACCTACACTCCTCTGCTTCCCGGCCATGTGCGTGACCCCTTCCCTCCCCTCTCCAGCTCCTCGCCCATTGCACCGGGCATGGGGGCTTTGCACTGTCTTCACGTCGGTGATGCCAGCAGGTCAGTGCCAGTCGCCCCGGGGCAGTCGCAGGGGGTCGGGACGGGACTGGAGTTGGGAAGGAAAGGTGGGGGGGGGGGGGGGGGGGGGGGGGGGGATGGGTGGGTTAGGTTAGCAGGAGAGTGGGGTTGTTTGCAGTTGACTGCCACAAAATGGGCCGCCGCCAACCAAGCCACCCGTCCACATCCACACGCTTGGTGGACCAGCAGCTGAGACTGCGCACTGTACCGCCCTTGCCCCCTCCCTCTGAAACTGCAAATAACCCCACTCACCTGCTCACCTATTCCACCCATCCCCCCCACCTTTCCCTCCCCACTCCAGTCCAACCACGCCCCGACCCCCTGGGAAACTGAAGGGAGCGACAATCAACTGGGGGGGGTGGGTCAGGTTAAACAGCTGTGCATGGAGCCCGCCACTGGAGTCGTGTATGACTGCCTGGGCAGCCTGAGGGTGGCAGATGCACCCTGCCTGTGGAATGGCCACGGAGAGACTGCGGGGGGAGTACCTCACTCTGACTGTGATGGGGAGAGTCAGAGGCGCACGCACACACACACACACACACACACACACACACACACACACACACACACACACACACACACACACACACACACACACACACACACACACACAGTGTGGAGTTCCTCTGACTGACTGACTGTCTGTGTGTGGGTGTGGGGGGTGGGACAGAGAGAGAGAGAGACACACACACACACAGGCAGCGTGGAGTACCTTTAACTGTGTGTGGGAGAGAGAGACAGAGGCACACACACACACACAACGGGCAGTGTGTAGGGGAGAGAGAGACACAGAGACAGTGTGGACCTCTGACTGTGTAGGAAGGAGAGAGGGGGAGAGAGACAGAGAGAGACGCACAGAGGCAGTGTGATGTATTTCGGCATGACTGGGGGAAGAGAAAGAGCACACAGGACCTAGGTCTATCTGTGTGTGTGGGAGGGTCTTATTGTGTGTGGGGGGAGAAAGGAAGAGGTGGGGGGGAGACGTATATACACACAAAAAGCAGAGTTTTACTGACTATGTGGGAGACACAGATGGACTGAGCACTTACTGTACTTACTGTGTGTGGGAGAGGGGGAGAAAGAGACGTACACTCACAGAAGCAGAGTCTCTCAGCCTGTGTGAGAGGGAGGGAGGGAGAGAGAGAGACATACACAAGTTGGATGTGAAATTTCACCTGCTTGTTTCAGTGACAGGCACCTGCCGCCAGTAAATGAAGACACCCCCCATCTGTCTCCCCCTCCTGTCCTGCCCACTCTCTCTCCACCACCCCCCCCCCCCCCCCCCCCCCCCCCTTTTTCCACACAACTCCAGTCCCGTCCCGACCCCATGGGAAACTGAAGGGAGCGACAATCTGCTGCTGCCTGCCCGCTGAGTTAAAGAGTTCCCACGGTAGACTCACGATACACTAAAGTAACTCACGGGCCACTACGTTCTTACAACGAGTTTAAATGTTTCAATTCTTAACCACAAGAGTAAAATTGACGCGTGGAAAACTTTAAACATGTTTGATTTTTTTTCAAGAGTTGACAAGTTTCACAGGTACCTGCCGTTAGCGCCACGAGTCTCTAAGTTGCGTCCACGAGTTCTGTACATTAATCACACGTTATTACCACGAGTTTTCACTCGGGGTACCTCTTGTGTCAACTCGCAATGTGAGACAGCCCTTTAAGTCTACCGTTGCAGCACTGTGCCTCCCGTTCTTCTCCATGTCATTAAGTTTACTTGTAAACATACTGTACATGGTGGAAATCTGAAATACCATCTGAAAATGTTGAAATCCATCAGCATGTCAGGGAGGTGTGTGTGTGGAAAGGAATCATCAACATGAAACATTGTTTTAATTGACACGGATATGACCTGACTCTGGGTATTTCCAGCATTTTCTGTTTTTATCTCTGGTGCATTTCTCTAATATATTCCAATGCCACAATGCCCTTATCACCTTGTTGTAAAATGTTTATGCCTTTACTGAGCCTCACTGGTAACAAACAAACAGCATTAAGACATAGCCTGCGTGCGCTGTTTGGCAACCTGGCCCTCAAAATATAAAAATTGAACTTTGTTCTGTTGTGTGGTATAATCCGATTGCACGTATCAATTTAGAAAGTTCTTCATTAATTATCTATAATAAATTATTAAATATTTCAAAAGTTACTGAAAGCAATGCTGTAATAAAGATATCTCCTTAAGTTGCAGCATAGCTTTGAGGAAAATGTTTAATGTTGGCTTTGGCTCAATAGTTTTCATTTAAATACAATAGTCTGCCGTTATCATGTGCAGGTTTTGGCACTAGTGGTGGCGTGGTGAGTGGTAGTCTGTGCTGTTAACTCTTATTTCCAGGGATTCAGGTTTAACCTTGAAGTCAGGTGTTAACATTCTGTCCAACATCAGCCTGGCCACTTCTCCATCACTCACATTAGAAATTGAGGAGGTGGAGAAGCTATTCAGGAGACAGAAAATGCCGGAAATCCCCAAGACTGGACAATGATCCCTCCTCTATCCTCAAGCTCTGGCCAAACAACTGGCACCAGTCTACACATACATTTTCAGCCAGTCCCTGCAAACCTGCACTGTCCCTGCCTGCTTCAAAGACTTGTGTCGGCCCGCCTGAAAAATATTACAAACCCCCTCCCTGTAGGACCCCATGCAGTTTGCATACCGGGCCAATAGATCTGTGGATGATGCAGTCAACCTAGGCCTGCACTTCATCCTCCAGCACCTGGACCACCAGGGGACTTATTTTGTTTGTGGATTTTAGCTCTGCATTCAACACCATTGTGCCAGAGCAACTACACTCCGAACTCTCCCAGTTGACTGTGCCTGAACCCCTCTGTCAGTGGATCACTAACTTCCTGACAGACAGGAAGCAGCATGTGAGGCTGGGAAAGCACATCTCGGACCCACAGACCCTCAGCATAGGTGCACCGCAAGGTTGCGTACTCTCCCCTCTCCTTTACTCTCTCTATACCAAGGACCGTACCGCCACTGACTCCTCTGTCAAGTTTCTCAAGTTTGCAGATGACACAACCCTGATTGGACTGATCCAGGATGGGGAAGAATCTGTCTACAGACAGGAAGTGACATGGAAGTGACATGGAACCCGCTGTCAAAACATAGAGGGGACCGGGGGACAGGGGGACACAATTTATTGGCGGCCACGAGCGCATGCACACACTCACACACACACACGCGAGGCATCGGAAGCTTCAGCCGTGCGTCCTGTGAACGGTAATTAGCTCCGGATTCTTCCAGTTTCCAGCCCCGCGACGTGGATGCTTCTACTACGGGGCCGTTACCGTTAGCATGTGTCAATTACTGCAGATCTGTACCACAGATTTAACAAACACCGGACATCATGCTGGACAACATAATATAGGACAGGACACTTTCAAGCTGCTTGTCCTGTCGTATATTATGTTGTCCACTGTCCAGCATGATGTCCAATGTTTTTTTAAATCTGTGGAACTCATGGACGTTTACCTAGTGACTCTTGAGTCAACCGTGGGTTTGGCCTGAGTGCCAGAAATGAAATGTTGAAGATTAGTCATCCCCGGAGAACTTGGATAGGTGACGTTTTGGGTCGAGACCCTTCTTCAAACTTTAGACCCTTCTTTCACCCCAAACGTTACCTGTCCATGTTCTCCACAGATACTGCCTGACACGTTGAGTTACTCCAGCACTTTGTATTTTTTCGTAAGCCAGCTTCTGTAGTTCCTTGTGTTCCAAAATGTAATGCTTTATAAATGTACAGAGATGCTGCCTGTCCCGCGGAGTTACTCCAGCACTTTGCGTCTGTCTCCCTGGAGACCTCGTTTCCCATGCAATGTAACATCTACCGTGCATACATTGCCAACTGTTGTTTTGGCAGCAGCAACATAATCTCCTGGTTAGTACATTCAGTGTTGCTGAGGCCTAGTTTATGTAGAGACAAGAAACTGCAGATGCTGGAATCATTATCATAAAACACACACCAAGTGTTGGAGGAACTCACACAGCGCTGGAGTAACTCAGTGGGACAGGCAGCATCAGCGGAGGGAATGGACAGACGTTTATTTGGCTCGAAAAGAAGGGACCCGTTCCGAAAAGTTGCCGATCCATTCCCTCCACAGATGCTGCCTGACCCGCTGGCTTACTTCGACACTTCGTGAGTTCATGTCATAGGAGCAGATTTAGGCCATTCGGCCCATCGAGTTGCTCCAACACTTTGTGTTTCGCTCAACATGCCAGCATCTGTGGTCCCCCATGTCTCCATTTGACAGCTGGAAGAACTCAGCGGGTCATGGAGTCTGAAGAAGGACCCTGACCCGAAACCTCACCTGCCTGTTTCCTTCCACCGATTACATGTAGTCACTTTTCGATAAAACCCCACCACCCTAGTTATTCCAAGTCCATTTAATTCTGCGTGTCTCCATTTCATTCATTAAGTCGCTGATAATGTCACATCGTTCGTTTTCGGTCGATACAACGGAACAGTCTGAAGAAGGGCATTTTGTGTTTTTTTGAATAATATTAACGGGAGATAGACAATAGACAATGTCATTAAAACTCAGATGCGTAGAGGCATTTAACACACCATTCCATTCCTCTGACACGAAAACTATGTGACACAATTAAGGATGCAGGAATGGGATAGCAGTTAACAGTCACATAGACAGTTAGCACATCATTTTTTGTGAGTCAGAGATGAACGAACAACTCGAATCGAACGTCTCGACTTGAAACGAATGACTATTTATTAAACCCGACATACCTTACAAAGCTTATAACGTGAGGGGAACTGTCCGCTGGACGCCCACATCTGCTCGAAGTGCCGAAGGGCCTTATTCTATTTCGGATTAGCAACTAGGTATTGCTGGAATCCATGTCAATGGATGTGGATATGGATAAACAGCAGCGAGAAGACAGAGCCACTCTTAACTCCATAAAATCATCACATTTCTTAGGGGTATAGAGATTCAGCGAATTTGAAACAACACGATTAGTAATTAGTAACTGAGAAACAAAACACTTTGGGCATATTGAGCAATGTATTGAATTACGGAGTCAGTTTGCTTTTCAAAATATTGATATCAAATCCCCCGTATAAAAACTTGACTTGCGCATTTTTTTTACCCTTCAATCACCAACCCTTTCTCGCACACACACACACACACACACACGCACACATGTTTATCGTGCAAATCAAGGGGTAGACTTCATAAAGAAATTTGATTTTCAAATACAAAACAATTTGTGGATAAAACGTTTTTAAGTCTGGCTGTGGCAGATTTGACAATCCGGAGTCGTCTTCCAGAGGGAAGTGATTCAAAGAGTTTGTGGCCAGGGTGAGAGGGGTCAGAGATGATCTTGCCCGCTCGCTTCCTGGCCCTTGCAGTGTACAGTTCATCAATGGAGGGAAGGTTGCAGCCAATAACCTTCTGTGCTGATCAGACGATTCGCTACAGCCTCCAGGTGTCGTGCTTGGTGGCTGAGCCAAACCAGACCATGATGGAGAAGGTGAGAACAGATTCTACGATGGCCGTGTAGAATTGGACCATCATTGCCTGTGGCAGATTGTGCTTCCTCAGCTGCCGCAGGAAGTACATCCTCTGTTGTGCCTTTTTGAATGTTGTTCTGCTTGCCTTGTTGCCAACCATTTCACAGTTCCTATTTAAAATATGTTGTGTTTTTTTTACAGATGGTTCTTCGGAGGAATTAAACGAATAGATGCAGAGAAACAATTGTTGATGGCAGGAAATGGGAATGGCTCCTTCATTATCAGAGAAAGTGAAAGCAAGATGGGTGACTTCTCACTCTCAGGTAATACCATGACGGTTTCTTAACCTTCTAACTTTTTTTGTTCATGGCTCTTTAGGAATCTTGTTCATTATCTGTCGTCTGGTTTGAAACGCATGCATGGATATTACCCTTGTTGTTCAGAAGTAGCCCTGCTAAATTCATTTCAAATTTCTTTTTGCCAGTCTATCTGCGCAGGGTCTAATTGATTCACTATTCTGCTGTTTTACTCTTTTAGGAAAGAAATTTTAATCCCAAACTTATAATCATTAACTACATGACCATGATACACGGTGAAGAGGGGTCTCGACCCGAAAGATCCAACTGAAGAAGTGTCACCCATTCCTTCTCTCCAGAGATGCTGCTGCCTGTCCCACTGAGTTACTCCAGCATTGTGTGTCTATCTTATTCATACATGGACAATATATATAGTTCTAATGCATCCTTCACGTTTATCTCATCCTTTGCCATTGCTGTTGCGATTGGTGTACAGATTGAATCAAAAAAAGATCTGAGATTGATGTTCCAAAGGAGTGCGAAGCATTGAGTCATATAGCTGTCCACATGGAAGTTGGCCCTTCGGCTCAATGTCCATGTTGATCAAATTGACATTCTAGGCTAGGCCTATTTACCTGCATTTGGTGCATATGCCTCCGACCCCTCAGAATTGTACCTGCTTCTATAGCTTCGTCTGACAGCTCATTTAAGATACAGACTATAATTTGAATGAAAAGGTTTTCCCTGAGATCCCTCTTTAATCTCTTCCCTCTCATCTTAAGCTAATGTCCCCTAGTTTTAAAATCCTCTACTCTGAGAAAAAGTGTTCACTTTATCCATGCCCATCATGATATTTACACTTAAATAAAGCCACCACTCAGCATCCTATGTTCCAAATAATTCACAGCCTATCTAGCCTCTCCCTATAACCCAAGCCTGCATGCCCATGTAACATTCTGGTGAAAAAAGAAAGAAGCGAAGAAATACATTATTTTACAACACTTTTTAAGGCAGCAGTGTGGGAAAATTAATATAGATTTTGAGACTGCAAAGTTCACCCACATTGAACAAAGCAGTTTGCATTGAGCAAATAAAATAATTGATCTATTTGCAAATCACTTTTGGAATCTGTTGAGAAAAAGCATGGATCTGATCACGTCTACAGAAAGTTATACAGTCCTTGATCTTAGTCAGTGTTTCAGTGTCTATTTAATTATCCATTTTGATATTTATTCCTTTATTCAAATTTTATTCTTGCATATATTCATATTGATATTTATTCCTTTATTCAAATTTTATTCTTGCATATATTCAGTTCAGCCCCATCTGAGTATGTTTTATTTTAATGTTCAATTATTCTGGGAACATTTCCCCCAATTTATTTACTTTTCATTTTGTGTGTGTTGTCCAAGTTACACAAAGTGAAACTTCTAATTGTAGACGGGCTAATTTCTTAACAAAAGTATTATTTTTCAAATTTCATTCAATGTAAAATGGTTTCAATTAATCTATCTTTGGTCCACTCACTGTAATTCTAGAATATGGGTGGAAAATAAGAATGTTTTGCTGAAATATTTAACCCAGATAAATTTGAATAGCTTCTTTTTGAGGTGTTCGTTTGAGTTGAGATCAGAGGTGAAATATTTTTGCTTAAATAAATCCTGGACTGTAAGGAATGATTGTGAATGATAATGATTTTGTTTAATGAAATCCTGAATTGTGAGGAGCAATTTAATTTATTTCAGGAACCAAATCAATCTTTCACATATCAAACTACTTTTTTTTTATTTTCTATATTGTTTGCATTACACGTCCTGAGAGATAAGATGCGAAAGACAGAACTAAACAAAAAAATCAACATACTATTTTATCTTCCAATTGACTGGAATAGACCATTTGATGGATTTAATAGTTATCCGAAATGACTATCCCATGATTATTTGGACTGTAGGCCTACTTTAGACAAAAGCAGACAATAGACAATAGTTACAGGAGTAGGCCATTCAGACCTTCGAACCATTAGCTGTGATCATGGCTGATCATCCACAATCAGTACCCCATTCATGTATTTTCCCCATATCCCTTGACTCCGCTATCTTTAAGAGGTCTGTCTAACTCTCTCTTGAAAGGTATCCTGGGAATTGGCCTCCACTGCCTTCCGAGACAGAGAATTCCACCGATTCACAACCGGGTAAAAAAGTTTCTCCGTTTTACATGGCCTACCCCTTTTTCTTAAACTGTGGCCCCTGGTTCTGGACTCCCCCAACATTGGGACCATGTTTCCTGCCACTAGCATGTCTAATGCCTTAATAATCTTATATGTTTCAATGCGATCCCCTTTCATTCTAAATTCCAGTGTATACAAGCACAGTCGCTTCATTCAATCAACATATGACAGTCCCGGGAATTAACCTCGTGAACCTATGCTGCAATCCCTCAATGGCACGAATGTCCTTCCTCAAATTTGGAGACCAAAACTGCACACAATACTCCATGTGTGGTCTCACTAGGGCCCTGTACAAGGACCTATTTCCTCCTATACTCAATTTCTCTTGTTATGAAGGCCAACATGCCATTTGCTTTCTTCACGGCCTGCTGTACCTGCATGCTTACTTCCAGTGACTGATGAACAAGGACCCTCAGATCTTGTAGTACTTCCCCTTTTCCAAACAACACCATTCAGATAATAATCTGCCTTCCTGTTCTTGCTACCAAAGTGGATAACCTCACATTTATCCACATTAAACTGCATCTGCCATGAATCTGGCCACTCACCCAAGCTGTCCAAGTTACCCTGTATTTTCTCTCATAGCATCCCCCTCACAGTTCACACTGCCACCCAGCATTGTGTCATCTGTAAATTTGCAAATGTTACTTTTAATCCCTTCAGCTAAATCATTGATGTATATTGTAAATATCTGCGGTCCCAACACCGAGCCTTGTGATACCCCACTAGTCACTGCCTGCCATTCTGAAAGGGACGCGTTAATCCCTACTCTTTGTTTCCTGTCTGCCAACCAATTTTCTATCCATGTCAGACCCTACCCCCAATACCATGTGTTCTAATTTTGCCCACGCTTTTTACAAGCATATGGTGCAGCACAACTGTAGAAATCAAATGTTTCAGAATCAGGTGACGGGTGGCCAAGAACATTAAATAAGTATATCTCCCTCAATCTCCTTTTTTTTCTACTTTGTTTCTTTCTCTTTTTCTCCCTATTTCTTATTTTCTATTTCTCTCTCTTCTCTATTCTTCTGTACTGTTTCGTGTACTTCTCTCTTCTTTCGTGCTACCTTACTATCTCACGCACCAATCTCTATGATAATCTCTCTTTTTCTACTCTTTTCTTCCTTACTCCTGTTGTTATTAAATTAAAAATAAGAAGTTGTATATGAAATGTAATATGTCAATATGTATTAGGTACTGTGGTACCACATTATTGTACTTACTTCTAACCAAAAAACAAACAAATAAATAAATAAATAGATAAATGAAATAATTTTGCCCACTAATCTCCTATGTGGGACCTTATCAAATGCTTTCTGAACGTCCAGGTACACCACATCCACTGGCTCTCCCTTGTCCATTTTCCTAGTTACATCCTCAAAAAATTCCAGATTTGTCAAGCATGATTTCCCCTTCGTAAATCCATGATGACTCAGACCGATCCTGTTACTGCTTTCCAAATGTGCCGCTACGTCATCTTTTATAATTGACGCCAGCATCTTCCCCACCACCAATGTCAGGCTAACTGGTCTATAATTCCCTGTTTTCTTTCTCCCACCTTTTTTAAAAAAGTTACACGACTAAATGCAGAATTGCCTTCTCCCCGTATGCTCCAGTACAAGCTGCTCTTAGAATCCATCTCGGAGGCATTCCACAAACTCCCTTTCTTGGGGTTCAGTACCAACCTGATTTTCACAGTCCATCTGCATGTTGAAATCTCCCATAACAACCATAGCATTACCTTAGCGCATGTCTCTGTAATTCTACAACATCATACTTGCCAATTTCTAACTGGGCCTCAAGCTCATCCACTTTATTTCTTATACGTCTTGCATTTATATATAATACTTTTAATCCATTACTCCCCTAACCTTTCACATCGATTCCTATTTCACTTTGCCATACTCTCTTATCCCATCCTGAGCTTTCTGCCCTGTTAATTCTGGTGTATTTTTTAAACTTTTCCTATACCCTTTCTCTTTCCCTTTAACTTCATCCTTGTATTTCCAGTTTGTCTCCCCCCCCACACCACTATTTTAGGCATGCAGATGCTTTCTGAACTAGTTCTACATGTTCAGATTCAGATTAGTTTATTGTCACAAACACTTACACCAGGGTGCAATAAAATTCCATATGCACATGAAGTTTACAGAGGAAGTGGGATAGGCAGTAAATATAAATATAACAATACATGCAACGACAAATGTAAAACAGCAGGATGGTGCAAGATTGTACCACAAAATAATTCAAACGAGTGCAAAAATGTTTAAAGTACAATAACAGAATAACCATACCAAATAGAGTTAAGAGTAGGAGTAAAGTGGTTGTTAAAGGTAGTTGGTTCAGGAGTCTGGAAGCAGTGGGGAAGAACTGCTCTTAAATCTGGACATCCGGTTTCCTTAATCATGGCCTGATAACAGCAAAAAAACTAATACTCAAATTTTGGAAACTTACATCTATCCCTACTCTTAAAATGTGGATTACAAACATGTCTGAGATGCTACATCTTGAAAATATTAGACTTGTCTTAGCAGAAAAACCAGATCATTTTTCGAAGACATGGACACCATTCATTGATTTATTACAAGGATAGTATGATACAACACAACTTTGGAGTTAAATCTAATTACAGGTTGGGTGATGGGTGGGGAGGGATGCAAAGTTGGTATATCACCACTTTTATCTTTCTTTCTCTTTTTTGTCTTTTTATTTTTCTTATTTTTTTATTTTCCCTTCTTCTTTCTTTCATTTACTCACTCTTTGGCTATACCACTTTGGTAGTCTAGGGGTTCTATCTTTGCACATTTCACTTTTTCTCTTTGTTGCTTTTTCTCCTTTCTTTTCTTCTAAAAGTTAAAATTGAAGATGTATAATAACTGTATTATTTCATATGCCGTTGGTTATATTTTTGTACATTTGCTTCTAATAAAAAAAAATCAAAAAAGAAAACAAAAAAAAACTGGACATCCAAACTCTCTCTGAAAAGGTAGAAGAGAGAAGAGGGAATGACGAGGGTGGCAGACATGATTAACGATACTTCCAGCCTTCCCAATGCAATGTAGCATGAAGATGAACAGGATTAAAAGAGGTGACAAGCCTGAGATAGACTGGGCTGTGTTTACCACTATCTGCAGGTTCAGGTGGTTAAGACAAGAGCAATTGTTATGTCAGGATGAAATGCATTTTAGAAATTCAAGAGAACCATCATGGGCACATTGAATCCTCTTTAGCCGAAAATACTTAGATGCCTAAAAAAGTAATTATGTTGATGCATTATCTTGATCACCACATCAATGTCAAGAGAGCAGTTTAGGTTGCTGGTAGTGTGGATGTCTCGGAACCTGAAGCTGTTGTTCATCTTTACAGCAGCTGCATGGCTGAAGATAGTGTTGTGTTCTTGCCCTCCCATCCTTTGGCCAACAATCTACAAGGTGCTGCCATGTATTCCTACTCTTTACTCTACCTGATTTGGTTGTTCCATTATTGTATTTTATTATTTTTGCACTTGTTTCGATTCCTTTGAAGTATAATCAAGATTCAAGATTCAAGAGAGTTTATTGTCATGTGTCCCAGATAGGCCAATGAAATTCTTGCTTTGCTTCAGCACAACAGAATATAGTAGGCATAAATAAATACAGAACAGAACTGATCAATGTGACCATATACCATTGAAAAAATATATATACACACATAAATAAGCAGATAAAGTGCAATGGGCTATTAATGATCAGAGTTTTGTTTGAGTTGAATTTAATAGCCTGATGGCTGTGGGGAAGCAGCTATTCCTGAACCTGGATGTTGCCGATTTCAGGCTCCTGTACCTGCTACCTGAAGGCAGCGTGGAGATGAGTGAGTGGTCAGGATGGTGTGGGTCCTTGATGATGCTGACAGCCTTTTTGAGGCAGCGACTGCAATAGATCCCCTCGACGGTGGGGAGGTCAGAGCTGATGATGGACTGGGCAGTGTTTACAACTTTTTGCAGTCTTTTACGCTCCTGGGTGCTCAAGTTGCCAAACCAAGCCACGGTGCAACCGGTCAGCATGATCTCTACTGTGGAAGTTCGAGAGAATCCTCCTTGACATACCGACTCTCCGTAATCTTCTCAGGAAGCAGAGGCACTGATGTGCTTTCTTTATAATTGCATCCGTGTTCTCGGACCAGGAGAGATCTTCAGAGATATGCACGGCCAGGAATTTGAAGCTCTTGACCCTCTCCACCATCGACCCGTTAATATAAACGGGACTATGGGTCCACATCCTACCCCTTCCAAAGTCCACAATCAGTTCCTTGGTTTTTCTGGTGTTGAGAGCCAGGTTATTGTGCTGGCATCATTTGGTCAAACGGTCGATCTCCCTTCTACACTCTGACTCATCTCCATCAGTGATACGTCCCACAACAGTGGAGTTCGCACTATGTCCGGCTGCGCAGTCATGAGTATAGAGTGAGTACAGCAGGGGGCTGAGCACGCAGCCTTGAGGTGCTCCCATGCTGATTGTTATCGAGCCTGACACATTTCCACCAATATGGACAGACTGTGGTCTGTGAATGTGGAAGTCGAGGATCCAATTGCAGAGAGATGCGCAGAGACCCAGTTCTGAGAGTTTGGTAACCAGCTTGGAGGGGATGATTGTGTTAAATGCCGAGCTGTAGTCAGTGAATAACAGCCTGACACATGAGTTTTTGTTGTCCAAGTGGTCCAGAGCGGAGTGGAGAGCCAGCAAGATCGCTTTCCACCGTTGATCTGTTTTGGCGGTAAGCGAAATGCAGTGAGTCCAGGTTTTCTTGTGCCATTCTGCTTAATCTTTTATCTTGCTGAGGATGAGGGCAAGACTGTTGGCCTATCGCCATGGCATGAGGTTTTTTTTATGTTTTTCTGTACTCTTTCTAATCATTGTAGTTGAGCCGGTTGACAACAGTGGCATCTATGGTGAACTCAAGGATCTAGTTGGCGTTGTACTTATCCACACGGCCATGGTGTATAGAGCGTAGAGCGAAGGACTGATAACATAAGCCTGAGGGACATCAGTATTGAGGGTCAGGGTGGAGGAAATGTTATAAACAATACTATCTGACTAAAGCCTGGAGTCCCCAAGGTCAGGCCCAGAACTTTATAGATGATAGTCTGTATTATAGAATAGAATAGAATAGAATAGAATAGAATGCAATTTATTGTCATTCAAACCTAGGTTTGAACAAAATATCATTTCTACAGTTTTTTACATTACAAAACAATGCAAGACCCACACTTATGGTGTTGAAGGCAAAGCTGTCATCAACGAATCACCTCTTGACACAAGCATTCTTATTGTTTAGGTGACCAGGGCTCAATGTGGTGTATGAGAGATATGTAAAAGAAAGTTGTAATGTAATATAATGGCAGATGAGCATCTTCAACACTTATCTTCAATCTTAGTGGGCATCAGTTATATTTAGTTAGATGGAAAGCTGTACTTTTATTCGACTGGATACTGCCTATCACAAAAAGCTTTTTAAAGCCAATGGTCTCTGCATTCAATATACCTGTAATGATGTCTGTTGTCGAGCAAAAATGTTGATGGCAAAATTATGTTATACTGCTCTGAGTTATGTTTGTCCTTTGGCTATTACAACCCCGCCGGGTTTTCCTAGCTTTGTTTGTTCCTCAGTAGTATGATTGACGGGGACTTTGAGCAGTTCCAAGACCAGTACTCAGGTAGAGATGATGTAGGTGTTCTCCTTCTGGGCCCTTATAACTCTCTGCACCACCATACTGATCCTTTCCAGCCACTGGCGTCCCTACCACCTGATTACCCCACCTGACAAAACTCTTTATAGGCCTGTGATCACTAGATTTTACTGCATATTTCTTCACTTTGAAAGGGTGTGCAGTCATCATCTATCACAAACTCCAGTCTATTGTTATGATAGAATGAGTCTTACACTGTGATGTGCTGTGACATATGTCTGAAATGGAAAGAATTACCTTCCCTTAATGATTTAAAGTTTTAGAATATTATAAATAAAGCATTTCTTAACAACAGTTCTCTTTACTGCTTGTGGCTGCAGCAATCCAAAATTAGTTTTGGGACTTGAGTACATTTGTATAAATACATTCACAGTACTTTTTTTTTTAAAGTTGTAGAATGCACACAGCTGTGATCTTTATACGGAAATCAATTTATCAGGTCACACATATAGAAGAAAGAATAATATTGATCTGATAATTCAATCAACTTTTGAATGTCAATTAAAGCTTTAATATTCAAGCTCATGCTTTATTCTTCATTATTGTTAATATTTCTCAAGTGAGTTTGATGGGCAACAGTGTAAGGTCTTCAGTTTGCAAAGCTACATTACCTCTGCTGAAATTTCTGCTCAGAAACATGGAATTGATTACGCACATCTATGGAGCACTCTTGCAGTTTAATTTCAAACAGAATAAAATTGATTAGCTTCAGGGTGTTCGTTCTTTTTATCTGTTATGTTTCTGAAGGGTTGTTCCTTACCTTGCTTATCTTGCACTTTGAACGTTTTCATCCTGATAGATGTGAATAAATCTCTAGATTTTGAATAACATAAGTAATCAAATGTGATTTTCTCTTCATAATTTTAGAATATTTTAGTAACCATGATGGAGGCGGATTGATAAAGTTAAAGCACGTGGAATGGGGGTAATATTTTGATATGCAGTGTGAATTAATTATTGAACAGTATAGGGACCAATGCTTGATCTCCAGTATTTATAATCTAGACAAGCAACTTGTCTGAGGTATGAAATGTCTTCAAGTTTGCTGATGATACCAAACTTGTGAATATGGAGGAGGGTGTAAAAGGTTTTCAAGGGGATCTTTGACAAGTTGGATGAGTGGGCAAGAATATGGCAAATGGAATATAATGTGGAAAATGGGAGAACATCCATTATGTACAAATAACGGACACTTAGTGAGAGAATGGGTTGTTTTGATGATCAAAATGACCCAGGCGTGTTTGTAGAAAAGGCACCAAAGGTCAACTTGCAGATATAGCAAGCAGTTAGGAGAACAAATGATGCAGTAGCCTTCTTACAAGAAAGTTTGATTACTGGAGTAAGAATGCCTAAAGGTAATTGTACAGAGCCTTGGTGTGATTGCACCTAGAGTATTGTGTTGAGTTTTGGTCTATTTAACTAAGTAAAGGAGGTACTTGCCATTGAAGAGTACAGTGAAAATTCACTAGACTCCTTCTGGGGATGGTAGCTTTGCTGAATGAGGAGATACAGATAAGACATCTTGAGAGTTTAGAAGGTAAGAGAACATCTCATCAAATCTTATAACTAGTATTTGACCAGTTGAAAGTCAGGAGGATGTTGGCCCTGACGGAAGATTCTAAGATCAGGAGACCAGTTTGAAATGAAGGATAGACCATTTATGACCAAAAGAAGAAGACATTTCTTCTGTCAGACGACCATGAACCTTTGAAATTCTCTACCCTGGAGGACTGCGGAGGTTTAGTCATTGTTTTCATTCAAAACAGAGATTGATAGATTTTTGGGAATCATGGCAAATGAGAATAGTGCTGGAAAATAGTACTAATTGAAGATGAATAATGAATGGCAGAGCTGGCTCATGTGGTCACAAGGTTTATAGCTCCTTTTTAATTTAATTTTAGTCATTAAGTTCATGCTAGGCATAATTGAATCTCAAAATCCTTCTTCAATACATTACATTCATTAAATCGTCCAACATTTCCCAACCATTATAGCTTCCTGAGTAACTGTCCTCAATCTTTCTAAGACAGCATTGCAATGATAATGGACATTAAAGTCAATAAATGTATGGGTTGAAATATCTACATGTTTACCCATTAAGCTGAGCTTTGCTTGTTTTATCCCCACATCTGTTTACTTACAAGTACTCCTCGAACCAGTGTCTCACTTCAAAAATGTTTCGGTTCCATGTAATATTGTATCCAATTCACTTTATTTAACATTATTTTTCAATGTGCTATCATAATCCTTTCTAGCAGTGTGTCGCAGATCATAATTACAGGCTGGTTAACTTTTTTGTCAAGTTGGATTTCGTCAATTACTGTAAATCCATTCTTGATGGTTAGCATTCTTTCCGCTAGAAATAGAGAATTAGAGTTTTCTTCCATCAAAATCTTCCGCAGTTTTAAATCCTTCCATAAAAACCTTTGTACGAGGGGGAACAACTTAATTTTCATCTCTATTATATGGAAGTCTTTTGCTGAAACGTTATCCTGGCATTATTTTCTGCATCAATGTTGAGCCTTAATTTGCTCCCTAAAATGTGCAGGCAAAATTGACTTAAGTACTCCGGCTGGTATCTGACCAATGGTGCTTAAAAGTCAGCAAATAGCATTGTTGTCCTGTTATTTAAAAAGCCAAGTCTGCATATTCAGTTTCTGTCATTATCCGAGACTTTTGTTTGCTTACGCATTGGTCTTCTGGTCCTGCATTCCCTTCAAATGCAAACCATTTAATTTGCATTGCATCCTCTAATTTATTTTACTGAAATGTATAGCTTGTTATGAAATGTATAACTTGTTACTGCCTGAAGAAGGGTCTCGATCTGAAACGTCACCCATTCCTTATCTCCGGAGATGCTGCCCTCCCGCTGAGTTACTCCAGCTTTTTGTGTCTATCTTCGGTTTAAACCAGCATCCCCAGTTCCTTTCTACACTTGTTACATCTGTATAATCAACTTTCTGTGTTTGAAGTGTGACTGTCCTACTCTTCACCTAGTACATACAAACACAGTGTCGCAGCAGGTAGAGCTGCTGCCTCACAGCGCCAGAGACCCGGGTTCGATCCCGACCTCGGGTGCTGTCTGTGTGGAGTTTGCACATTTTCCCTGTGACCACAGGGGTTTCCATTGGGTGCTTGCTATCCGCTATTTTATTTATTTTTTAACTAATATTAATAGATGCCTAAAAATCCATTCGAACAGTATGATATGTCCAGGTTAATTCATATCAAAGCCCCAGAGGCAATGAAACTTTGATTTAAATGGAGTGTTATCTCATTCACATTGTTATTGATCAACCATCACCACTTCTGTATAAAAACTGATTGAATAAAATGTATTTTGAATTATGTTTTGTTTATTTATTTTTTATGACCTAATTTGCAGTTCGTGATGGAGATACTGTGAAACATTATAAAATCAGACGGTTGGATGAAGGAGGCTTTTTCATTACAAGAAGATCAACATTTAAAACGTTGGCAGAAATGGTTTACAACTACATGCAGAAGCAAGATGGCTTGTGTACAAAGCTTGAGGCACCATGCCAGAAGGTAAGATAATATGCAAAATTAAAATTATTGCATCATTTATATAATTTTAATTTTCTGTAGTAGTACTAGGAGAATGTTTTTCTTTGTCACAAAGTTTTTTGAAGTTTTCAGATGAAATGTGTTCATTGAGCTGGTCAGTAAATTCCTAAAGGCTTTGGCTGTGTATTTTGTCAGGCAGGAGATATTTATGATATTTGTGTTCTAGTTGATAGTTTTGGTTCTGGTACACATACCACTTTTTCATTGGCACTTCAAGATGTAGAGCTCTTTACCCTGCATGGCACAAACACATCTCAAAGAAATGAAGCAAAAGTACACATTTTGGCCCTGGAGCCCATTTTGTTATAATCCTGGTTAATGTTTTTCCCGGATTGTCAATCATTGTGAAACTTAGCAGGCTTAGCAGGCTTCTGTGCCTCCCAACAGAACATAGTGACTGGATGGCAAACATTGTTTAACTGAGTAACTTGTTATGGGTCTTTACGAATAGCTCCATGTAGATGCAACTCTTGGTCCAATTCTCCATTTACTGTGCTGACCTAACAGCCAGCCTGCATTCTCTAATCTTGTTGTGGGACAATCATTCCTGTGTTAGTGCAGCAAGAAGTAATCATTAGAAGAACCTAGAACAGAGATGCTGTACTGGAGCAAAACAAGATACAAGATACAAGATACATTTATTTGCCACATGTACCAATTGGCACAGTGAAATGGGTGGTCGCCATACAGCCATACGAGTAATAAAGTGCACATAACACAAAATCTTAACACAAACATTCCCACAAAGCGGGATCAAAGTTTTCCACTATGAGGGAAAGCTCCAAAAAACACAAAACAAAACACTGGAGGAACTCAGGGGGCGAAGTAGCATCCATGGATGGAATGGGCGGATGATGTTTTGGGGTTGCGACACTTCTTCAGACTGATTGGTAGGAGAGAGAAAGCTGGAAAGAGAAGTTGTGTGTGTGGGGGGGGGGGGGGGGGGGGGGGGGGGGGGGTGGGGGTGGGGGTGGGGGGGGGGGGTCGCTGCCGCGGGGGGGGGGGTGGGGGGGGGGGGGGGGGGGAGGAGGAGGAGCTTCCTGTCAATTTCTTCGTCTTTGCCTCATCCTCCCATGATGAGGTTTACCACTCTAGTAAATCTGGTTTCACCCCGACTATCCGAGATGGATCCTTACAAACAGCCAGGTTTCTTTTGGCGGCAGGCAGTCCCCTCAAACAAAGTATGGTGAACTGAGCGTCTTCACAGCAGTTTTCAAATCTAAGCTCCCCGCTTTGTAGTGAAGACAAAATCAAGCTAAGTGGTTCTTCTAGATTTCATGATGTGGTTTCTTATGTTTTTTTTCATAAATTTGAAGATACTCATCACTAATTTCATGTGTGCTATTGAGAAGTAAAATATGTTGATCGTCTCTTTTTAAACTATCAGCTGGAAACGCCGGTAACAGTCGGATTATCCTACAACACTGTGGATCAATGGGAAATCCCTCGAACCTCTCTGAAATTAATAAAGAAATTGGGTGCTGGAACCTTTGGAGAAGTATGGCAAGGCGTTTGGAATGACAGAACGCAAGTTGCCATAAAGACACTAAAAACCGGTATGAACACTCATTTGATCAATAGCAATGCAGAGCTTGAGGTCAGGTTTCAAGTAGGATGTGTGTACTAGAGGAATGCTAATCAAGGTATTGAAAGCTAGTATAAGAGATAATAGCTTAGCAATGACTCCATGTGTGAAGCATCGTCCAGTATGGGGCAGGGCTCTTGAAGCTTTGTTATTAACTATGTGAGCAGGGTAGACCTTTCACATGCAAATAGTCACAAAGGGATTATCAAGGGTGGGAGGCGTGGAGTGGTTGAGAGAGGACCATGTGGATGACTTGGCAGAGAAGCAGAAGATATGAATCACAAGTGGAAGGTTGAGGAGAAATTTGGGGAAGGCAACAACTGGGGTTCCAAGGGGCACCGAGGAAATTGACCATGAGCTGTGCAGAGAAGTGAGGGTTTGTGGAAGGAGGGGAGTTACTCGGAGCAGTGGCAGTGATAGTATGGAGGGATTAAAATTGATACAAAGGAATGTAACTCAAGGAAAATCTCCTCAACAATGGACCACTTAAGTTTGGGCCTTTAAACTAATACCAAAACAAAGTGCCACCTTTTTGCTAAGACCTGTATCATTGTTATTTTGAGCTTAAAGTCAACGTACATATCAATGGGTTCCAGGAGTGTATGCGCCACATTCATGACTGACCTGAATGGAATATTTTTTACCGTACCGCCTGTGCTAACAATACCAAATCATATTTACCTACATGAGAGAAGTTCAAGGCCATTATGTCGAGATGTGAAGATGTAGGTAATGAATAAGTTAAATAGGGAGAAAGTATTATATTGTAATTTTGTAAAAATAATTAGTAACTGATAAAGAAACTTATGGACAGATAAGGACACAAGAGGCATATGGGAAATAGTTTGGAAGATTGGAAACAAAATTTAAGTCAATGATGCTGAATGATGCTATGTGCTTTGGACTTTTTTTTAGTTGGTCTATTATAAGTTATCTGGATTTGGAAACAGTGAAAAGTGTGTTGATTACATGAAACTACGACCATGGAAAGCTTTTAAGAGGCAGAAGAAACTCAAGATACATAGAAAACAGGAGTAGGAGTAAGCTGATGGTCCCTTGAGCCTGATCCACCAGTCAACAAGACTGTGGCTGAACCCATATTGGCCTCAATACCCTGAGCTTGTTGTCATGGAGAAGTATTCACAGTGGGAAAAAGCATGCGGATAACTAAAGGGGGGGAGACTGCACCTTGTATCACACCTGACAGGAGGCAATAAGAGAGACTGGGGAATGTAGGTGGTCAGTAATCACATTGGGGCAGGTGCTGTCCTATATTAAACTCCATTTGCCATTGGTCAGCCTGCTTGCCTCGCTGATCAAAATCACGTTGCAGCCCTTGATAACCGTCTTCACTGTCCACGATACCATCTATTTCAGTGCCACCTGCAGGCTTACTAATTATGCCCTGTACGTTCTCATGCAAATCATTGATAGAAATGACAAACAGCAATGGGGCCCAGCACCAATCCCTGAGGCACAGCACTAGTCACAAGCCTCCAGTCCGAAAAATACCCTTCAACCAGCACCTCTGCTTCCAACCATGAAGCCAATTCTGTATCCCATTATTATCCCCCCTTCCCTCCTACCTGATCCTCTAAGGGACCAACATTTACTTTAGTGAACTAAGGTATATACCTGTAGATCTTAACTTGTTTTAATATAATTTGCTAGTTTTCTCTTATACTCTATATTTTCCCATTCTCTGAATTTTTTTTTATTATTGATCGTTCATTTCTAAAAGATTTCTGGTCCTCTGGCCTACCACCACTATGTTTTCACACCATTGTATGGTGTTTCTTTCAATGTAGCACCATCCTACACTTCAGTAGATGCCCATGGAACGTGCATCATTTTTGTAGTCTTTCTTTGTAGCAGAATACGCATATTTTGAAAATTTGTGAAATGATTTCTTAAATATCTGTCACAGTTGATTCATTATCTTACCCTTTAATCTATTTTTCCATCTGCTTTCACCACCTCTGAGCCCCTACAAGTGTAATAACCTTTGTATAAGTCTAGCACACAGGTTTCTGACTCAAATTTCTTACCTTCAACTGAATTTGAAACTTTGCAATGCTGTGAAGAATCTTTCCTGGGGGATCCTTTATTATAAGATATCTAATTAATCTTGTATCCTTTTACAATACCAGACCTCAAATAGCCTGCTCCCTGGTCGGTTCCTCACTGTTTCACCATTCTGAATACACTTTGTGAGCTTGATAATTATTATTGTCCATGATTATTGCAGTATCTTCCTCACAAAACCCATATAAATGTTAATCTGTACTCTGCTCTACAATATAGTCACTGTTAGGGATGCTATGTAGTGCCCTCACTGGAGACTTCTTCCCCTAAGGCATCACAAAGTTTGTTAGGAGGGACAGTTCCTTCCCAGCTGTTATCAGGCAACGGAATCACCCTACCACAATCAGAGACCAGTGCTGAGTTACTAACTACCTCTTTTGTGACCCTCGGATTATCCTTGATGTCTTTGTCTTTGCTGGCTTTATCTTGCACCAAACATATTCCCTTATCATGTAAATATACATTATAAATGGCTTGATTGTAAACATGTATTGTCTTTCTGCTGACAGTATAGAACGCAACAAAAGCTTTTCACGGTACCTCGGTACACGTGACAATAAACTAAGCTAGACTAAACATGACAAAACTGAACGTTTTTCCTTCCATTATTTATTATGTAAAGGTATATGTGTGTTATGATTGTGTTTATAGTTTGTTTGGTTGTTTGGTTGTTTGTCTTTTTGCACAGAGGTCCGTGAGCATTGTCACTTTCATTTCACTGCACATCTCGTATGTGTATGTGACAAATAAACATGACTTGACTTGACTTGACTACTTAAAGGAAGCCATCAGAGGCATTGAATCTATGCTGACAAAGTACAGTGATACAAATTGCAAACCATTGAATTGAATTTAATTGAATAAATGTTATTAGCCATGTATGTATAGTATACATACAAGGAATTTGCTTTGGTGCTTTTTTCGCAAGGATAAAAACACGATATACAGTAGAAAATTAAAAATAAAACATTATAATTTAAACATGAAGATAAAATACCAGAGCAAAAAGAGGTCACAGGCTTTCGTCAGTGGAGTAGAGCTACTGCTCATGGAAAAAAAAGCTATTTTTATGTCTGGCTGTGACGGCTTTGACAGTCTGGAGTATCCTCCCCGAGGGAAGTACCATATGTGGCCAGGGTGACAGGGGTCAGAAGAAAGGTTGCGACCCGAAAAGTTGCCTATTTCCTTCGCTCCATGGATGCTGCCTCACCCACTGAGTTTCTCCAGCATTTTTGTCGACCTGAGGGGCGCCAGAGATGATTTTACCCGCTCGCTTCATGGCCCTTGCAGTGTACAGTTCGTCAATGGGGGGAAAGTTGCTGACAACAACTTCTCGGCTGATCGAACGATGTGCTGCAGCCTCTGGATGTCATGCTTGGTGGCTGAGCCAAACCAGAACATGATGGTGACAGACTCTATGATGGTAGTGTAAAACTGGACCATCATTGCCTGTGGCAGGTACGCAAAAAAGCTGGAGAAACTCAGCGGGTGCAGCAGCATCTATGGAGCGAAGGAAAAAGGCAATGTTTCGGGCCGAAACCCTTCTTCAGACGTGCAGGTTGTGTTTTCTCAGCTGCCGCAGGAAGTAAATCCTCTGTTGGGCGTTTTTGACTGTGGAATTCCTACTCCACTGTGGCTTTCTATTTAAGGTCCCTTGAGGTGATGGTTCCAAGAAACTTTAATGACTCCACAGTTGTGACTGTAGTGTTGTTGATGGTGAATGGTGAATGGTGGGGAGGGAAGTGCTCCTAAAGTCTACAATCACTGTCTTAAGAACATTGAACCCCAGGTTGTTGCGATGGCACCAGGATGCTAGCTGTGTCACCTCCTGTCTGTAGGCAGATCACTATATAGTGGAGACTTTGAAGCAGGCAGGGACAGTGCAAGTTTGCAGGGACTGATTGCAAATATCTGTGTAGACTGGTACCAGTTGTTCGACACAGAGCTTGAGGGGAGAGGGGGAAACATTGTCTGGTCCTGGAGATTTCCTGCTTTTCTGTCTCCTGAATAACTTTTCCACCTCCTCAATTTCTATTGCTAATGATGGAGAAGTGGCCAGACTGATGTTGGGCAGCAAGAAGGGGGTGGATAGTGGTGGAGGGTCCAGTTTTTTCAAACTGGAGTCAGGCTGTAAGTGGGTGTGAAGTGGTGATTGGTGATTGGAGAGGAGTGGGTGGAGGAGGGGGTTATGTTTCTGTCTTTCAAACCTGCAATAGAACTCGTTCATGTCTGTGGTCAGCAGACGATTGTCCAAGGAGTGGGGGGTTTTCCTCTTGTAGCTGGTGATTTCTTGCAAGCCCGTCCACACCAAAGACGAGTCATTAGCTGAGAACATTACTTGGCTAAACCCAAAACATCACCCATCAGTCTGAAGAAGGGTCTCGACCCGAAACGTCACCCATTCCTTCTCTCCAAAGATGCTGTCTGTCCCGCTGAGTTACTCCAGAATTTTGTGTCTACCTTTGATTTAAACTAGCATCTGCTGTTCTTTCCTACCCAAATCAACATTGGATCTTGGTTGAACTTTGCTATTGCCTGGAAATATAAGAACGGAAATTAGGTAATGCTAGATGAAAGGATTTCAATGAAATAGTGATCCTGTAGCATCATAGTGAGTAGGTATATGGGAGGTTAATAAAAGCAATTCCACTCAGCAGTCGCAGAAACAAACCTATGCCTTTCTTCCATTTTCACCTTGAAACAACATTTCTTTTTAAGTTTGAACAGATCAGCATTGGAAAATAATGGCCTGGAAGTTTGTGGGACCAGTGAGCTGTTTGGCGCTAATACACTTAGCTTCAAGTAGAATTAAATATAGAAACATAGAAAATAGATGCAGGAGGAGGCCATTTGGCCCTTCGAGCCTGCACCGCAATTCATTGTGATCAAGGTTGATCATCCACAATTAGTAACCCATGCCTGCCTTCCCCCCATAATCCCTTGATTCCGCTAGCCCCAGGAGCTCTATCTAACTCTTTTAAATTAATCCAGTGAATTGGCCTCTACTGCCTCTGAGGCAGAGAATTACACAAATTCACAACTCTCTGGGTGAAAACGTTTTTTCTCATCTCAGTTTTAAATGGCCTACCCTTTATTCTTAGACTTTGGTCCCTTGTTCTGGACTACTCCATCATAGAAACATAGAAACATAGAAATTAGGTGCAGGAGTAGGCCATTCGGCACTTCACTTCACTGCCTCAATAGCAAGGATGCCCTTCCTCAAATTAGGAATTGCTACCTCAATGTATTCATATTATATTAGGTGTACTCTAGGAAAGGTTTAGAAGGACAATGGGAACCAAACACAAGCAAATGGGACTTGGGATCATCCTTTCTAGGACAGCAACAAAAATCAACCTTGGGCCCTACAGAGCAAGGATGCCCTGTGTCTGTGCTCTAGGAAAGGTTTAGAAGGACATGGGCCAAACACAAGCAAATGGGATTGGGCATTTTGGACAGCAACAAAAAATTGGGCCCTAGAGCCTGTGTCTGTGCTCTATGACTATGACTATGACATAGAACAGGAGTGAAATTTATTTTTCAAATAAATAATATTGGACAGGAATGATTTTATTTTCAAAGAAGATATATCACTGTCAACTATGTGTAGAATATAATCTGCCTATTAGATGTTATCATGGATCTTGCTGGATAAGAGTAAAGGTGATTAGAATTTGTTTAATGTGTTTATTTTTAGGTACGATGGCCAAGCAGGACTTCCTAAGGGAAGCACAATTAATGAAAAAATTAAGACATCCCAAGCTAATTCAGCTGTATGCTGTGTGCACTGTTGAAGAGCCAATTTACATTATTACCGAATTAATGAAAAATGGCAGCTTGCTTGACCACTTACACAGTAAGTATGGTAGCTATTTAGAATCAACCAATGCTTTGGTTCACAGAACTAAAGAACAATGTGATGCAGCATTAATATATCATGAGAATAAGTAGTTTGCAATTAATTCCAAAGGGAACGGAAATGTAGAAAATGAGCAGTCTCCAAGTATCCTTGTGATATTAATGTGAGTGTGTTCATACAGATGGTTACTTTTGAAGAAGAATTAGCTTCAGTTTAAATTTATGGTAAGCTTATCCCTGGGTGATGTACAGTAGTTTTGATTACAATGATGATGAAGCTTTTGCATATCAGGTTGTAATGCAAACCAAAACCTATTTCTGATGCATCTAAAATGATTCCATGGCACCAAAACATGTTGTGAGGAAAACATTTCAATTTTTGCACTTTTTTTAGAGATTTGTTTTATTAACATTTTTGAGACTCTTTAAAGCAAATGTTGTAAACGTTAACTAGAATTCACATTGGATAAAGGCTGATTCTAGGAGCTTCTTTCAAAATATATTTTTTGTGTTTTGGAAATCAAAATGCTTGTGGAAAATATAATTTGTTTCAATCTACTCAATGGTATATTTTAACATGCAGAAAAGATCCCAAAGTTGCACCAAATACTTGTCTTTGACATGTGTTAGGAATAGTGCCATTTCCCCCCCAGGTAACTTCTAATGAGACTTCTAAGTGCTTTAAGTTCATTCTTGTTGAATGAAGTTTCAATGTGACTAATCACTCGTCCGAAAGCAGTGGCGTTGGGGGCAAACACATCCCTTTCATTTTGGAGTGCTGTTTTGCTCGGTAAATATCAGTGCACATTGCCTAACCACCATACTGCGCACTCCAAAATAAAGTGCCTCCCAGGTGGCCCAGCAGTTAATTACATTGTGTGGTGTGGTACTGCTTCATATAGACTGACACGTGTTCAGTATTTACCCCTCCCTCTCCCGTAACTTTCGCCATCTCCCTGAGGACTAACCCTTGCCTCCTCATCCTTACCATCCATAGCGATGCTCTCAGCAGCTGATAAACATGTCTCTCTCTCTCTCTCCCTCTCTCTCTCTCTCTCTCTTTCTCTCTTTTGCTTTCCTCCTCTCTCTCTCTCTGTCACTCCTTCTCTCTCTCCTTTCTCTCTCACATTATTTTACTTTGTTTACATTACATTGAATGATTTCAGGCATGACATTTCTCCGCGGCTCCGTGGATTTTGAAATTTGGTTAAAAAGAAATCTGTCTAAATCTCCGCTATTAATGGCTTTCCGCGAGACAGTGAGGCGCTGCGCCGATGGTTGAGCACGTGGAAATACACGGAGTCTATTTTAGCGGAAAGCATGTATGCGGGTGCGGGTCGACCGTCTTTGCAGGCACATCTCCACGGCTAGTGCTCTGTCCCCTTGGCCTACCGTACCAGGGTTACATACACGTACACAACGCTCACACTGCATTCAAGAGTCTGTATGTCATAGACACTACAATGTTCTTTTCTTTACCCGATTCAATCAGGTAAAATATGTTAAAGGTAAATAAAATTACAGAATAAATTATGGGTAAACAAGCAAGGAAATTGTGTCATTTCAAGGAATAATTATCAAAAAAGCAAGGAACAGGTATGTTACGAGTAGGTGTAGGTGTAATATAAAACATTTTCAATATGACTTAAGTGTAAACAAGCAAGGAGTTGGTGTCAATTTAAGGTATGATTATCACACATTTTCTGTGTAAATTAAGAAGTGACAAACAAGTGAAATGTGTTATTTTAAGGTACAATAAAAAAATGACAGTATAAATAAAGGGTAAACAGGCAAGAAAACAGTGTCATTTCAAGGTACAATTATCAAAACAATTCTGAATAAAGGGGGCGCTGCAACCTTTTACCCCTGCCAGGGGCGCTGTCCCTTGCACCCCCATCTCTTTTTCTGTTTTTTCCTGTCTCATGCGTGGCTTATACTGGATACAAAAATGCTTCTTTAGTTTGATATGTATTTCTGATATTAAATAAATAGAGATTGCAGAAAACAAAAACATATCAGATGTTCCTCATGTAAAGTGATATGGAGTCAATGGTTTCCTTTAGTGACCTTCCATTAGAACCTACCTTTCTGTCGTTCTAATGGGTTGAAGGTAGCTTTCTCTTTAGTTTGGTCATGCATTGTATATTATACTAGACTAACCATGTTCACACGGGAGGGCTGGTCCCCTGATGCAATATTCCACCTCTCCACCAATTCCAATATTGGTGGCCAGTGGGGGGGCTTTCTGGAGTGCTGGTATGGGTTCTTGGGGTGGCAGCTCAGTCCCTCAAGCCTGATCTGCTGGCAGCTCACTCACAGCTGGTGGGCTGGCAGGTGACTCATGACTATTCCTTGAAATTCCATTTCAAGCAGGGTGCAAGGCCACCAAATTCAAATCCATCTTCCTACCATTTCAAGCAGGGTGCAAGGCCACCAAATTCAAGTGCAGTTTCTTACTACTATGAGTAGGGTGCAAGGCCACCAAATTCAAGTGCAGTTTCCAACCACTTCAAGCAGGGTGCAAAGCCACCGAATTCAGTGCAGTTTCATACCTCTTCAAGCAGGATGCAAGGCCGCCAAATTCAAGTGCAGTTTCATTCCACTTCAAGCAGGGTCGAAGGCCACCAAATTCTAATGCAGCTTCATACCATTCCATGCCGGGTCAAACCACCATAAAACTACACAAAACACCAAACTCACAGTTCAGTAGAAATTCAGTGTGTTCAGTTGATTCACAGCTCAGACAGAGTCATGACATCTCCCTCCCCCATCATACAGGGACTGAGCCACACCCACACATCCGGGTTTTATAACCCCTCCCCCTCCCACCGGTTGAAAGGTGTGGCTTTCAGGGCGTGATTGACAGGAGAGAGATTCTCAACATTTTTTAAACACTAATAACACTTTTATTTTTCATTGATTGGAAGAATTCTCTGCACCTGCTCAGCGGAGGGGGGACTGAGTAAGATGGCCAAAAATCACAGTCGTAAGTGGTATCTAAAATCAATATACAGTGCAAACAGGAAGTAAGTGCATTTGCAGTAGTACCTTTTAACTTCAAGCCGAAGCACACAAGCCACCATTTGCAGTAAGTAGTGCCTTTCAACTTCATGCCACCATTTGCAGTAAGTGGTGCCTTTCAACTTCATGCCACCATTTGCAGTAAGTGGTGCCTTTCAACTTTAAGACAAAGCACCCAAGCCGCCATTTGCAGTAAGAAGTGCCTTTCAACTCCAAGCCAAAGCACCCAAGCCACCATTTGCAGGAAGTAGTGCCTTTCAACTTCAAGCCAAAGCACCCAAGCCACCATTTGAAGTACTGCCTTTCAACTTCATGCCACCATTTTCAGTATGTTGTGCCTTTCAACTTCAAGCCAAAGCTCCCAAGCCACCATTTGCAGTAAGTAGTGCTGTTCAACTTTAAACCAAAGCTTCAAAGCCACCATTTGCAGTAAGTAGTGCCTTTCAACTTCAAGCCAAAGCACCCAAACAACCATTTGCAGGCAGTGCCTTTTTACTTCAAACAAACCATATTTTCGTTTTCAAACCACATTAAGGGTACTCACAGTTGTGTAGACATTTGTCCATGTTATTCAGAGCTCAGAGAGACATGACCCTAAGCTTCATCCATCTTGCAGAGACTGAGTGAGGCACACCACTTCCTGGTTTTATAGTCGCTCCCCCTCCCTTCAGCAGAGGCAGCAGAGAGAATGGTGAATCTTTTTTAAACATTAATATCTCTCTGATTTGTCATCAATGGGAAAAATCCTCTGCACCCGTAAGGCGGAGGGGTGCTCTGAGTGAGGTGGCCAAAAATGACGGCCCTAGGTGGCAGCGTTCTGTCAGAAATCGCAGCACAGTGGGCCAAAAGCGGTCAAGATCAGAGATTTAGTAATATAGATTTGTTTCTAGATTGTGAATCTGTAGAATTCTCTGCATCAGAAGACAGTAGAGGCCAATTCTCTGGATGCTTTCAAGAAAGAGTTAGATAGAGCTCTTAAAGATAGCAGAGTAAGTGATATGGGGAGAAGGCAGGAACGGGGTATTGATTGAGGATCAGCAGCCATGATCACAGTGAATGGCAGTGCTAGCTCAAAGGGCTGAATGGCCTACTCCTGCACCCATTGTCTATAGATGTCTCATGGTTAGTGTTATATAACCATGACCTCCATTTGTTTTTGTTATTTTCATCTGTTGAGAAGACCTCAATGTACTTTTCTTCTCATGTTGTGAATCAGCAATCCCTATTATCTCTGACTATTAAGCACTGGTGTTCATTTTGCATCCTATTAAGATTTTGGTAATTTTAATTTTGATATCAGAAGATGTTAATTAAGGCTGGTTTAATGTCACATGACGTTGCGTGTGAACATTAATTTTACTATGTTTACCTCATTTCAAAGGTCTTTCGTTGGATCATATTTAATTAATCAAGGAGGTCTTTTCTAATTAAATGATGAAAACAGGGATTGAAGGCTGGGATTAGCGCTGCAATAATAGAAGGCAATGGAGTGTATTCTAAGCAAGGGCAAGAGAATGAGCAGAGGTATAGGTTGATGAGGCAGGCTGATTAATGAACAGGATATGCTGCAGGGCAGGATATAGATGTCAAAAACTTGGCAGGTTGGAGCCAGTTGGAGGAGCAGACTGCTTAAAGTCAATGCATGCTGTTTAAAATGATCGTCTGATCAAAGCAAAAACACTTAGAAGAGTTTCAATATTGGAGCTAATGTGGAGCAAGAAAGATTTGAAATGTTGTTAGGAAGAAAGCATATGATGGAAAGGATGCGTGGTGTAACGTATGAAGCAAATAATGAAGAATGTTCTGCCTAAGAGAATGGCCACAGCAAATGATGGAATTACTAGGAGGAAATAACTACATTTCCATACAACATTGAAAGAAGCCCCTTTGACTCATCCTGTCTATTCTGGCTCACAGAGCAATGTTTTCCTGTATTTTCCCTGTATTCTAAACTCACCATATTCGCAGATTCTATTAATCTTTGGGGAGGAGGGCTCTAGGAAGTGTTGCAGAGCAGAGGAATCCAGGAGTACAGGTACATAGTTTGTTGAAAGTGGCATCACAGGTAGATAGGGTGGTCAAAAAGGCTTTTGGCATATTGACCTTCATCAGTCACAGCATTGAGTATAGAAGCTGGGAGGTTATAATGCAGTTGTATAAGACATTGGTGAGGCCGTATTTAGAGTATTGTGTTCTGTTTTGGGCACAGTGTTACAGGAAAGATTTACGAGGATGTTGCCAGGCACTGAGGGTCTGAACTATAGGGAGAGGTTGAGTAGGTGAGGAATCTATTCCTTGGAGCGCAGAAGGATGAGGGGGTGATCTGATAGAGGTGTACAAAATCATGAGATGAATAGATTGGGTAGATGCACAGAGTCTTGCTGGGAATAAGGGAATCGAGGACCAGAGCACATAGGTTTAAGGTTAGGGGAGAAAGATTTCAGAGGAATCCAAGGAGTAACGTTTTCATGTAAAGGGAGGTAGGTGTATGGAATGAGCTGCCAGGCAGGTAGGACTAGTGTTGGTGGGACATGTTGGCCGGTGTAGGCAAGGTGGGCTGAAGGGCCTGTTTGCACGCTGTAAGACTCTAACTCTGTCACTCAAATCTACATCAATTAACACTGGCCAATTAAATATCTACCGACTGCACATCTATGGGCTGTGGTGGGGAAATCAAAGCACCCAGTGGAAACCTATGCAGAGGAGAAGATACAAACTGCACCTGAAATCAGGATTGAACTCAGGTTGCGGGAGCTGGGAGGCTCTCCCAGTTGAGCCATTTGTCCATCCACTCTGCCCAGTACTGAACCTAACATCCAAGACTCTAGTCTAATTTTAGGTTTTAGTTTATTATTGTCATGTACGGAGGTACCATCAAAAGCTTTGATTTGCATGCTATCCAAACAGATCAGATAATACTATACATAAATATAATCACGTCAAACTCAAGTACAATAAACAGGGCAAATGAGGTGCAGAGGACAGATTATAATTCTCTACATTGTAGTGCATCATTTTCAGGGACAAAGTCCAAAGTCCACAATGGGGTAGAGTTGAATCCACCAGTAACCTAGCTTATGGAAGGACCATTCATAAGTAAGTAAGTAAGTAAGTAAGTTTATTGGCCAAGTATTCACATACAAGGAATTTGCTTTGGTGCTCCGCGCACAAGTAGCAACATGACATACAGTGACAGTTACGAATGACTCAGAAAACACTAAAGATTAATAAAAATAAGACATGAATGATAAAACACCATTGATCACGCATGTGAACCAACAAAATACCAGATCAAAGGGAGGCTACAGATTTTTGGCTGTTGAGTAGAGCAACTACTCGTGGATAAAAACTGTTTTTACGTCTGGCTGTGACAACTTTGACAATACGGAGTTGCCTTCCAGAGGGAAGTGATTCAAAGAGTTTGTGGCCAGGGTGAGAGGGGTCAGAGATGATCTTGCCCGTTCGCTTCTTGGCCCTTGCAGTTCATCAATGGAGGGAGGGTTGCAGCCAATAATCTTCTCTGTTGATTGGACGATTCGCTACAGCCTCCAGGTGTAGTGCTTGGTGGCTGAGCTAAACCAGACTATGATGAAGAAGGTGAGAACAGACTCTACGATGGCCGTGTAGAATTGGACCATCATTGCCTGTGGCAGATTGTGCTTCCTCAGCTGCCGCAGGAAGTACATCCTGTGTTGTACCTTTTTGACTGTGGAGTGGATGGTTCGATGGATTCGTAAGCCTGATAATAGAGGGAAAGAATCTGTTCCTGATTCTGGTGGTGTACGCTTTCAAGTTTTGGTACCTTCTGCCTGACGAGAGTATAGAGAAGAAGGAATAACTGGGGCAAGACAAGTCTGATACAGAGGCTGCTTTTCTGATGCAGCATGAAGTGTAGATTGAGACAATGGTGGGAAGTCTGGGCCGTTTGGTGGACCGGGTTACATTTACAACTCTCTACAATTCCGTACGGTCTTGGGCAGAGCTGTTTCCAAACCAAGCTGTGATGCAACCTGACAATATGCTTTCCATGGTGCATCTGTAGAAGTTTGTAAATAGAGAATTAAACAAGAAGTGCAAGAATGTGAAGGCAAGGTACATGTTAAAGCTACAATTGCAATATTCATGTGATCTCTGAAAGACAGTATACAGATGATGGTGAGGAGAAACTGAGTGTAACTGTTTCCTGGCAGACCCATTATTTCTGCTTGATCATGTCCCACCAAACTAATTTTCACATACCTCGACTCCATCCTATCCCCTCTGGTCCAATCCCTCCCTGCCTATGTCCAAGACACCTCACACGCTCTTCGTCTCCTTCATGACTTCCGTTTTCCAAGACCTCACTCCCTCATCTTTACTATGGACGTTCAGTCACTCTACATCTCCATCCCCCACCAGGAGGGTCTTAAAGCCCTCAGTTTCTTCCTCGACCGCAGAACAGCCAATTTCCGTCTACCTATACTCCGCCTAGCGGAGCTGGTCCTTACCCTGAACAATGTCTCCTTTTGTAAATATGCTCCTAGCCTATTACCCCCCCCCCCCCCCCCCCACCCCCTTAGTCTAGTTCAGTAAAACACTGAGTCAAGCATTGGACCATCTAATCTTTATTTTTGAACACACAACTAATTCCCCAATATGATACCTAAACCACCGTGGGTTTGATCCTTGTCTCTGCCTGACCAAGCCCTTCAGCCTCGTGCAAGCAGACACTACCAAAATGTCACAAAGTCCTAAGCGCCCTTCCAGAAGATCGGCATCGATCTAAATGGGGGATACCTTTTATAAGTCAACGAACCTTCAGGGACCGAACAACATAGGGGTGGTTCACCTTACAAACCAATCATAAATATCAATTACATCAAAGTATTATTGACAGTTCCCCAACCCAATTACAAAGAGTTCCAAAAAATGTTTCTTACAGAAGCTTCTGGAAGGAAGTCAGTTTAACTGAATAATGCAACATTTACCCTGGAATACAAACAATTCAGCCCAGGCTTCACACTCTGGCCAATCAACAAACAGCAGGGTAACTGTTTTTGCAACATTATTTACATTATTTGCAATCCCTCTGCAGTAATCCAATCAAACCCATGCATTTACAATACCTTAGAGTTTCTCTACAAAATTATCATACATACTATCAATTGCTAAGACATTTGGACCTTCCTTATATGAGGTATTGATCTGGGACCTAGACATCCCGGCACCAGCTAGCATCCTGTAGCTTCTTTCACAGAAAGGGGCAAACAGGCCTTATAAATGCATGAATCCTCTGCTTTATTTTGGCTCTATTTTGGCCAGGATTTATGCTTTGACTCCTCCCATTTCCTCCAAATCCAAGGCCTAGCTATGAGCACCCTAGCTATGCCTGCCTCTTTGTAGGATACATCGAACAATCCCTGTTCCAGGCGTACACTGGCCCTATCCCTGAACTCTACCTCCGCTACATTGACGACTGCATTCGTGCTACCTCCTGCACCCATGCAGAACTCACTGACTTCATCAACTTCACCACTAATTTCCATCCAGCTCTCAAATTCACTTGGACCATTTCAGACATCTCACTACCGTTTCTAGACCTCACCGTCTCCATCGCAGGTAACAGAACTAACCGACATCGACTGTAAACCTACTGACTCCCATAGCTATCTTGACTACACTTTTTCCCACCCTGCTTCCTGTAAAGACTCTATCCCCAACTCCCTATTCCTCCGTTACGCCGCATCTGCGCCCAGAATGAGGTGTTTCATTTGGGCATAGGAGATGTCCACATTCTTTATGGAACTTTATGGAACATGCCCTTTTCCATTGTTGATGAGGCACTCACTGGGAGCTCCTCTATATCCCGCAGCTCCGCTCTTACTCCCCCTCCCCCAATTTGTAACAAGGACAGAGTCCCCCTTGTCCACACCTTCCACACCATCAGCCATCGCATACAACATATAATCCTCCGACATTTTCACCACCTCCACGTGATCTCACTATTGGCCACATCTTCCCATCTTCACCTCTTTCTGCTTTCCACAGAGACCATTCCCTCTATAACTCCCTGGTCAATTTGTCCCTTCCCACCCAAACCACCTCCTCATTGGGTACTTTCCCCTGCAACCGCAGGAGAAGCTACACTTGTCCCTTTCGGGCCTGTCCCACTTAGGCGACTTTTTAGGCAACTGCAGAGGACTCTGCAGTCACATCACCGGCAGTCCGCTGAAAAATCGCCTGTGGATCAGGCCCATTTTCCTCCCTCCTCAACTCCATCTAAGGACCCAATCAGTCTTTCCAGGTGTGGCAGAGGTTCACCTGCACCTCCTCCAACCTCATCTACTGCAACCGCTGTTCCAGGTGTCAACTTCTCTACATCGACGAGACCAAGTGCAGGCTTGGCGATCATTTCGCTGAACACACCTCCGCTCAGTCCGTCGTAACTAACCTGATCTCCCGGTGGCCCAGCACTTCAACTCCCCCTCCCATTCTCAATCTGACCTTTTTGTCCTGGGCCTCCTCCATTGTCATAGTGAGGCCCGGCGTAAATTGGAGGAACAGCACCTCATATTTCGCTTGGATCGTTTATACCCCAGCGGTATGAACATTGACTTCTCTAATTTCAGATAGCCCTTGCTTTCTCCGTCCTTCCCCTCCCCTTTCCCAGTTCTCCCTTGTCCTACTGCCTCCACCCACTTTCTATCAGTTTCCCACCCCCTCTGACAGCAGTCTGAAGAAGGGTCTCGACCCGAAATGTCACCCATTCCTTCTCTCCACAGATGCTGCCTCACCCGCTGAGTTACTCCAGCATTTTGTGTCTACTTTCGATTTTATCCAGCATCTGCAGTTTTTTCTCACCCATACTTTGTTTGGCCATTTGTTTGCTTCAATTTGATTATGCCAAATAATAAATGGAATCTTGATTAAGAATCTTTAGATGTCAAGAATACTACACTACCTAAACAAGGTTTGCAAATGCCAATTTTGACAAAATACCTTTAATTTCAGGTGACATTTACGTGGAAAGAATTCCTTTGCAGTTTGTAAATTAAGAAATAGGTCTGATTTTATCTGGTTGATAACTTTTCTTCACCTTAAAAGGTCATAGCTCCAGGTAACGCAGCCTGGGATCCGTCGTTGGGGACCCCGGAGGAGAAGAGGCTCCCACCGCCTGCCCGCTGCCTACTTCTACCGCGGGCGCGGTGGGGACTTACCATCAGGAGCAGGGTCCCTCGTCGGGGACCCCTGGAGGGGAGCTTCAACCGCCGGCTCTGCGGTCTGCGGTGCTTCTGGCTGCGGCGCGCCGGGAACTTTAAATCTTCGACCGCCGGCCTGCGGCCTACACCAACCTGAAGCTGCGGTCTCCGGTGGGGAAGAGCTGATTCTGGACTTACCTGGACTTTTACCTGTCTGCACATCTGGACGCCAGCAGCGGCGGCTGCGGAGGGTTGAGGTCCCGACCACGGGGGAAATGGAGGAGGACTGGCCAATTTTTCTGCATTCCAGAACAGTGATGAATGCTGTGGTGGACATTTGTGTTCAATTTTTATTGTGTTTTTGGGTGTTCTTTTTTCATTGTACCACTGCTGGCAAGTTCATTTCACTTGCACTTTATGTTTTTGAAATTGAAATTACTGCATTCATAAGTTCTCGCAGTAGAATAAGGCCATTTGGCCCATCAAGTCTACTATGCATTTTAATCATGGCTGATCTATCTTTTCCTCTCAACCACATTCTCCTGCCTTTTCCCCACAACCTCTGGCACCCTGAGTAATAAAGAATCTGTCAATTTCCACCTTAAAAATATCCATTGACTATTTTTAATGAAGTTAAACCATAGGAAGTATTCTGAATTCAAACAAGGCTGTACAATGAGCTCAATTTCATGGTAAACAGATCTTGTATTCAGACTTTAATTTTGTCAGAAGACACTTGGCAAAGAGAGGTTTAAGACCCAGTGATTTATTTATCACTAGATAAGACAGTTTAAGGACAAATGGAAATAATTTTTGAAATGTAATATTTGCCATATATTAATTTCAACAGAAAACCAGGGAATGAGTTTGACCATAAGTGACCTACTGGAAATGTCGGCGCAAGTAGCTTCAGGAATGGCATATCTGGAAGTTCAAAATTATATTCATCGTGATTTAGCTGCCAGGAATGTTCTGGTTGGGGAGAACAACATCTGTAAGGTAGCTGATTTTGGACTTGCCCGAGTTTTTATGGTAAGAATAACAATTATATTCCATTCATTTTATTGTTCATTTAAACAACAGACATTGGCTGATATGCATGTTGGACGACTGAATGTGGTTGTGAGGAACAATGCTGATTCTGAGCAATGAGTGTGGATCATTGAGCCCTGATCAGCAAAATATAACGCCAATATCTTGTCAATATAATTTATTATGTTATTTGAACTGTTAGATACATGGTTACTGATACCATTTTTGATATAATTAGGCAGAAGATGAAAATGTTTATGAAGCAAGGGAAGGAGCAAGATTTCCTGTGAAGTGGACTGCACCAGAAGCCATCCATTCAAATAAGTTCAGCATCAAATCAGATATTTGGTCCTTTGGAATACTGCTGTATGAAATTATCACTTACGGAAAGATGCCGTATCCAGGTTAGTTTATCACTTAATATCCATAAGGGCCTGTCCCACTTAGGTGACTTTTTAGGACTGTGCAGGAGACTCTACACTCGCCACATGATCACCACATGGTCGCCAGATGTTCGCTGGTGGTCTCTGGTGAGTCTCCTTCGTAGTCGCGAGGAGTTCCCACATTCTGGGAACTAGTCGCGGCCACAGTATGGTTGCCGTAAATTTTTCAACATGTTGAAAAATTTTCTGCGATCAAAAATTGGTCGCCATGGAAAAATCAATAATCCTGTAGTTATAGGTGCAGTTGTAGTGGGATCGCCATATAGTTATGGGTAGTCGAGGTAGTCGTAGGTTGTTTTAGTTAATCGCCTTTGCTGACCGGGCATTTTCATTGGCTCATTGGGGAAAAAATACGCAAGCACGAGTTTTCAGAACCAAGGATAACCGACCGGTAATATTAAATGCCCGCCAAACTTCACAGCTGTGTATCACTGGCTTACTAAAAGTTGTCTGGCTTCTTAAAAGTGTCTCCGCTCCTCCCCCCCCCCCCCCCCCTTCCCCCCTCTCCCCCTCCCCCCTCTTTTAAAGGACTTAACGTACACTGTTCATCGTGGTGTGTGTCTGTATCACTTTGGCTTTGTACCGTGTGAATTTCAGACAGCGCTCCCCCCATTTGCCCTGGCCCCCGCCTTCGCGAGGTGTGTGTCTGTGTGTTTCACTCTGACAGTCGCCGTTCCAGTTCCCGGTTTTTCAGGCGAGTGCCACGAACTTGACAGTCGCCGGCAGTCCGCTGAAAAATCGCCTAAGTGGGACAGGTCCTTCAAATTCAGGATCACTAAGATGCTGACATCTTTCCTTCCTTCTTGAGCTTTTCTGGAGCGGTTTGAGCAAATGGAAATCCAAATTAGGAACAGTTTCCGCATGTGTATCATATTTTTGCTAGTAAACAAACTCGTTGCAAATCCGAATATTGCTGCAGACAGACTAAATACATGCGGCAGATACTGTCTGAAGATGAGAATAGTAACCCCTCTCATGGAATTAGTAATAGCTTTTGAAGCGTTTTTTAATAAAAAGTTAAAAATGAAAAAATATGTAACTTTTGTGAAATTTTTGGCACATTTATTAACTGTTTCTGTGTTTTTTTAATTTTGTAAAATGTTGAATGTTTTCTTTATTTCAGGGATGACAAATTATCAAGTAATCCAGGAGTTGGCAAAAGGATACAGAATGCCTTGCCCTGCAGAATGCCCCCCGCCACTGTATGAAATCATGATAGATTGTTGGAAAGACAATGATTGTGAACGGCCAACATTTGAGACCCTCCAATGGAAGCTGGAGGACTTCTTTGAGACTGATCTTTCAGCCTACACAGACGCTCAAGCTTTTGTTAGTTAATATCAGCAACATTGATGATTTAGTGCCTGCAATGAATAGAACAGATTTAATATTCAAATCTTGGATTTTGTTAAATAATCTAATGGCTTTGATTTAGGCTGGTACGTACATATGTCAAACAGCTATGAGTTCATGCACTTGCCCAAAGGCTATAAAAGATTCCATGTCATTGAAGTTAATTTGCACATTATTTTTGAAGGAAGTGTACAGAATCTTGTTGCTTTTAATAAGTTGCTGGAGTGACATCATCGGAGTGGACTATATTAATGAAGAGGCCAATCATCACTCCATGGTTTGTGAAAAAAAAGGTTTCTGTTTTGAATATGCTGAGATAAAGGATATGCACAAATGGTTGGAGGGAATAACGCAACGTTATTTTCTGGTTCAAAAAGTCAGTCTTTTCTTTAGCATAACAATAATCAATTGGACTAGCTTCTGGAAATGTCCCCTAGCTGTTGGAGATGGAGGGGGGGGGGGATGTTTGGGAAAAGATAGGGAAGGAATAATAAAACGATCAGCTGTCAGCTATGCTATTTCACCAAGAGATGCAGCGAGGAAAGAGACCCTTCAGCTCATCAAGTTCACGCCGACCATCGATCATCCGTTCACACTAGTTCTATGTTCTAGGCGCAATTTTACAAAGGCCAATTAACCCATAAATCTGCAAGTTTTGTGAATGTGGGAGGAAACAGGTGCACCTGGAAGAAACCCACACGATCACAGGGAGAACGTGCATACTCCACGCAGACAGCACATGGAATCAAGATCAAACCTGGGTCTCTGGCGTTGTGAGGTAGCAGCTCTACCAGTTGCATCACTGTGCTGCCCTGGAGCTGGAGATATTCCTGAAAAATCCTGTCCAGACACCAACGTCCAAACTGGAAAAGTATAGATATTTTTATTGATCACATTAAAAAAGAAAATCCGGCAGGATTTATAAAGGTTACATAGAAAGCTATTACATATTTAACCATTCCGGCAAACAAGTAAGAAAGAAGAAATTTGCATTGGCTTTAGTGTTGTTATACAATACATATTATACAACTAACCTGTCCTGCCCCAAATGTGTTCATATAGCAGGTGCCAGATTTTATTAGTTTCTGTCTCAATCACCCCACGCTCCCCAACTACACCACGTCTGGGGAAACTTAAAGGCTCATACATAATTTCAGTTAATATCATAACAAGATAAATAGATGTCATATAAAGAGAAAATATTTATACACATTTATCTTCCATTGTTAACCCCTCAATGTATCTGTAGAACATGTTGACAAAGATACATGTCTCCTTCAATGATAGTGGGGGGGGTTTTGCTAAGTGCAAATGTAGTCTAAAACATTTGGTAATAATCATTTAACTAAAGCATTAAGACTCATTCAGCAGGTACTTTACAATGCATATTCAAATGCTACTGCAATCTGTGTAGTATTTAACGTGCCTACAAAATATGTACATAATTTTACATTGTGGGTTTATTTGAAATTGAATGTATTTTTTACGGTGTGATTTGCTGCTAGTTGAGATGTATATACATCTAGATGATGAAAACTAAAATGGAAGTAATCATATTCCATATTAGTTTTAAACAAGAAAATTATTTAAACCTTCAACTATTCCAGTCTTTCTTTAGTTTTTTTTAATTAAAATCTCTGTTAAACCTAATTCACTATTTTTGATAAAGGGCTTGTTTAAGAAGATGCCAACTGAACAGAACTAAACTGGATAACATTTAGGATTTTTGCACAGGCACAAATGAGTATTCAGTTGTTTTTTTAATTGTGTAATTTCGACCAATTTGTTAATTGGAATGGTCCCTTCCAGCAGACCAACGTATGACTTAGCAACTTGCAAAACTGTCTTACAGTGTATTGTGAGGTAAAAACCTACAAGAAGATTTTAATTATGAAATATTGTGTCAGGTTTTGCTGAAAGAGTAACAGAATTTAAATATTGAAAAATAAACCTAAAAATAAAAGGGGTTCACATTCTTTTAACATTGCAATGATTATTGATGACTTCTAATCAATCTTTTGCAGAATATTAATAAACATGGAATTTCACCTCTTTATGCATTGGATTACTTTATAGTCATAGAGCCATACAGCATGGAAAGCATGCCCTTTGGCCAAACTTTCCCACACCGGTTAACATGCGCCATCTCCTAGTTCTACCTGCCTGCATTTCGCCAATATTCCTCTAAACCTATTATATCCATGTATCTCTGTCCCATTGTATTTTACATGTTGCGATTGTACCTGCCTTAACTACTTCCTCCGGCAACTTGAAATATACCTACCACGCTTTGTGTAAAAAAAGTTGCCCCTCAGGTTCATATTAAATCTCCCCCCCCCCCCCCCCCCACCTCCTTAAATCTATAGGTAAATGACTGTGCATTTACCCTATCTATTCATCTCATATTCTCCTCATGATCTCATACTGTACACCTCTATAAAGTCATAAGTGGTAGGAGCAGAATTAGGCCAATGGGCCCATCAGATCTACTCCGCCATTTAATTATGGCTGATCTATCTCTCCCTCCTAACCCCATTCTCCTGCCTTCTCCCCATAATCCTTATCACCTGTACTAATCAAGAATCCATTTATCTCTGCCTTAAAAATATCCATTGATGGCCTCCACAGCCTTCTGTAGCATCACACATCACACTCCATCCTCCTGATAAGATCACCCATCATCCTCCTGCACTACAAGGAATAAAGTTCCTTTCTTTAGCAACATTTAGTATTCAATATTTCAATTATTTTGTTTTCTTTTATCTCTCTTTTATCTCTCTCTGAATCGTGTTTTGCCCTTTCTTTTTCTCTGATATTGGATACTCCCACTTCACTCCTTTTTAATTCATCCTTCATTTATTTGACACACCTTTATTCTCATGAGATAAGGCAGTGCTCCATTTGTTACACTGCATATCAATGAACCAGATGTACTGTAGCTCGCAATGCCCTAGTATCAGGGCAGACGACAACTCTCAGAAAATTGATAATCAAACCCGCCGACAGGGGAGGTGCCATGGTAGCCTGGCGTGCTGACCTCTACCGGGCTGAGGCTAGGCAACAACTTTCAGACACCCCTTCCTACTTATTCTTGGACCATGATCCCACAGACGAGCACAAGACCTTAATATCACACACCATTTCTGATTTTATTACTTTCGGCTCATCACCCTATAAAGCCTCCAACCTTATCGTTCCCCAGCCTCGCACGGCCCGATTTTATCTTCTCCCCAAAATCCACAAACAGAACTGTCCTGGCAGACCCATTGTTTCTGCTTGTTCATTTCCCACCAAATTAATTTCCACATACATCAACTCCATCCTATCCTCCCTGGTCCAATCCCTCCCTACCTATGTCCAAGACACCTCACACTCTCTCCGTCTCTTCAACGACTTCCGTTTTCCAGGCCCCCACTCCCTCATCTTTACTATGGATGTCCAGTCACTCTACACCTCCATCCCCCCGCCAGGAAGGTCTTAAAGCCCTCAGTTTCTTCCTCGACCACAGAACCAGCCAATTTCCGTCCACCATTATGTTGCTCCGCCTACCCTCAACAACTTCTCCTTCGACTACTCCTCCTTCCTCCAAATCCGAAGTGTGGCTATGGGCACTCGCATGGGCCCCAGCTATGCCTGCCTCTTTGTAGGGTATGTCGAACAATCACTGTACGTCGAACAATCACTGGCCCTATCCCCGAACTGTGCATTGCCGACTGCATCGGTGTTACCTCCTGCACCCATGCAGAACTCACTGACTTCATCAACTTCACCAATTTCTATACTGCACTCAAATTAACTTGGACCATTTCCGATATCTCCCTACCGTTTCTGGATCTCACCGTCTCCAGACAGACTATTGACCAAAATCTACTATAAACCTACTGACTCCCATAGCTTTCCAGCCAACACTTCTTCCCACCCTGCTTCATGTAGTGACTCTATCCCCTACTCCCAATTCCTCCATCTACGCTGCATCTGCGCCCAGGATGAGGTTTTCCATACTAGATAATCGGAGATGTTCTCATTCTTTAGGAAACGGGGGTTCCCCTCTTCCATTATAGATGAGGCTCTCACGAGGGTTTCCTCGATATCCCGCAGCTCCGCTCTTGCTCCCCAATCCTCCATTCGCATCAAGGAGAGTGTCCCGCTTGTCCTCACCTTCCACCCCATCAGCCGTCGCATACAGCAAACAATCCTCCAACTCTTTCACCACCTCCAATGGGATCCCACTACTGGCCACATCTTCCCATCTTAACACCTTTCTGCTTTCCGCAGAGACTGTTCCCTCCGCAACTCCCTGCTCAACGTCCCTCCCCGCCCAAATCACCCCCTCCCAGTTACTTTCCTCTGCAACCACAGGAGATGCAACACCAGTCCTTTTACCTCCCCCCTTGACTCCATCCAAGGACCCTGACAGTCTTTTCACGTGAGGCAGAGGTTTACTTACACCTGATCCAACCTCATCTACTGTATCCGCTTCTGTACAACTTCTGTACATTGGCGTGACCCAAGCGCAGGCTCGATGATCGTTTCGCTGAACACCTCCACTCAGTCTGCCTTAACCTACCTGATCTCCCGGTTGCTCAGCACTATCTCCCCCTCCCATTCCCAATCTGACCTTTCTGTCCTGGGCCTCCTCCATTGTCAGAGTGAGGCCCAGTGCAAATTGGAGGAATAGCACCTCACATTTCGTATGGGTAGCTTACACCCCAGCGGTATGAACATTGACTTCTCTAACTTCAAATAGCCCTTGCTCTCCCTCTCTATCCCCTCCCCATTCCCATTTCTCCCACCAGTCTTACTGTCTCCGACTACATTCTATTTCTGTCCCGCCCACTCCCCTGACGAATGGTCTCGACCCGAAACGTCACCCGTTCCTTCTCTCCAGAGATGCTGCGTGTCCTGCTGAGTTATTCCAGCATTTTATGTCTACCATTGTATCAGAGATGGTTTCCAGGATTTTTTGTGGGTACATCTCTGCGTTATGAATAACTGAGATTCAAACAAGCTCCCATAATATTATTCATGTCCCATGAATGGCAAAACTAGTTTCCCCTCTATCTCCCGTTTTAGCAATTGTTCTTTATTAGCAGTCCAGTCTTGCCATTCATTACAAAAACTCTGCAGATATGATTTTGAGTATTTTCTGACATAGCCAGAATCGACATGGACATTTGTTAAAATGAAACCTCTTCATTAACCAACTACCATCTGTAATACCTCTGTCCTACTTAGGAAACCTGAACGGAAACCTCTGGAGGCTTTGCGCCCCACCCAAGGTGTCCGTGCGGTTCCCGGAGGTTTTTTTTTCAGTCTCCCTACCTGCTTCCACTACCTGCAACCTCCGGGAACCGCACGGAAACCTTGGGTGGGGCGCAAAGTCTCCAGAGGTTTCCATTCAGGTTTCCCAAGTGGGACAGGGGCATAAATCTTTTCTTTTTGCCCCCTAAAAAAAATTGCTCTATTCCAACAAAATCTGGCTCACTATGTATATGTGCCTTTATTGAATATCAATTGCTGGATTACCAGATGTAAAACAAAGAATGCCAATTTAAATTGACATCTTTTGTGATAAAGAAAATATATAATTCTCATGGTTATCAGTTTTGCCTTTTGATTAAGTCATATATTTAACAATTTCTAGTGACTACCAGGCTCAATTATAAGCCAAACTCAACCACTGAAGCTCCATGTCCATGGAATTTGAACTTACATTTGATTGACTGCATTCCCAAATTGTCATCCCAGGATCAGTAAGGCAGCATGGACATCACAATGTGCTACTGCTGTGGATTTATACATAGACATAACAGGATTGTGTGAAGCAATATCTGATTCTTTTTATGGTATAAACTGAAAAATAGCTTTCCTTAAGGCATGGTAACAGTAATGAGCTCTATGTACTCACTTGCCAAAATGAGGATTTGCGAGATGATTGATAGCCTTGACCTTCAGACTTATCCTTCAGTTATTCTACTTCTAATTAGTTTAGCAAGACAGTACTCTCATGTGTCCAATATTGCTTGAATAATGCATTAGTCTCTTTTTTTCACATACTGACAGAATTTTGGAAAAAAGGAAATTGCTAAATTAGCTATTGGAGCCTTTGAACACTGAATTGTATTTCCTTACGAATACGGTTTAATATACATACACTAATTTTGTGCACTGATTGTACAATAGAGCACTATGGCAACATTTAATCATGTTGATTTCTAAGTAAGGAACTGTTCCAGCCCTCACGATTACCTTACAGGACTCGGTATGTGAAAACTTATTATGCTCATTCATCTGAAATTCCTTTCTCAGCTATTTCAGAAGGGTTGTGTAATTTAAATGGGTTGATATAATCCAGCAAATGGGAAAATAGAATTTTATACAACATATGACACATTTTAATAAAGGGGCATATGGAAAGTTTTTTGCAACACATTGAGACTTTAATGTTAATCAGCACCTTGTAGGATTATTTAATAATTGCACTGTTTATTTTACATTAACTAACTACCTGAAAAAAAAATATTAGTTTGGCATTCAGTTTACTGTGTGGAATATTATGCTGATGTTACATAATCTTGCCTTAGATTTTATAACAAACATTTGTAATGTTCAAGATTTTAGTTTAGAATTGAAGTCCCAACCATCTTTGTACTAGTATTTCTTGATTTTTTAAAAACTTTAAAATAATTTTCAAAAGAATCTGATATCACTATGCTATTATGGAACATATGCTTCAAATGAAATCTTGTAGTATTTCTATTTCCTGTCAATAATAAAAATGTGTTTTAAAAAAAAAAGTATTTTCTCCCCTTAATTGACCCTTAACTAGGTACCTATTAAGATATTGGATCTTGTGCTTCCAAAACTCCTCATAATAAAAATTACGTTCTAAGTTAGTAAAAAAAAGTAGTTATTCATTGGATACATTAATCATAATCAAGTGAGAAGTGTTGACTCGGAAAGATCTTGGAATCTAGGGTTATGAGGAATGGGCACAGAAGAGAAGATGTAGCCTGGAGCCGATTAGCTGTAATCACGTTGAATAATGTGGTAAGCTTGAGGGGCTGACTGGCCTATTCCTGCTTCCATCTTCTTGTATTCTTATGTTAGTCACTTCTGCCAATGGTTATGTGGTAGTGTAAAGTCTTTATGATTGCATTAAAAGAGAGAATACATGGCGATAAAAAATCACAGATGCTGGTTTACCAAAAAAGACGCAAAGTGCTGGAGTAACTCAGTAGGTCAGGCAGCGTAAATGGAGAACATGGATAGGTGAAATTTTGGCTCAGGACTCTTATTTGGGCCAATTGTGGTAAACTGGAAAAGAGGTGAGGGATGGGACAAAGCGTGGCAAGTGATGGGTGGATAGGTATACATATATATATAAATATATATATATATACACACACACACACATTCATTTACATGGCAGGATCTATCGAAGTATTTATTTGTTTGGGACTTAGACTTGTTGCATAAATTAAGTGGATGTGACCATGCTCCATAGCTTTTGCAATTCCATTTGCAGCACCAATAGTGCAAACCAAAAGTACAGAAATATACATTACAGTCTGCACCCTCTATATTATTTTCAAAGTAAGTGAGATACAAATCTAGAAACTAGTTTTCCAAGTCCTACTGATCTCCTCACCGGTTTTAGCTGTAATAAATCTTTGAAGATGGAGAGCAGAATAAAGGCTTCAATTCACTAGAAGACTGTGAATTCTGCCAGAAGATCATATCAAAAACCTTTTCAGATCAGCCAGGAATGTGATAGATTGCTGCCTGCAACATGTACCTGTCAGTGTTGCAAATAATAAGATTGTGACAGTGCGACCAAATTTTGCTCACTTTGCCTTTGAAATTTTGCAAATGGATGCTCCTCGTGAATAGAACTCTGACGAAATCTAAGCATTGCTGCCTCAGGTGTTGAATTGAGTTTCCATGTTGTTCTTATAATTTAGATTTTGTTCTATTTGTAGGAATTATTTGACCCCCATCTGAATGGGGATCAGATGGAGTGGATTGCCAATCTGCTTATCTAATTTCAAAAATAGAAACATAGAAACATAGAAAATAGGTGCAGGAATAGGCCATTCGGCCCTTTGAGCCTGCACCGCCATTCAATATGATCATGGCTGATCATCCAACTCAGTATCCTGCACTTGCCTTCTCTCCATACCCCCTGATCCCTTTAGCCACAAGGGCCAAATCTAACTCCCTCTTAAATATAGCCAATGAACTGGCCTCAACTACCTTCTGTGGCAGAGAATTCCACAGATTCACCACTCTCTGTGTGAAAAATGTTTTTCTCATCCCGGCCCTAAAATACTTCCCCCTTATCCTTAAACTGTGATCCCTTGTCCTGGACTTCCTCAACATTGGGAACAATCTTCCTGCATCTAGCCTGTCCAACCCCTTAAGAATTTTGTAAGTTTGTATAAGATCCCCCCTCAATCTTCTAAATTCTAGCGAGTACAAGCCGTGTCTATCCCGTCTTTCTTCATATGAAAGTCCTGACATCCCAGGAATCAGCCTGGTGAACCTTCTCTGTACTCCCTCTATGGCAAGAATTTCTTTCCTCAGATTAGGAGACCAAAACTGTATGCAATACTCCAGGTGTGGTCTCACCAAGACCCTGTACAACTGCAGTAGAACCTCCCTGCACTTATACTCAAATCCTGCTGTCATCCCATTTTGAGCCTCTGAACAGCTGCAATCACACTTCAAAATTCAGAATCCACATGTGAGTTTGCACATGTCATCTGCTGAATGGGGAAGGGCTTGTGCTAAAGCAGAAAATGCTGGAGGCACATAAAAGGTCGGATAGAATCTGTAGAAAGAGAAATGCAGTTAAAGTTTCAGGTCCAAGACAGATGTTTCAGGTAAGATGTTCAATTTTCTGACAAAGGGTCCTGGACCTGGAATGTTATCTCAGTTTGAAAGTAAAACCTACAACTTAATCTCCACCTGTCTCTGATGAAACAGGTGTGTGGGAAGGAACTGCAGATGCTGGTTTACACGGAAGATAGATACAAAATGCTGGAGTAACTCAGTGGGACGGGTGACACAAATGCTGGAGTCTCAACCCAAAACGTCACCCATTCCTTCTCTCCAGACATGCTGCCTGACCGGCTGAGTTACTCTAGCATTTTGTGTTTAGTTGCTGATGAAACACATTTAAAGGACATTAAGATGCAGGCATGTAGGCATTGACTAAAGGTTGTGCATTCCTGCAGTCAACAATCTGTCATCACAGCTGTCAACAATATTAATCCTGTCTGCAGGATTATCATGTTTCTTTAAAGGTTGTGTGTTAGAAGGAAAAGGCAATCTGTACTTACGTTGAAGGGATCATCTCTGTTCTGGGTAGTGACTTAATTTCTACCACCCCTCTACCTGAAGACAGTATGACGATTCCTGCTACCATTGGCAGCAAATTGGCAGAACATTCGGTAAACGCAGAAGTTTAAAACTCCAGTATGTTCCAACCACCCATTACCCTTTATATTAAAAAAAAAATCCTCTGCAAAGGTATTTTAAAGGTTACCCTTTTCATCTTAAAACTATGCCCTCTAGTCTTTAACATCCATCTTCACCTTTGGAAAAAAGTGTCAAGAGTCAAGAGTGTTTTATTGTCATATGTCCCAGATAGAACAAATACATTCTTACTTGCTGCAGCACAATGGAATATGTAAACATAGTACACCGTAAATAATATGATAAACGAGAGAAAAAAAACTTCAGTGTGTGTATATATACACATACTCACATATATTTATATATTATATATATATATATATATATATACATATATATACATATACACACACACATACACACATTCTCAAAAAACAAACAAACAATAATAGTATAATAATAATAATAATAATAATAATAATAATAATAATAATCTGTTGTAGTTCGCAGCTTATATTAGATGTAGTGTTTAGTAGCCTGATGGCTGTAGGGAAGAAGCTGTTCCTGAACCTGGATGTTACAGATTTCAGGCTCCTGTACCTTCTTCCCGATGGCAGTGGTGAGATGAGTGTGTGGCCAGGATGGTGCGGATATCTGATGATGCTGGCTGCCTTTTTATATCATTGAGAATTCCAAAACAGTTCACTGCGTCAAAGCAGCAATCAACAGCCTAACGGCCCACCAAATTTAATGAGTGAGCAGCGCTTGGAATAAATCTTGCAAATTTGTTTTTTTCGAGGATTTTTTGCTGCATACCCTTGTACCTACCAGCCATGTTGGCAGCATTGTCATAAGACTGCCCTCGGCATTTTCTAAAGTCAATTTCAAGCTCAGTGGTGAGATAGTTAAACACAAAATCAGCCATGCTTTCTCCTGAGTGGTCCTTTAGCTCAAGGAAAGTTATAAATCTCTCACTTGGTAAACCGTCTTCAGTTGATACATATCTGATAATTAAAGTCAACTGATCAGTATGTGAAATGTCAGGGGTGGAATCTGACAAGCTGAAATATCCAGCCTTTTTCAAGTCAGCCAGAATTGCATCCTTAACTTTTTTTGCCATGAGTTGAATTATTTCCTCACATACAGTTTTTGACAAATAAGAGGGATTTCCTGATCCGGAGTTTCCATACCGATTGATATGAGCCAGTAAAAATGGATCAAATTTTGCAACTAGCTCCAAAACACCAAGATAATTGCCGTTATTTGGAGATCCAAATTGTTCATTGTCTCCTCTGAATGGTAAGCCTCATTCGGCAAGAGTGCATATTACGGCAACAATTCTCTCCATGACATGCCGCCAGTACTGCTGCTCTGCTTTTATTTGTTCCTGTAGCTTTGAAGTTAAGGTTTGCCCTCGCTTTCTTGTTAAGTAGGTCAACATGGCATTCCTGTGTTTCTCTGAGTTTTCATGAGTTTGGTTAAGATAGGGGTTTCGCCAATCATCAAACCCTTCAGAAGCTAAAGATTTAGCAGAAGAATAAGACGCAATGTTTGGAAAGAGTTTACAAACAAAGCAATATATCCGGCCTTTTGAGGGAGAATACACAAGCCACTCTCGGCTATATGTTTCTCCATTGACTTTTGTTGAATAAAAAAGAGCCTTGGTGCAAGACCTAGACTGACTTTTATACACTCACTTGGAATTTGAAAACGGTCCACAACGATGCTGAACTTGAGAGGGGCCGCTTTCTACCCAATACGATATGTCCTCATGCGATAATTCTGTCCACAAACCAACGTCTGTTGCAGTACATCTATATTTGGCATCATCAATCAGTTCTATATTTTCATTTTGAGCCAGCATCATGGCTGCTTCCTCATATTCAGCTTGCTGTTCCACGTCCTGCTTTGCTGTTTCTGTTTCAGGGAGGTTTTCTTCTGGTTGAATGCTAGTATATGGCTGGATAGCTTCACCAGACTGATTTCCTTGTGTTAGTAGCAATGTATCTGCTTCACCGCTGGCACATGTTGCCTCTGTCTGTGGCTGACCCAAGAAAGCAGTGATTGGTCTTAACTTCTTCACCGTATCATTTTCAAGTCTCTTTCTCTTGCGCTTGCTAGCACCACTTTCAAATTTTTTACTCGTACTCAGATTGGAATCTGAAAATGAAAAGAAAAATTAATATTCAACGGTTATTAGAATATTAGAATATTAGAAAAAATAATAAAAGCCTGCAGCTTAGAAACCAAAGATACTAGAGGAGCTCTTCTAATATCTTTGGTGGAAAATTCAGGCCAGGTGATGAATCCAGGCTGCAGGTAAGGCGACAGCTGCAGGCTGCTGGAGGGCGGTGGAGTGGCGAGAAAAGTGTGGGAGGTCCCGGTGGGCGGATGGTCGGTGGGGCGGCGAGGTTTGATGGGTCCGGAGGGGCGGCGAGGTGCGTCCGCCCCAGGTGCGGCGGCAAATTGGGAAGGCCCCCCCGTGCGGCGGCGAGGTGCGTCCGCTCCAGGTGCGGCGTGGAGATGTGTAGGCCCCCTGTGCGGCATGGAGATGTGTAGGCCCCTTGTGCGGCGACGAGGGAAAAGGGTTAAATTAAACTACATACCTTTTCCGTTGTCCTGCACTTCCAATGATGCAAGGATCTGTGGAGCAAATTCCTCTCCACAATGAATATATACATCACCTGCATTTTAATCCCTCCTCCCCCCCCCACACCACCAAAGCCTCCGGAATCGCAAGCACAGCGCCACCACTGGTAGGTTTTGTAACAACGCCACTATCCCACAGCGCCACTGATGGTAGGTTTTGTAACAACGCCACTAGCTCAAAATTATAACACATCTTGGTGCAGCGAGCATAGGCCCCCCTAGATCTCGAGGCCCTGAACTTAAGCTTGTCTAGCTTATACGTAAATCTGGCCCTGGGCAGAATGTAATATGATGACGCTATAATACGCATTTATTGCTAGTAACTGAGGATGAATTTCTAAGCAAAGATGCTTTCACCAAATAACGAAAATGTGACATGGAAATTGCAATGCAGTGAATGCAGCAGTGATTCAGTCCAACAATTGCAAGAAGTCAGCACTACTGGGAACCTTTGAATATGTATGTTGAGGATATGACCAACTAAAATACTTAGAAATCATCTTTTTACTTCAATCTGTCAATAGTGTCCCACTAATTCAATTATTCTCATTGTAAATTTCTAAATGCGCGTATCTTATAATGAGTGGGTAAAGCATATTGGTCAGAGCGTTCCCAAAAAAATTGGGTTCTTGATTAGTATGGGCACCAGAGATTATGGGGAGAAGGGAGGAAAATAGGTTTGAGAGGGAAAGATATATCACCCATGATTGAATGGCAGAGTAGACTTGATGGTCCGAATGGCCTAATTCTGCTCCTATCACTTACAGTATGAACCGAAAACCAATGTGGAACTGCTGTGGTGTGTTTTCATTTAGTAACTGAGATATTGAAAACATTATTTTAATTATTGTCTTTATCTATAGCCTGATCTTTAGGCCCATCTTTGAAGTAATCATTTATGGAATAAGGAACACAGAGGTAATTACATAGTTGGAGGCAAGTTTGTTTCTAGTGAAACAAGAGTGTATAGATGTTGGAACCTGGGAATTAAGTCTGAGGTTGTACTGGTAGCAATGTCCAAAAGTATTGATTTTACTAGAGCAATTATATTTTAATGATTGTACATGAAGTTAAATTAATAACTTCTCAAGGACATGTACTTCAAGTTTTTTTTTTCTTACCTACTTTTCCTACACATTGATAAGTCTTAATATTTCCCCAAAACGTCCCAAAATGTCACCCTTCCTTTTTCCCCAGAGTTGGTGTCAGGCCTGCTGAGTTACTTTGTGTCCATTGGGACGGCGAGCGGAGCGCCATACACCAACTCTGCCGAGGATGATGCCAAATCCTTCTTAGAGGCAGTACGAATGCCCAACACCATGGCCGCTCATCCATCCACTCCGGGCCCGTAAGGTGAGCTCTCAGGGCGGCCTTGAGACAGTGGTGGAACCGCTCTACCAACCCATTCGACTAGGGATGGTATGCTATCGAATGGTGGAGCTGCGTCCCCAGCAGGCAGGCCATTGCGGACCACAGATCGATGTGAACTGGGTGCCCCTGTCTGAAGTGATATCCAGGGGAACCCCGAAGCGGGCAATCTAATTTGCCACAAGGGCCCGAGTGCACGACTGGGCGGAAGTGTCCACGAGTGGGATGGCCTCCGGCCACCGTGTAAAATAATCTACCACCGGCAGTAGATGTGACACACCCCGGGATGGCGGCAGTGGCCCCACGATGTCCATGTGCACTTGGTTGAACCGCCGGTGTGGAACCAAGAAATCCTGTATTGGTGCCTGGACGTACCGATGTATCTTGGACGACTGGCATCGGATGCACGCCCGTGCCCAGCGACCGACCTGCTTCCGTAGACCGTGCCAGATGAATCTTGCCGCCACCATGGCTACTGTGGCCTGGAATGATGGGTGGGATAAGGCGTCAGGCCGCGGGGATAACCGTCCCCGAAGGACCCAACGGCACATTCACTCGCTCCATGCGGCTCGGCCCGAAAATCCGGAGCAGCCGTTCCTTAGGCCTGCATACTTCCTCACTGCCGGGGGATTATCCAGGTATGGCACAACCCGACCGGCCGTTTCCTGGTCGGGAGCACTTACCACGTAATGGTAACGGATCTCATCGACCATCACGCCGCAGACATGGAACTGCAACCAAAAGGTAGACGGCTTCAGGGCTACCACGTTGAGTTCAGCCTCATAGGCGGCAGCGGCGGGTTGAGCGGGGTGCATTTTTCTCTGAAATGTTTCCAGGATTACAATCCTGTTCATCGGGGTCACCTGTGTAGCGGGAACTCACAGGAGTCCAGCCAAGAATTAGTCTAACACAAAGTTGTGAGAACGAAATGTATTTTATTACTACTACCGTGCTGCTCCCTACTCCAAACCGTGCACGGGCGTTACCCGACCTTAAATACCCAGGGCCACACCCCATGACCCTACGCCTCCCACTCCGAGACGCTCAACCCCTCCCTCCTGAACCGAGGATTCGCTATGCCCGTGGCTAGCCACCAGGTGCCGCCACATCGTTACAATAAACATTTTCAGCAGCGAATAATTTTTGAGAAAGTTAAAAGCTGGTTGATTAGTTCTACAGCAGTATGTGCATAATTTTTGCAGAATCTGAATTATCTTTTCATGAGGCAAGATATTTGCTTGTACACTGTCTGCGTGAAAGACATTTTAAAATAATGAAAAATATTCCTTCTACAGCTGCCTAAGTCAGGGCATATTTTTTGCAATTACTTTTGAAGGCAATAGCTGATGTATTTTTAATTAACTAGGGTTTAATCACTACTGTTTGTCTGTACGGCATCGCATTTTGATGCACCATTTCATAAATCAGTGGGATTTTCATATCCTGGCTTCAGTCGTGCAGGAGAAACAATGGTCTCCCTCTGTCATCCAAAGAGACATCCATATCGCCTGAATAATTATAAACTGCTTCACTAGATTGTACACAGATTTCATAAAATCATTTAATCTGTTTTTAACAGGCGCATTTCTCGCTGAAAATGAACTTCCTGAGATTTGGTGCTTGCATTGGTATCTAAACACTTAACAACTTAAATTACCTAATATCTTTTATTAAATTGCTCTGTAATATTTACAGAGTGCATATTTCTCCCCGATAGTCACTTCGAATCATCAGTCAAGACCCTAACAATGGCTATATCGCAATGTTTAAGTGCTGCAGTGTGAATTTTAGAGCTATTAACTGCTGATTACAACCTCCACCATGAAATTGTAAGGAAGAAATAATGCTGCAAAATCCATTGTGTGTAACACAAAAAATAATAGATGCAGCTGAGTGAGTTCAAGACTGTAATCTTGCCTGTGGCGTTCGATAATGGTCATGACCTGCTGGAGCTCTGTGGCAGTGCCTTGTGTCATCACCTGTGCTCTGTCAGTGAGAACATTACCCCACGTTCAATCCCGGCCATTTGTCATTCTCGTTTTTAATCAAAGTTTGTATGTGAAACGTGGTTTTAATAAAATTTATATCAGATTGTTAGCAGGAATTTACAGAACAGCCAGAGACTGTAAATGTTATCAGCACTTTAAATGATTCGTCCTGCCTATTTGGCCCTTCAGAATGTTGTCAGAGTACATCAAGGCATTGTACAGAGCAAGATGCAACCACCAGGGTCAGAAATGTACGGCGACTGCAAGAATTGGGAGCAAAGGCACTTTAGGAAATCTAACTATATTATGTATCAGTGTTGTGTGTCACATTAACACTGTCAACCGCATTCAAAGCTCACAGGTAACCTTACGCACAAAATATATCGCAGGGAAATGATGTTCGAATGCATCTCCTATGGTTAGCATGCAAAATGTCTAGTTTCTGAAGCAGCAGATCTGATAACAAAACCTGCAACATTGACACCAGCACGCCTTGGGGACCCAGCAATGATGTCTGAGCCAGGAAAGGTACATTATATGAGGTATGCTATATAACAGCACCGTCTGAAGAAGGGTCTCGACCTGAAACATCACCTATTCCTTTTCTCTAGAGATGCTGCCTGACCCGCAGATTTACTCTCGTATTTTCTATCTATCTTCGGTATAACATATATAACAATTACAGCACGGAAACGGGCCATCTCGGCCCTACAAGTCCGTGCCGAACAATTATTTTCCCATAGTCCCACCTGCCTGCACTCATACCATAACCCTCCATTCCCTTCTCATCCATATGCCTATCCAATTTATTTTTAAATGATACCAACGAACCTGCCTCCACCACTTCCACTGGAAGCTCATTCCACACCGCTACCACTCTCTGCGTAAAGAAGTTCCCCCTCATATTACCCCTAAACTTCTGTCCCTTAATTCTGAAGTCATGTCCTCTTGTTTGACTCTTCCCTATTCTTAAAGGGAAAAGCTTGTCCACATCAACTCTGTCTATCCCTCTCATCATTTTAAAGACCTCTATCATCCCCCCTTAACATTCTGCTCTCCAGAGAATAAAGACCTAACTTATTCAACCTTTCTCTGTAACTTAGTTGTTGAAACCCAGGCAACATTCTAGTAAATCTCCTCTGTATTCTCTCTATTTTGTTGACATCCTTCCTATAATTGGGCGACCAAAATTGTACACCATACACCAGATTTGGTCTCACCAATGCCTTGTACAATTTTAACATTACATCCCAGATTCTATACTCAATGCTCTGATTTATAAAGGCTAGCATACCAAAAGCTTCCTTTACCACCCTATCTATATGAGATTCCACCTTCAAGGAACTATGCACGGTTATTCCCAGATCCCTCTGTTCAACTGCATTCTTCAATTCCCTACCATTTACCATGTATGTCCTATTTTGATTTGTCCTGCCAAGGTGTAGCACCTCACATTTATCAGCATTAAACTCCATCTGCCATCTTTCAGCCCATTTTTCCAAATGGCCTAAATCACTCTGTAGACTTTTGAAATCCTCTTCATTATCCACAACACCCCCAATCTTGGTATCGTCTGCATACTTACTAATCCAATTTACCACACCTTCATCCAGATCATTGATGTACATGACAAACAACAAAGGACCCAACACAGATCCCTAAGGCACCCCACTAGTCACCTGCCTCCAACCCGATAAACAGCCATCCACCATTACCCTCTGGCTTCTCCCATTCAGCCACTGTTGAATCCATCTTGCTACTCCTGCATTTATACCCAACAGTTGAACCTTCTTAACCAACCTTCCACGAGGAACCTTGTCAAAGGCCTTACTAAAGTCCATATAGACAACATCCACTGCTTTACCCTCGTCAATTTCCCTAGTAACCTCTTCAAAAAATTCAAGAAGATTAGTCAAACATGACCTTCCAGGCACAAATCCATGTTGACTGTTCCTAATCAGACCCTGTTTATACAGATGCTTATATATATTATCTCTAAGTACCTTTTCCATTAATTTGCCCACCACTGAAGTCAAACTAACAGGTCTATAATTGCTAGGTTTACTCTTAGAACCCTTTTTAAACAATGGAACAACATGCGCAGTACGCCAATCCTCGGGGACTATTCCTGTTTCTAATGACATTTGAAATATTTCTGTCATAGCCCCGGCTATTTCTACACTAACTTCCCTCAATGTCCTAGGGAATATCCTGTCAGGACCTGGAGACTTATCCACTTTTATATTTTTCAAAAGTGTCAGTACTTCTTTTACTTTGAAACTCATAGTATCCATAGCTACTCTACTAGTTTCCCTTACCTCACATAATTCAATATCCTTCTCCTTGGTGAATACCGAAGAAAAGAAATTGTTCAATATCTCCCCCATCTCTTTTGGCTCTGCAGATAGCTATCCACTCTGTCTCTCCAATGGATCAATTTTATCCCTCATTATCCTTTTGCTATTAATATAGCTGTAGAAACCCTTTGGATTTACTTTCACCTTACTTGCCAAAGCAACCTCATATCTTCTTTTAGCTTTTCTAATTTCTTTCTTAAGATTCTTTTTACATTCCTTATACTCCTCAAGCACCTCATTTACTTCATGCTGCCTATAATTATTGTAGATCTCCCTCTTTTTCCAAACAAATGTCCAATTTCCCTTGAAAACCAGGGCTCTTTTCAATTTTTACTGTTTCCTTTCAACCGAACAGGAACATAAAGATTCTGTACTCTTAAAATTCCCCCTTTAAATGTCCTCCATTTCTCTTCTACATCCTTCCCATAAAACAAATTGTCCCAGTTCACTCCTTTTAAATCGTTTTGCATCTAATCAAAGTTAGCTTTTCTCCAATCAAAAATCTCAACCCTAGGTCCAGTTCTGACCCTCTCCATAATTATATTGAAACTAATGGTATTGTGATCACTGGACCCAAAGTGCTCCCCAATGCATACCTCCGCCACCTGTCCCATCTCATTTCTTAACAGGAGGTCCAGCACTGCCCCTCCTCTAGTAGGTACCTCTATGTATTGCTGCAAAAAACTATCCTGCACACATTTTACAAACTCCAAACCATCCAGCCCATTTACAGAATGTGTTTCCCAGTCTATGTGTGGAAAGTTGAAATCTCCCACAATCACTACCTTGTGCTTACTACTAATATCTGCTATCTCTTTACATATTTGCTCTTCCAATTCTCGATCCCCATTTGGCGGTCTATAATACACCACTATAAGTGTTGCTACAACTTTCCCACTTCTCAGTTCCACCCAAGTAGCCTCCTTAGATGAGCCCTCCAATCTATCCTGCCAAAGCACTGCTGTAATATCTTCCCTGACTAGCAATGCAACACCTCCACCTCTTGCCCCTCCAATTCTATCACACCTGAAGCAACGAAATCCTGGAATATTTAGTTTCCAATCACAGCCCTCCTGCAACCATGTTTCACTGATCGCCACAACATCATACTTCCAGGTGTCTATCCAGACTCTAAGCTCATCCACCTTTCTTACAATGCTCCTAGCATTAAAATATGCACATATAAGAAACCCCCCCGCCTCTTATTCTCTGTTTATTTCCAGCATAAACCAGCATCAGCTGTGCATTCCTATACATTGTTCTGACCTCGTTGCTTGATGTTTAGCTCAAAAAGCACACTTTACAACAGGAGCCTCCTGCACAGTTTACAGGCTTGGAGCACTCGCTAATTTTCATTTTCATACCACAGAATGTATTGAAGCTGTGATTTTAACATCAGGTGAGAGTCAGGTTGTACGTAGTCAAGGCAGATGATGAAATGTTAAAAACCAGCATCTGCAGTTCTTTCCCACATGCAGGACCAAAGTTGTTTTGTGTGAGACCTGCCATTGCAAAATTTGATTCATTGAAAAGAGAATTAAAGTTTGAACTTAGTAGGTTGAAATTACTTCTCCACGACTGTGGGCAGTTTTGGTTTCCTTATTTAAGGAGGGACATACTTGCTTGAAAGACTGTGCAGAGAAGGTTCACCAAAGTAAATCTTGGAGTAAATGGGTTTATGTATAATAAAAGGTTGAGCCTTGGGTTGGACCTGCTTTCATAGGAGTTGAGATGAATGACAGGTGATCTTATTAAAACACTAACTACTGAGAGTGCTTGACAAGATTTATGCAGAAAAGATGCAGGACAGAACACCACAGGAGATCCTTCTTCCCTGTGGCTATCAAACTTTACCACTCCTACCCCTTCCGTTGTGGCGTGGACTGAATGGTCTCCCCTCCCCCCACTCCCCAATCTTTGCACTTTCCCAATCCTTTCCACTCATCACTTTAATTTCATATTTCATGAATGTTGTATTTTTATGACTGTTGGCAGATCAATTTCCCTCCTGGGATCAATAAAGTTATATTGTATCGTATTGTTGCCTAGTGGGGTTATCTAAGAATATGGGACATAGTTTTAGAATAAAAAGGTTCATTATTTAAGTCAGAGGTGAATGAGTAATGTCTTTCCTCAGCATTGTGAATCTTTTAAATCCTTTATAATAGTGAGCTGTGCAGCAGAATCATTGAATATATTTAGGGCTACAATGGATAAGTTGGTTTAAAGGGAAGTCAAGTGTTAAGGGGATCAGGCAAGTCAATGATCTTGAGACCAGGATCATATCAGTTTTAGAATGGAGATGGCTTAAGGTGTCAAATAACCTCCCTCTGATCAAATTTCTTATTTTCATGTTGTTGAATGATGGGGGCAACAGCAGTGGGTGATAGGACACAGGGAAATGAGACCCTAAATATAGGAGCATCAGTTGGTGTGGGGTGGAGATGGGGGAGGTCAGGGTGGTACAGTGTCTATGTTTGCAGGAGTGTTAGAGAGTCTGTAGGGGTGTAATTGCAATCAGATGGGGTTGATGGAGTGGGGTTGAGATTTTGTTTACGTGGGGATGACACAGGTTGAGATGTGGTGGCCGGATTGGTGTTGGGATCATAATTTGACGTGGAAATATTAGGTACTCTGGGCAGAAACAAAGTGAAAGATGATTTCGCAATATTAAACCTAAAACTGGTTCTGAGTGCTGAGTTCCACAGATGGAAAATGGTCAGGTAGTTCCTGTTTAAATATAAGTGAACCAGACCTCACAGTCTTTGTGAAGTCCGTCGATCTGCAAGAAACTCATATGGCAATGAAATTTGCAGTATTGGTGCCTCCAATCCAGATTGCAATAAACCTATTTCACCAGCTATCAAAGAGCTTCTTTACCCCGTCTGCATTATCTATATAATATCCGGACTGACCCAGGAACAGCTCTTGAAAACATTCTTATCATTCTCTTGCTTTCAAATTACTTCTTTTTTTTAAATCTCTGGGTACTGATAGCAGTTCAAACTGAGAACACTTCAAAGAGGTATTGAATCAACCTGAACCATTTGAACTGTTTGTCTTCCCTGAAGAGGAAGATGAAAAATAAATTGGATGCATTCCAACAATGCTACTTGAGGAAGATCCTGGAGACTATCTACAGAGGCCACATCACAAACGAGGAGATCTACAGTGAAACTGCAACAAAGCCCCTCATTCAGGACATAGAGGTAAACAGGATGAAACTTGCAGGACACGTACTCAGAATGTCACCAGAACGTGCACCTAAGATAGCAATGACATGGCAACCTGACGGAAGAAGGAAAAGAGGCCGACCTCACATGGAGGCGAACATTCCAGAAGGATTTGGAAGCCCGGGACGCAAGCCTATCAAGGGTGGAAGACGTCGCATATAACCAAAGAGAATGGCGAAAGCTTGCTGCCCAATGCACTCAACAGTGTGGGAGGAACTAAGTCTAAGTAAGACTGATAGCAGTCACGTTTTTATTAAGCAGGTCTTTGGTATCCAGGATGATTTGCTTCCACTCCAGTTTTGTGGGTTATGAATTGGCTGATGCCAAGAAGAAGTTTCAAACTCTTATACTGAGGGTCTAGGAGATGCCTGATGGGCAGTTGAATGGGTCAGTTGTGAGGTAGTGTGTTCTTCCTATAACTAACGCAAGGCTTTTGAATGCTTCCACTGCATTGACGACACTCTCTACACCATCCTAAATCTCTACTTTGAGTGACCATAGGCCAGGGTTTCCTAAAAGTCAATGGGCATGTTGCAGATTTTGATAGATTCGTTGAGTAACACTTTGAATCTTTTTCTTTCTCCATCTGATGACCTTTTCTCATATCAGAGCTAGTGTCTGAAGATTGAGAAGATCAAGGAGATTTGGTAATGCAACGTATATTCTTTTGAACTTAGTAAGTGTACGGTAGAGAGTTTAATGATTGGTTGCATCACTATCTGGTTCGGCAACTTCAATGCCTAGGAACGAAGGAGATGACAGAGTGGTAGACATATATACACACAATGAACTTTTTTTCTCGTTCACTATATTGTATACCGTGTACTATGTTTACATATCCTGTTGCGCTGCTGCAAGTAAGAATGTCATTGTTTTACTTGGGACATATGACAATAAAACACTCTTGACAATCTTGACACTGCCCAGCACATCACGGGTACTGTCCCGTCCACCATCGAAGGAATGTATAGGAGGTGCTGCCTCAAAAAATGCAGTCAATACCATCAACATCACCCTGGCCATTCTCTTATTTCACTCCGACCATCGCACCAAATGTATAGGAGGCTAAAAAAAGTGACCCACAGGTTCAAGAACATCCATCAGGCTCTTGAACACTGCACAACACTGACCTCAACTATGAACTATGAAGCAGCAGACAGTCAGGGTGGGCAGTAGGACATCAAAAACCATAGCCGTGAGCACTGGCTCACCCCAAGGCTGTGTCCTAAGCCCCCTGCTGTTTAGTCTGCTGACACACGACTGTACTGCTAGACTCAACAACAACTTCATCAACAAGTTCGCCGATGACACAACAGTGATGGGTCTCATCAGTGACAATGATGAGTCGGCGTACAGGATGGAGGTGGAGCTGCTCACAGGTTGGTGCAAATCCCACAACCTCATTCTCAATGTGGGAGAAACTAAGGAGATGGTGGTTGACTTCAGGAGGGCGGGGAAACAACACCATACACCTCTGCACATCGATGGAGCTGATGTGGAAAGGGTCAGCAGCGTGAAGTTCCTAGGACTACACCTGTCAGATGACCTGACGTCCACGGCCAACACCACAGCACTGGTCAAGAGAGCCCAGCAGCGACTACATCCTCTCCGAAGACTACGTAAAGCAGGTCTCCCCACTACACACCTACGGACTTTTTATAGGGGGACAATCGAGAGCACATTGACCTACGGCATCACTTCCTGGTTCGGGAGCTGCAAGGCGTACGAACGGCACCAACTAGACAGGATTGTGAAGACCGCCAGCAGGATTATTGGTGCTCCACTCCCTTTCCTGCTGGACATATACAGGAAGAGATGTATCAGCAGAGCCATCTCCATCATCAAAGACCCCTACCACCCATCGCATCACATATTCTCCATCCTGCCATCTGGGAAGAGGTACAGGAGCATTAGCTGCAAAACCAGCAGGATGCTCCTCAGCTTCTTCCCACAGGCTATAAGACTGCTAAACGGACTTTGCCCCCTGCCAAAGTATCGCGCACCAACCACCAACCTGGACACACTGCAGCAGAGCCACTGTTGTGCCGCTGCCGATCGGAACGCCTGTTGAATGTTTAGTAGAGTGTTAAATTTGTTCATGATATATGTATTTTTATTTCTATTTATTTTTAATGCACACTGAATGGACACTGGTTGAGCAACGTTTTTTTGTTTCCTCTGGGTATGTGAATACTCAGGAAATGACAATAAAGATATACAATACAATACAACTTCTGCAGACTGTCTTTGATTACACTAAGGACTTTGGTTTTCTTGTTTGTTGCATTCGTACTGTGGTTATTCATAAATTGAATTTATGGTTATTATATATTACCTATGTATATTGTTTGCAGTGCTGTTATACTGCGGCAACTAAAAATGTCATTGTTCTGTTGTCAGCACATATGACTGGGGTTCTTTGCTGGTGAACTGCAAGGTTGCTATTTCAGAGGTGGACCAGGAGGTGGTAGTATAGATCACAATAAAACTGAAAATTCTCCTGTGACTTTCTGTGTGTTCCAAAAAAGACAAGGTTACAATGCCAGAAAGACTTGTTAAAAGGAAATGTGTTTTCCATAGTTAATTATTAATCATGGATAGTGCTCATTATACAGATCCTACATCTTAATTATAGGATTAAAAGAGGCCTGGAATTTTTGTACTGTGAGGTTTGGCATATGTAGTTCAGATGCAGCTGCAATGCAGTGGCTTCATAGAATAACTGCCGCATGGACTTACAGCTTGCAAAAAAATGTTCAACTAAACCCATTCTCCTGTCTTTGATCTTCAACAACTAGAACCAATAACAAATCATACCAGTTTCTCAATATTCCCTTTAGTCAATTTCTTTAAACCGTGTTGCAGTGTGGGTGGCACAGCTGGTAGAGCTGCTGCTCCACAACCCCACAAACCCCAGAGACCCAGGTTCAATCCTGTCCTCGGGTGCTGCTTATGTCGAATTCACACGTTCTCCCTGTGTGACTGTGTAAGTTTTCCTCGGGTGCTCGGGTTTCCTCCCACATCCCAAAGATGTGCGGGTTTGTAGGCTAATTGCCTCTGTAAATTGTCCCTAGTGTGTAGGGAGTGGATGAGAAAGTGGAATAACATTGAACTAGTGTTGGCGTGGACTTGGTGGTCAAAGAACTTGTTTCCATGCTGTATATCTAATGCCCCTGTCCCACTTCGGTGATTTTTTAGTCTGTCACCACATGGTTGCCGGGGTGTCACCTGTATGGTCGTGAGTAGTCTCCACAGTCGCCCAAAAAATCATAGCGTTTTTCTGATCGCCGCTGGATTTTGAAATGTTCAAAACCTTTTGGTGACAGTCATAGGTTGTCACCAGGATGGCATAGGTTGTCGCCGGTGCTGACTTCGGTGAATTCCATTGGCGACTACCTACATCAACCGGCGACAGGTACCGGTGACTGAATTGTCTTATCCTGTCGTAGTTTGTTGCGGGTGGACGTAGGTTGTTGTAGGTGTGGTCGTAGGTGGACGTTCTAATGGGTCGCCAGTTGTCGGTAGCTTGCCGTAGCTTGACATCGTCTAGGTGGTAGGTTGTTGTAGACATTGGCGTAGGGGGGCCCAGTCTACGGTTTTTCAGCGACCTGCTACAACTATGACAGTTGACGGATGTCGCCGAAAAAATCCCCTAAGTGGGACAGGCCCATAAAAAAATTGAAACTAAGTGGGAATCTGTAAATATTTATGTAAAATTGATTTACAATAAAATTATGTAAAATGTAAAAGTGTTTCACATCCTACATTTATTGACTTTCCAGAACTGGTTGCTATTTGCAGACCTCAAATTGGACCGTTTGTGTGCACTACTTGTTGAGACACTCGAAGCACACTTTCCAAATCAATTCATAGGCTTAGAGTTGTATAATTATCACTACTAAGAATAATTGACTGAGATGGCATTTAATGTTCATTTGGAAGATTTCAGCTCATCTAGGAAAACTCAATGAATAACATTTTAGTGAAGATAGACACAAAATGCTGGAGTAACTCAGCGGGACAGGCAGCATCTCTGGAGAGAAGGAATGCGTGACGTTTCGGGTCGAGATCCTTCTTCAGACTGATGCCAGTGGAGTGGGCGGTACATGGATAAGGAGGTGTATGGATAAGGAAGTGTATAGATAAGGAAGTGTAAGGTGTGAAAACAGGACCAAGGGAATGAGGATAATGAAAATGTAGAACAGAGAGGGGTCTCAATCCGAAACATCATGTTTCTTTGTTTCTATGTTTCTATGTCATCCATTTCTTCTCTCCAGTGATGCTGCCTGTCCCGCTGAGTTACTCAGGCATTTTGTGTCTACCTTCGATTTAAACCAGCATCTGCAGTCCTTTCCTACACATAGATCATTGCTAGTTTTGAGAAGGTAATAACAAAGCAAACAGAGGTAAAATGTAGTCACAGACAGAAAGACTGGTCGGAGAACTGGGATGTGGGAGGGGATGGAGAGAGAGAGGGAAAGCAAGGGTTAGTTGAAATTAGAGAAGTCAGTGAAGCACTGCCCACAGTGCTCAGTTATTATTCCTATAATATTATCTTTGGATATAAATACATATTAAACAATGAATCTGAAAATACAAGATGGCCACAAAATTGCTTTTCCCTTGCATCGTCCTGAATTTGGGGTTTTGAGACCGTATGAGAATTTAGGTAATTACTATTCTAACCCGTGGCCACATAGCAACCTGTCGCAATATGCAATTTTACAGGCAGTGAATTGTACCCTGCTTAAAATTTATGGTTTGAATGTTTAATGTTTCACTTCATGAAATAGGTTTCACGTTTCCCAGCGAACTTGTTTGATTTCTGCATTAACAATTTCAAGTTCAAGTTCAAGTTCAAGTTACATTTATTGTAATAAGGCGGCTGAGTATTTGATCAGCAATGAATTAAACATAACATAATGAATGGTTTCTGCATATTCCAGCGAAGAGAATGAGGGCAGGTTGCTTGTCAGATAAGGGAGCTGGACTGCCCAATGGAAAACATTTCTATGTTATCTATGAAGTCTGTTTCATGTTTGAAAATGTAGATGGATTATTTGCTGAAATTAAGTTTTAACTGATCTTAATGAGAGTGGCAATTCTCACTGCTACTTGGTGGATGCTGGAAAACAACAGTGCCAGTAGTCAGGATGGGGCCTCACCCCCCTCACCCTAGGTGGTGCTCTGGAGGCTCTGAGGTTGGCTTCAGGAGGTGTGCCAGCGCATTGGTGTACGAGGCAGGAAATGTCATGTTCGCTGATCAACATTTCTGGATTGAGGCATTGGTGGAATGGGCCTCTGGAGGTAATGCTGCAGCCTAGGGCTTGATTAGTTTGGGTGCTGCTCCAAGAGATCGAGCTTGCGGATCAGACAAGATCTGCAGTGACACAGAGCAGCAGAGCAGTGGTGAAGGATACCAACAATGTCACTTTACAAGGGCAACCCTGCAACTCCATCCCATGCCGCTATCCAGACAGTGGGCCTTTATGGCCAAGTCAGAGTCTACATTGTTACCATCTTTGAACTTGAAGGACACGTGGTGACTCTTGTGGACTGGCTCAATGTAATGTACTATTCCTACACTCTTGTATGTAAGTATGATTGTATCTGTACAGTAAGATTTTTACTACTGTATGCAAAGAAGGAATTGCACTGTACATAGTTACATGTGAAAAAAAGTACTATTGAACCATTGAAACTCACACTGGCCAGGTGAGTTTCTTCCACAGATAAGGGGGTGTCCCACTGCGGCGACAAAATCTGCAAGTTTAGAGGAGTTTGCCCTTGACTGAAACTCGTAGCATGGTCGACACGTGGTCCTAGGAGGTCCTATGAGGTCACTGGAACTCTCCTTCATGCTCGAGGGAAGTTCCCGCATACTCGCGGCCTCAGCTAGGTCGCAGAAACATTTTCAGCATGTTGAAAAATTTTCTGCGAGTAAAAATTGGTCGTCATGGTTCTTTTTAACTTGTAGTGCAGTGGAGTGAGGTCGCTATTTAGTTACAGGCAGTCGAGGGCAGCCGTAGGCAATCTCCTTCGCTGAACGGATATTTTAATTGGCTCATTGGAGTTTTCAGGACCAAGAAGCATCACTATTAAATACAGAATAAAGCTGAATGGCAGAAATAATGATTATCATTAATGAGATGAAATATGCTCCTTTGTTCCTGACTCCACTATGCCTCCCCCTCCCAACTCCCCAACTCCCAATCCTCCAACATGACCTCCAGTGCACCCGCTACTCTCCCAACCATGCCGGACTCCAATCTTGCTGGATGTGTCAATCGTGAAATCAGACAGCGAGGCTTGATGAGGGTGATGGGGCCTCACTGGTGATGGGGCCTCAGCCAGCAAGCTGCTCAGGTCCAGGATTGCTTTGACAGGCTTTGACAGGAGGTCTGCTGAGGGTCATGCTTTCTCTCAGGGTCTGTGCAGCTTTCTGACAGCTTTTATATGTCTCCTGTATGTTAAAATTGCTTAAATAAGTGTAATAAACTGTTAAAATAAATTATATGTATATACACTATCTCTTGTGTTTTTTTTAACAGATTACTACCCTTATTTAAAGCAATTTTAACAATTTCACAGTTGTGTATGGTGCAAGAAGAATCACTATTAAATACAGAATAAAGATGGGGCTTTGGGAAGAGCACAGTGGTCTGGCACAATGGAGCATACTGTATTACTTCTCATATATATAAAGGCAGGGTGCTCTATAAACGTGGTATTCATACAGATAAATTCTAAATAAATGAAGAGCAGATAGATTTACAGTGGCATGGTGGCGTAGCGGTAAAGCTACTGCCTTACAGTGCCAGAGATCCGGGTTTGATCCTGACCAAGGGTGCTGGTCTGTACGGAGTTTGTACGTTCTCCCCGTGATCTGTGTGGATTTTCTCCAAGATCTACGGTTTCCTCCCACACTCCAAAGACGTATGTAGGTTAATTGAATTAGTAAAAATGTAAAAAGTGTTCCCAGTATGTGTAGGTAGTGTTAATGTGCGTGGATCATTGGTCGGTATGGACTCGATGGGCCGAAGAGCCTGTTTCCAAACTGTATCTAAACTAAGCTAAACTAAGGTTTCTTTAACCCCGTTGAATGCTTTTATAACCTCAGAGCATAAATCTGCAAGGATAACATACCTTTGTTTTTTATTGTCATTCTAATATTTGTTGCATGTTGTATGGCACACAATTTTTAATAAAACCCATTACATTTTCGAGCAATTTGTGCCTTCACCATTTTGGAATCTATATAAAAAGATTTACATTCCTTCCAAAAATAGATCAAAAAGGAAAATTAATCCATTGTTCCCAAACAACAGAAATATTTTGTTAGCTTATGAAGTACTTAATTAATAAGGCACGGTTTTCTGAAAACAAGGTCCTTATGAAATGGACAGACTCTTAACAAATAACTCATTATGGTTGGCAGGATCAAAAGTTTAAAATATCATATAATTTTTTTATTAAACTACATGATCTAGGGGCTTCTGGAAAGTTGACAGCTTTAATTACGTTGCCCTTGCAGTTGAATTAATATGTTTTCGCACTCATCCTCTCTAATCAAGAATGAATTCTACTTGTGCAGTTTTGAAGAACGCTATCTATCAATGTTCAAAGATCTTGGTATAACTTTTTTGACCAAGTCCCTTTTCGCAGTGGTACAGAATCATGCTAAAGTATAAACATTTGTCCTTCATGGAGGCATCTTGGCTTTGTTTCCTTCCTTCCTTCTGGGAATCTGACATGTACAGTGCATTGAGAAAGTATTCAGACCCCTTCACTTTTTCCACATTTTGTTACATTACAGCCTTATTCTAAAATTGGTTACAGTCTTTTTTTTTTAATCATCAATCTACACACAATACTTCAGTAAAAAAGTAATTGTTGCAAAATAATTAAAAATAAATAACTGAAATATCACATTTACGTAAGTATTCAGACCCTTTGTTGTGACTCTCAAAATTGAGCTTTGGTGCATCGTTTCCATTGATTATCCTTGAGATGTTTCTACAACTTGATAGGAGTCTACAAGTGGTAAATTAAATTGATTGTACATGATTTGGAAAGGCACACACCTGTCTATATAAGGTCCCACAGTTGACAGTGCATGTCAGAGCAAAAAACAAGCCATGAAGACAAAGGAATTGTCTGTAGACCTCCGAGACAGGATTGTGTTGAGACACAGATCTGGGGAAGGGTATAAAACATTTTTTGGAGCATTGCAGGTCCCGAAGAGTACAGTGGCCTCCGTCATTCATAAATAGAACTTTGAAACCACCAGGACTCTTCATAGAGCCTGGCCAAACTGAGCAATCGGGGGAGAAGGGCCTTAGGATAGAGACTTACTAACATATTCAGGGAGGTGACCAAGAACCCGATGGTCACTCTGACAGAGCTCCAGAGTTCCTCTGTGGAGATGGGAGAAACTTCCAGAAGGACAACTATATCTGCAGCACTCCATCAATCAGGACTTTATTGTAGAGTGGCCAGACAGAAGCCACTCCTCAGTTAAAGGCACATGACATCCCGCTTGGAGTTTGCCAAAAGGTACCTAAACAAGATTCCCTGGCCTGATGAAACCAAGATTGAACTCTTTGGCCAGAATGCCAAGTGTCACATCTGGAGGAAAACAGGCACCGCTCATCACCTGGCCAATACCATATCTACGGTGAAGCATGGTGGTGGCAGCATCATGCTGTAGAGATGTTTTTCAGCGGTAGGAACTGGGAGACCAGTCAGGATCGAGGTAAAGATGAACGGAGCAAAGTATAGAGAGATCCTTGATGAAAACCTGCTCCAGAGTGTTCAGGACCTCGGACTGGGGCAGACGTTCACCTTCCAACAGGACAACGACCTAAAGCTCACGTCCAAGACAACGCAGGAGTGGCTTTGTGACAAGTCTGTGAATGTCTGTAAGTGGCCCGGCCAAAGCCCGGCTTGAACCTGATCGAACATCTCTGGAGGGACCTGAAAATAGCTGTGCATCGACGCTCCCCATCCAACCTGAGAGAGCTTGAGAGGATCTGCAGAGAAGAATGGGATAAATTACCCAAATACAGGTGTGCCAAGCTTGTAGCGTGATACCCAAGACGACTTGAGGTTGTAATCACTGCCAAAGGTGCCTCAATAAAGTACTGAGTAAATGGTCTGAATACTTATGTAAATGTGATATTTCAGTTATTTATTTTTAATTATTTTGCAAAAAACAATTAAAAACCTGTTTTCACTTTTTTTATTGTGGGCTATTGTGTGTAGATTGCTGATAAAAAAAATGAATTTAATCCATTTTAGAATAAGGCTGTAACGTAACAAAATGTGGAAAAAGTGAAGGGGTCTGAATACTTTCTGAATGCACTGTACTTGAAGAGTTGCACTTGAGCCAGGCAACATACGATGGGAGTAGAATTAGGGCTTTTAAAAACAGGTGGCCGAGTGTTTCTGGTGATTCCCATGAGCAGAATTATGCTTCCTGTTGCCCAGGTACAGATGAAACATGGACGATCACAATCTTTTTCTCAATAGGGGAGTAAAATTAGAAGACGTAGATTTATTCTGAGCAGGAAGGGATTTAAAAGGGACTTGAAGTGCAACATTTTCACACAAAAACTGGTGAGTACATTGAAAGGGAGGGTGAAGATGTATCAGAGCAACAAAAGGATTATCTCACCTGTCATGGTTCAGAGGTTGAAGTGGTGAAGAGGAGGGTAGGTGATTTCAGTGGTAATGGGAGGACCTTGTTCAAAGTTAGGGGTAAAGAGCAGGGAAGGCCACACTGAGTTCCACTCACCTAGCCCTGCTCTTTCACCTTCTGCCACATCCTGTCACGCTAAAATAACATGGAAAATGCAGCAAATCAGGGTTAATATTGTTGGCTGACTAGATCAGAAAAAATTGAAAAGCATTTTTAAAGAAGGACTGCAGGGAATGCTGCCTAGAAAAGTAGGGTGTCGCCAAATTAAATGTTTGGATTTTTGTTTTTAATTGCACATGTGCAGATGATAGACATTGCTGCCAGTTTTACAGAGAAGTCATCGTGAGTGGTGACAATTGCATCATTGGTCCAGCCACAAATACGAGGCTTCCTTTGTAATTCCTTTGGTCATATTTGTAACAAGCTGGTTTTCTAATTAAGCCAATTAATTTGCTTAAGATGTTAGCAAAGGTTCAAAGCCTCCTACTGTAAATACCTGCACATTTACAGTATTATGACAACGTTTATTACAGCTTTCAATTTCTGAATTTAATATCTTCTTCAAGTTATTTAAATACCCTGAGACCCCTTTTAACCTTTGCTCATTGGAAAATGTGGGATCTTAAAGACATCCAATTGCCCTACCGTGAAACTGTGATAAACCTTCTCATCCTACATGATGCTGAGTCTGTTTTTTGACAAAGATAATTTATTTTTGCTCTCCACGAGCTACATATTAATCATTAGAAATATCAATGGATTCACATATCATTATGACTCTCTCCAGCCAAAGTTATTTGCCAGAATGTTTTAATACTAAAATTCTACATCTCTTTCCATATTTATAAATTTTTCTTACCTTTGTAACAATAAATAATTTCAGTTCACGTTGGGGAAGCAGAAGTGGAGACATTCCATCTTTTAAATTTGAAAGGTACTTGAATCAGATTTAAGAAATCTCTAGTATGAGATTTTCAGCTAGGGAATTAATATTTTATGGTTGGAAAAATAGGACAATGTGAGATAAAATGTGCTTATTTGCAACTTCCTCTGTTTCTGCTGGGAAACCAGCAAAAGGGTAAAGCCCATAACACACATCCTAGTCAATATTGAACAGATTTAAAATAAAGATTTGCACTGATCAGCCATGATCACAATGAATGGCAGTGCTGGCTCGAAGGGCCGAATGGCCTCCTCCTGCAACTATTTTCTATGTTTCTATGTTTCTATGGTGTTATACCTCACTGTGCCTTGGAAACACCTTGGGGCATCTAATGTGTACAGTTGTCTGAAACAGTGGGGTTTCTGAAACAATGTTGAGCTCGGAGGTTGGAAGAAGCTCAATAACCAGCTGCCCAGCACATCTTGGATTTGACAATAACGCTGGCTTAGCTACATTTCCACACTTTCCTTCCGAGGTGAGTGAAAAATGCCTCTCTGGATATTGGGAAAACACTTTTTCACCAACACTGCCTTCATGCCCATCTGTGTCACTAGAACTGGCAGGAAATGTTGGATCTAAAGGAGTGCACTGTCATGCTTGCAGGTTCAGTAAGGAGATATTCACTTCTCCTGATACAGCAATAGTATGATCAGTGACGATCTCCAGAGCCTGTTGACAGCCCGTGATAACAAAATACTTTTTCTAGTTCTGAGGCGACTCAGGAGTAGAAGAAGAGCAAATATTGCCCTGAATTTCACTCCTGCAGCAAGAGGAAGCTCTTAAGATAAGAAACCTCTCTGACCATAATGTCTTCCCATTAATCACCTACTCTTTAAACAGTTAAGCAGGGCAACTGACACAGTTGACAGGGTCCTGTTACTGATGACTATAGTCCATCAGGGTTGTCTCCCCACCAGGCCTACCTGATGTGTTAGGAGCAGGATCATAGGACAGATTGACCACGTTGGCACAACGGTAGAGTTACTGCCTTACAGCGCCGGAGACCCGGGTTCAATACTGACTGCGGGTGCTGTCTGTATGGAGCCTGTACGTTCTCCCTGTGACCGCGTGAGTTTTCTCTGAGATCTTCGGTTTCCTCCCACACTCCAAAGACGAACAAGTTCGTGGGTTAATTGGCTTGGTATGTGTAAATTGGCCCAAGTGTGTGTAGAATAGTGTTAATGTGCGGGGATCATTGGTCAGTGTGGACTCGGTAGGCCGGAGGGCCTGTTTCCGCACTGTATCTCTAAACAAAACTAAACTAAAAGTTGGAGGTGAGACGGGTAGGTTTTGCAATTTTATTTCCGATTACCCTGTAAACTTGGTGAAAATTAATGTTTCTCCGTGCTCCACCAAGAAATGCTGGATGTTTCTTCACAGGCCACTGTGTCCAGCACCTTACCCCCAAGCCTGTGGTTCCCAGCTGAAGTTTCCTGCTACAGAAATAGTCACAGTTTCCATGGATGGAGGTTAATCCAGCAGTTTGCTGCAGAGTAAACTTCTGTAAATTCATATTTAGCTCCAGTTCTATAATTCAGAATCTATAATTGCAGTGCAGTGGCACAGCGATAGAGCTGTGAGAATGCTGTTCATAGACTTCAGTTCAGCCTTCAACACGATAGTCCCCACCAGACAGGCCGAGAAGCTACTGGAATTAGGGCTCAACACCACCCTGTGTGCCTGGGCCCTGGACTTTCTCACCGCCAGGCCCCAGGTAGTCAAGATGGGAGGGAATACATCAAAGTCCCTCACCCTGAGCACAGGATCGCCCCAGGGTTGTGTCCTCAGCCCCCTACTGTACTCCCTGTACACACATGACTGTGTGGCTAGGTTCAGCTCCAACTCAATAATCAAGTTTACTGATGATACTGTGGTGGTGGGCCTGATCTCAGACAATGATGAGAAGGCCTACCGAGAGGAGGTGGCTGATCTGGCACTCGGTGTCAGGACAACAGCCTCCTCTTGACCATCAAAAAAACAAAGGAGCTGATCGTGGACTTTAGGAGGGCACATCATCCGAGGACGTACACTCCATTGAGGATAAATGGGGATACTGTGGATAGGGTGAGCTGTTTTAAATATCTGGGAGTCCACATCTCTGAGGATATGACATGGACATCACATGCCGCAGCACTCGTGAGTAAGGCAAGGCAGCGCCTTTACCACCTCAGGCAATTGAGGAAATTCAGAGTGCCTCCAGGGATCCTCCAGTGCTTCTACTCAGTGCTGTGGAAAGCATCTTGTTCGGAAATATTACAATCTGGTTTGGGAATTGCTTTGCCCAGGACAAGAAGGCTCTGCAGAGAGTAGTGCGTTCGGCCGAACGCACTATGGGAACTTCACTCGCCCCTCTGCAGGAACTATACATCAGGAAGTGCAACTCCAGAGCCAATAAAATCACGGGAGACCCCTTCCACCCCTGCAACTACTACGTTCAGGCAAACACCTCCGTTGCCATGCTGTGAGAACGGAGAGGTTGAGAAGGAGTTTCTTCCCAGAGGCCATTAGGACTGTAAACTCCTATCTCACCAGGGACTAACTTTACTGTACCACTCCACTGCTTTTTTAAAATTTGCTATTTTATTCCCTTTTTCCTTTCGCCCACAATATTTAATATGTAAAAGAATATGTGATTCTGTTCCATTCTGTTTGTAGTTTGTTTGGTTGTTTGTTTGTTTGTTTGTCTTTTTGCACAAAGTCCGCGAGTATTGCCACTTTTCATTTCACTGCACATCTCGTGTGTGTATGTGACGAATAAACTTGACTTGACTTGACTGACTAACACCGCCAGAGACCCGGGTTCGATCCTGACTACGGGTGCTGTCTGTACAGAGTTTGTACATTCTCCCCGTGACCTGCGTGGGTTTTCTCCGGGATATCCAGTTTCCTCCCACACTCCAAAGACCTATAGGTTTGTAGGTTAATTGGCTTGGTATCATTGTAAATTGTCCCTAGTGTGTGTAGGATAGTGTTAGTGTGCGGGTATCGCTGATCGGTGCGGACTCGGTGGGCTGAAGGGCCTGTTTCCAAGCTGTATCTCTAAACTAAACTAAACTAAACTAAACTAAACTAAACAGTATCCATCTTGTGCCTTTTGCACATCTTTCCTACACCCGATTTTAAATTGACCAGTCTCTGACTTCACCTCTAATAATCTTTATACTTCTATAATACAATACTCTGCAATTCTAGCTTCTGTTTTGGGGTTACTGGACAACATTTATTTCCCAACCCCTTGTGGAGCTGTGTAGGTGAAAGCAAACATGATGAATAAACCCCAATGCGGTCATCGGTGGGGAATCCAGGGATTTTGATTTAGCAACAGGAAGGATAGCAACGTATTTCACAGTGAAAATTGTGTGCAACCTAAAAAGTGACCTTTAGGCTGTGATGTTCTTATGTGAGGTTACCCTTGACTTTCTAGATGGTAAAAGTGTGTTTGAGAAGCCAAGTCAAAGAAGATGTTAGTTAATTAGAAAAATTGACTTAAAAAAACAACTGCTTTTCCTCCCACTTTTATTCAAAACCATCAATCCCTTTCTGCAGTCTCATAGATTATTAATATATTTTTAGCAGTTTCATTGCAATGTAATGTAAAATATTCTGTCTGCTTTCCACAGGGAGATGCTTCGCCCTCTAATCTGAACAGGCAATCATCTCTTGTCCTTCCATGAGCTCAGCCTGTTCAGGGGAAATCACTGCTCTTTGTGTTTTTATTGATGCACACATCCTGTCACCTCCAGAACTTGTGAGATATTTGTGAAACTTTTGTGCAGTTCTTCCACCTTTTTGACATCCTTCCTATAGCTGGGCGAGCAGACTGCATGCAATGATCCTAGTGTGGTCTCCCCAAGGACTTGTACTGTTGTGACATGATATCTCAACCCCTTTACTCAATGTCCTGACAGATGAAGGCAGGCATGCCAAATGCCTTCTTCACATCCTATCGAGCAGTGTCACCACTTCCAGGGACGCTATGTACTAGTGTTCTACAATACTCTCCATGGTCCTAACATTTACTGTTTAATTTTTGCCCTGGTTTGAAGTATCTGACTGCAACATCTAACACTTGTCCAAGTGAAATTCTATCTGCTGTTACTTGGTCCAGTTCATCTTCTCCAGTTTGTCTAGATCCAGTTGTAACCTTAGATAATCTTCATCACTCTTCACTGCACCATTAACTTTGGAGCCATCCACAAACTTATTCAGCATTTTAACAACATTGTCATCAAAACCATTAATGTAGGTTACAAACAACAACAGATCCCTGCAGCACACCACTTGCCACAGGTTTCCAATCTGAATAACAACCCTACATTAGCACCCTCTTTCTTCTTCCACAAAGTCGATTTTGTATCCATATGGCTCTCTCATCCTGGATTCCCTGTGATCTATGTTACTAAAAGAGCCTACCATGCACAACCTAAAGTCATAGTCATATTTCATAAACAGGCCCGTTGCCCAACTCTTCCACTGACCAAGATGCCCCATCTAAGCTAGTCTCATTTACCCAAGTTTGGCCCACATCCCTCCAAACTATTCCTATCCATGCCCAAGTGTATTTTAAATGCTGTTATAGTTGCTGCATCAACTACCACATCTGGCTGCCCCTCCATATACTCACCACCCCAAGTGCAAATGGTGCTCCTTCCTTAATAGGTACCTGAGAAGTAACTTTTTTGCACTAAGGGTGGTGGTGTATAGAATGATCTGTTGAAGGTGGTAGTTAAGGCAGGTACTATCACAAAGTTCAAGGAACAGTTAGACAGGTACATGGATAGGACAGGTTTAGAGGGATGTGGCCAAAACGCAGGCGGGTGGGACTAGTGTAGATGGGACATGTTGGTCAGTGTGAGCAAGTTGGGGCTTGGAACCTGTTTCTATGCTGTATGACTATCAATCTATGACTCTCACCATAAACCTATGTCCTCTGATTCCCTTACCCCAGGTAAAAGACTCTGCTTTCAAACTAAGATATAATCATAGAGTCATCACTATTAATTCCCCTTATAATTTTATACAACTCTATATGATTACCTTAGCCTCCTACCTTAAGGACATCCTTCCTGTACCTCTAAAGTCCACACAGTCAATGTCTAATGCCCTGTCCTCGTCAATTAAAAGTAATGTTTTAATATTTTTTTACAGTGTCATCTTTTATTCAAAATCCCAAATCCTGGTATGAACCGATGCCTGATGGAGAAGAAGCAAATGCCAAATGTACTAAGATGTTAGACTGAAGATAAAAGCAGCCTGGGATGCCTGCTTGCCCAAGAAGCTGTTCCCTTATCCACTCGCTGAAAGGTGAAATCCACCAGCTTATGTCAGAATGTACCAGCCCCACTCACCCATTCAGTTATCAGTCTGAGGCCCTGGAGTTCAGGGTTGGGAGGAGAGCTGGGAAGGAAGGTGGGGATCGGATGTGGAAGTGAATGAAGTGAATATGGTCTAAAATGCAGGCCAACATTGCAGATATAATCTAGGAAAATAATAAAAAATAAAGTAGAAGCAGGCCATTATTTACTGAAAAAGACAAAAAAAATCAACACGCTTCCTCCCAGACTGACATTGGAAGCCTTGATAATGTCTCTTGGTTGTATCATTTCACTATAATGGGGCATACTCATATCTCCCCACAGTGGCATCGTAAGTACATAAGAGGGCTGATAACGTGACCTCTCTCAGGTGCCAATGAACTGAGTGATGCGAAGTGGATTGCGGGGTCCTCCTGCCAAAATCAATTGTGGTGGCAATCAATCAATTGCAGACACAATTTACCGGCAAGTGATGGGCAGTCATCAGAATCGATGACCCCCCGTCCCATCCCAATGTTAATCAAGAATTACCAAGCATGATTTTTGAAAAAGCTTTCAGATAATTATTGCAGCAAAGAAAGTGTAAAGAGGTGAGGGATGCTGGAAAACAATGTAATGAAGCAAGATTTGTCAAGAAAAACATGATGATGCATAACAAGTCATCTGGGACATTATTCAGAGAGTTTCCCAAATGGTTAAACCTAAATTTATGTTTGATCACTCTTAGGGTAGACTTCACAAGGAGCTTGGTTTTATCTGACTTTAGTTGCATTTGCACTGTTGTGGCTTGTGATGCATTGTCAACTAGGTCTCAGATATCTCTTAAACAGATATCCCTATCTTCAAGCAACTATACTTTGCTTGTATTTCAATGTTTTGATTACATATGTTGGTGTAATCAACCATGATCTTATTACAAACAAAAGCAGATAATGCTGCAATGGAAGACTCCCAAAATGTTAATCTTTCACTGGTTGGCATTGCTTGCAAATCCATTTATCTTTCTGAGAAGTTAATGTTACCATTTAATGAATATCATTGAACATCTTTTTGAGTTCATGTTGAAGCTATTACAAAGCACACAGAATGGTACAGAACAGGAACAGACCTTTGGGTACATGATGTCTCTGCCAAATACAATGCCAAATAAACTAATCTCTTCTACCTGTACAAGATCCATATCATTCCATTCCCTGCATATCCATGAACCTAACCAAATGGCTCTGAAATGTCACTATCATTTCTGTTTCTACCACAACGGCTAGCAGCACATTCCAGCCATCCAGCAGTCTCTGAAAAAAGAAAACCTTCCCCTAGTTGCGTTGGGCAAGGTGAAATGAAGAGTTTAGTTTTTTTTAGTTTCGTTTAGAGATACCTTGTACCTTGTACCTTGTACCATGTGGTCTCACTTCTGAAGAGTCCACCAGGGACTATATTGGAAGTTGACGAGAATGGGTCTGGTCTAGCGGGAGCTGTGCAGTCTGTGGGCCTGGGTGGAGGACTTGAAGGTTGCGTTGGTGGGCATGTCAACAGAGGATTGTGGGAGTGCATTCCAGAGGGATATTGCTTCAGGGAAAAATGACTGGATGTCGGGAATAGATGTGTGTTGTTGAACTCCAAGTTGCTTGTTGTGGCTTCTTCTGGATCTTGCTGTTTTCTCTTTGACGTATGTCAGCATTGAGGTCGATGACCTGGTTGATGATCTTGTGAAGGTCAGTCAGTCTGAGCATCTGACGTCTGGTTTCAAGGGAATCCCAATTTAAGTCGGTGAGCATTCTGGTTACACTGGATTGTCGTCTGAAGTCGCTGCACACAAACCGGGCTGCTATTCATTGAACATTTTGAAGAACATCCTTATTTTTCTTGGTACCAGGATTCCAAGCAGCGGAGGCATACTCCAAGTGCGATTGGACTATGGTTCAGTACAAATTTTTTGGACAGTTTTAGAACAATGGTGGAAGTTTCTCTGGATGAAGTAGAGCATCTTCGTGGATTTGTTTGCAGGCATAATGTGACGGCTTATCCCACTTTGGGTTATTTTGTATAAAGACACCAAGATATTTGTCTTCAGTCACTTTCTGTAAGGTTTCGCCAAGCATAGAATACTTTGTCAGTCCAGGTTTACGTTTCCTAGACACCCGCATCACTTTACATTTTGATGCATTAAAACTCATGCCCTATTCTTTGGACCAGTTCACAAGGCTTGTGAGGTCAGAGTGAAGTGAAGTTTCATCCTCTTGAGAATTGATTTCTTTAAGAGGTCTGCGATTCATGGACATCACCAGTTGCTGGGTGTTGGCTCAGGTGATGCTCTGCCAGGCCTGTTTTGCAGTCGTCTTTAGCTAATGCTTGTTTTGGGGGCTAGTCACCTTCAGTTTTGGCTTCAGCATATAAAAGACATGCTCAATTGTGTTCAGATCAGGTGATTGGCTTGGCCACTCCAGAATTGACCATTTTCTAGCTTTGAAAAACTCCTTTCTTGCTTTAGCTATGTTTGGGATCATTGTCTTGCTGTGAATGAACCGCCGGCCAATGAGTTTTGAGGCATTTTTTAAAATTTGAGCAGATAGTATTTGTCTATACATTCATTATGCTACTGCCATCAGCAGTTGTATCATTAATGAAGATAAATGAGCCAGTACCTTCAGCAGCCATACATGCCCAGGCCATAACACCCCCACCACCGTGTTTCACAGATGAGGTGGTCTGCTTTGGATCTTGGGCAGATCCTTCACTCCTCCATACTTTGCTCTTGCCATCACTCTGATACAAGTTAATCTTTGTCTCATCTGTCCACAAGACCTTCTTCCAGAATTGTTGTTGCACTTTTAAGTACTTATTGGAAAAATAGATCCGGGCCATCCTATTTTTCAGCTAACCATTGCTACACTACATCTTGCAGTGTAGCATCTGTATTTCTGTTCATGAAGTGTTATGCGGACAGTGGTCATTGCCAAATCCACACATGACTCCTGAAGTGTGTTTCTGATCTGTTGGACAGGTGTTTGGGGATTTTTCTTTATTATAGAGAGAATTCTTATGTCATCAGCTGTGGGGGTCTTCCTTGGCCTGCCAGTCCCTTTGCGATTAGTAAGCTCACTAGTGTTCTCTTTCTTCTTAATGATGTTCCAAACAGTTGATTTTGGTAAGCCTATGGTCTGGCTCACGTCTCTAACAGTTTTTATTCTATGGAACACTGTCATCAACCTATTTTTTGAAACTGGTAATGGCTGAGGTATACGCACTCATGTTGGTTGAAATGGTTTTGTACATATTCCAATCCAACTCAAGGCAGTTCTGAAGCAAATGAATAGGGCATCAAGCCTTCCTGTCCCAAGAAAGTTGACAACAAAATATAACTCGTCCAGTGTCATCTTGGTGTTGACTTGGAATGGTATGCAGACCATCAACTAGATGTTATAGATGAATTGCCTCTGAAGATAAAAGGGACTGTATTTTATGATCAGGCATTACCAATCAGAGTTGAGATAAGTCATATCAATGCACCATGAAGCGTTGATCATAAAACAGACGCAGCTGCCTTTAATTTGTCTGAGGATTACAATAAATGGAAAACTCATCAGGGTCAGGGGTGAGTTATATTGCAATGAAACAAAGAACACAACAGTCTTTGTCCCCCTTTGAAACAATAGCTCTGTTTTGGGCGACACAGTGACGCAGCGATAGAGCTGATGCATGATGCCCTACCCGGGTTCGATCCTGATAATGGGTACTATCTGTATGGGGTCTGTACGTCCACCCTGTGGCCACGTGGATTTTCTCTGGGTGCTCTGGTTTCCTCTCACACTCCAAAGACATACAGGTTTGTAGGTTAATTGGTTTCGGTAAAATTGTAAATTATTCCTAGTGTGCAGGATGGTGTTAATGTACTGGGTTGATTGCTGGTCGATGCGTACTCGGGCCTGTTTCTGTGGTGTATCTCTAAAGTGTAAAGTGCAAAGTCTAAAGCAGCCTTACTAGCTACAGTAGAATTATGCTGGGGAGGAGGGCTGAAATCCTTATCCTTTCCGCCACATCTGGAACCTCACCCGGCCTACGCCCCAGACCTGATTGCTACACATCTGCAGTGTGTGTACACTCACAGCCGGTAGTCTAGTAAAGATCGATACTTCTGAGAGCTGCTTTGATTGAGCGATGATCGACAGGAGGCTTCCTGCACTGTCCAATAACTTTCTCAATTCTGGAATGGATAATTAACAAAGAAAAAATATCATAAAATACTGTTTTAAGTTTGAAGAGAAATTTCATGTAAAATGTTGCTACTTTTCAACAGCATCTTAAAGATGTGTTCCAATTTTAATTTAGCGCACGATAATTTTTTTCAGCTTTTGTTATCAGATAATTATCAGATAATGTGATCAGATGTCAATTGAGCTGCAGAAATCTGTTGGTATAATACCTGATCGCAAAAGACATTTAAAAGGTGGGATCTTTCTCCTTTGCGAAGACAAAAGCTTTAGGAGTGCTTTCCTTTATGTCAAAGGATGGCACTATTCTTTTACCACTGACTGGAACTTCTGCAACAACTTCAGGTGAATGATCACAAAAAGCATAGTTGTACACAGACTGCCCATGTTTTATTCGGAATTTGCAGCAGATAAGCAGGAGATATTCTGTGCAAATTCTTCCTTTTTTCAATCGAAACCTCTACCCTCTTAATGCTTATTTTTTGTTCTCATTTAGAAACCATATGGGATTTTTAGAAGTATCTAAATTTATCAAAGGCTTTATTTATCAGAGGGTAGAAATATTTTCCAGGGTGGAAATATCAAAAACTAGAGGTCAGAGCTTTATGGTGAAAGGGGGCAAGTTTAAAGGAGGTGTGCGGGGTAAATATTTTGCACAGAAGGTGGTGGGTGCTTGGAACACGTTACCAGGAGTGGTAGTGAGGCAGATATGATCCTGGCATTGGAGGATTTTAGATAGGCACAAGGATACAGTGGCTTGCAAAAGCATTCATACCCTTTGAACTTTTCCACATTTTGTCACGTTACAACCACAAACGTAAATGTATTTTATTGGGATTTTATGTGATAGACCAACATAAGGTGGCGCATAATTGTGAAGTGGAAGGAAAATGATACATGGTTTTCAAATTTTTTTACAAATAAAAAAATGAAAAGTGTGGTGTGCAAAAGTATTCAGCCCCCTTTACTCTGATACCCCTAAATAAAATCCAGTGCAACCAATTGCCTTCAGAAGTCACCTAATTAGTAAATAGAGTCCACTTGTGTGTAATCTAATATCAGTATAAATACAGCTGTTCTGTGAAGGCCTCAGAGGTGTGTTAGAGAACATTAGTGAACAAACAGCATCATGAAGCCCAAGGAACACACCAGACAGCTCAGGGATAAAGTTGTGGAGAAGTTTAAAGCAGGGTTAGTTTATAAAAAAATATCCCAAGCTTTGAATATCTCACGGAGCACTGTTCAATCCATCATCCGAAAATGGAAAGAGTATGGCACAACTGCAAACCTACCAAGACATGGCCGTCCACCTAAACTGACAGGCCGGGCAAGGAGAGCATTGATCAGAGAAGCAGCCAAGAGGCTCATGGTAACTCTGGAGGAGCTGCAGAGATCCACAGCTCAGGTGGGAGAATCTGTCCACAGGACAACTATTAGTCGTGCACTCCACAAATCGGGCCTTTATGGAAGAGTGGCAAAAAGAAAGCCATTGTTGAAAAAAAGCCATAAGAAGTCCCGTTTGCAGTTTGCCACAAGCCATGTGGGGGACACAGGAAACATGTGGAGGAAGGTGCTCTGGTCAGATGAGACCAAAATTGAAGTTTTTGGCCTAAATGCAAAACGCTATGTGTGGCGGAAAACTAACACTGCACATCACCCTGAACACACCGTCCCCATTGTGAAACATGGTGGTGGCAGCATCATGCTGTGGGGATGCTTTTCTTCAGCAGGGACATGGAAGCTGGTCAGAGTTGATGGGAAGATGGATGGAGCCAAATACAGGGCAATCTTGGAAGAAAACCTGTTAGAGTCTGCAAAAGACTTGAGACTGGGGCAGAGGTTCACCTTTCAGCAGGACAATGACCCTAAACATACACCCAGAGCTACAATGGAATGGTTTAGATCAAAGCATATTCATGTGTTAAAATGGCCCAGTCAAAGTCCAGACCTAAATCCAATTGAGAATCTCTGGCAAGACTTGTAAATTGCTGTTCACAGATGCTCTCCATCCAATCTGAGCTTGAGCTATTTTGCAAAGAAGAATGGGCAAATATTTCAGTCTCCAGATGGGCAAAGCTGGTAAAGACATACCCCAAAAGACTTGCAGCTGTAATTGCAGCGAAAGGTGGTCTACAAAGTATTACTCAGGGGGGCTGAATACTTTTGCACGCCACACTTTTCAGTTTTTTATTTGTAAAAAAATTTGAAAACCATGTATCATTTTCCTTCCACTTCACCATTATGCACCACTTTGTGTTGGTCTATCACATAAAATCCCAATAAAATACATTTGTTGTTGTAACGTGACAAAATGTGGAAATGGTCAAGAGGTATGAAAACTTTTGCAAGCCACTGTAAGTGGGGAATGGAGGGATACGAATTATGAGCAGGCGAATATGAGAATGTTATTAATTTGTGCATACTTTATGGGCGAGGGGTTTGTTCCTTGCTATACCTATCAATGTTCTTTGTCCTAAAATATTACCTTTCTCTTTCTTTCTTCTTATTTTTTTCATATAACTCCTCAGAAAGTTATATGTTTCAATAGAATTAATTCACTATCCTGATTAATTGCTGATCACGGGTCGATTGTGAGGCTCTATCGCTGCCGCCAAGGCTCCCGCTGCCACCGCCAAGGCTCCCATCGCCGCCGCTGCTGGGGCTCCTTTGGCCCAGACAGGCTTCTTCACCCGGCTTCTCCGCAGTCCCGTAGGAGGGCTGTGGGGTGAGTCGGACCTACCGGGACTCACTCCAGTCAGCAGCGTGATTGTTCGGCAGGTGGATCTGGCCCGTGCAGCTCGCCAGGACAGTTGAATACCAGAATTATTCCTATGCCAATAATCTTATACCTTCTGCATAGGCAGAGCCAACTGAAAACATCAGATGTCAATTTCCCTCCACAGATGCTGCTTGACCTCCTGAGTTTTTCAAGCATACTGCTTTTGCCCCAGATTCTAGCACTTGCAGTCTCTTGTGTCTCCAACCTTTTGTATGGCACCTGATTCAACGCCTTTGAATGGTGGTGGCAATGGGGAGGTAATGCTGCTGATGTTCAGGTGTTGCACTGGTGAATCTGTGTCAAGAAACAAACTGCTGAAGAAACATATCGGGCCAGGTAGCATTCGGAAGGAAATGGACATGCCGTTTCCAGTCAGGATCCTTCTTCAGAATGTGTAGGAAGGAACTGCAGATGCTGGTTTAAATCAAAGATAGACATAAAATGCTGGAGTAACTCAGCGGGATAAGCAGCATTTCTGGAGAGAAGGAATGGGTGACGTTTCGGGTCGAGACCCTTCTTCAGATTGATGAGGTAGAGGGGAAATAGGTGGCAGAGAGAGATGAGGGCAGGGGTGGGTAAAGAAATTGCAATTGACAGGTGGATTCAGGTGAGGAGTAAATCTGGTTTGGCAGATAAATCTGGTGGGGGGGGGGGGGGGGGGAAGATTTGGTGGGGATAGCAACCAAGGCTGGAGGGGATAGATGGAAAAGACTAAAGGGTACAGATGATGGAATCCGATAATAAATGAAGATGAGGAGTGAACTGTAAAGATAGAGGGAGGGGTAGTAAGTGAATTTGAGTGATTTTAGAGCTTACAATACTGAGGGCAAGGGTTCTTCCTGGGTGACTGATGGACATGGCTTATGGAAGCTGTCATAGAATTTGGCTCGCCTCTTCTTCAACTGATAACGTTCATTTTAACAAAGCACTTGTGGCCACATCTAATGCTGGGCCCCTAGTTGGGCTTGTTAGTCTGAAGAAGTGTCTCGACCCACCATGTCACCTCTTCCTTTTCTCCAGAGATGCTGCCTGACCCACTGAGTTACTCATGCTTTTTGTGTCTATCTTTTGTCATCTTTGAAGATGGCTATCAGCTTTTCAATGCATCAGGATGTTTCTGGAAGGCATTTATGTAGGAGCTGCTTTGCAAGTGCTACTAATTTGGGGAGAGAAACACAATGGCAGCAGCTATAGATAATGGGACCCATTAACAATAATGAATAAGCAACAGCCTTTAATCTACGGTATTTCTATTGTATGCTGTCTTAATGTAATGGAGCCTACTCCATTGTAAAGATATTAAAAATATGCAGCGATTAAAATTGCTGGTGCAATTTTGTTAAACAAGATTGCTATCCATTAGCAACTATGCTATGCCAACATGCAACTCTAAAACGACAGACAGTAGTCACTTGTCATAATTGGTTCCAATTGACATAATTGGTCCTTGAAACTATCCCCAGCATTTACAAAGACCACTTTTGAAAGACAATGTTGGAGATGGATGTCTGTAGGGTAGAAGTCTACCCTACATTTCTGATCTTCATTTTTACTCATGTCTGTCTGTTCAGTGATACACAGTGAATGCGACGGGACCGTGAAACTTTCTGGGATACTTAGCTAAGTATACAGGAAGTATAATATAGTTGAACTAGAATACACAAAGAAACAGAATAACAGGTTGCACATTAAAACCTTAAAAAAGCCATCAAAACTCTAAGCCAAGAACATTTATCATCAAACAAGACCTATTCCAAGTTAAGTTTGCCATTGCCATCTAATTGTGAAATGATGTGATGTGGGTGGTAAGCCAATGGCACAATGGTCCATGGATTGTCATAATACATTTCATGATGCAGCTCTATTAGACATTGATTTGTCTGCATTTGGAGTATTACCATGCTGGGGAAATGGCAGCCCTGCTGGCAGTCTGTTTGTTTTTTCATCTTTTTGTTATTATTAGCGTTTGTTAAAAGTTTGTTTTAATGTACTTCGGTTTGTTTTATGTGGGGGGAAGGGAGAAACTTTTTTTTTCAAGATCTTACCTTCCCGGAGATGTAATCAATTTTCGGATCACATTCTCCGGGCTCTGCGGCCTTCGATCGTTGGAGCTGGAGGCCTCCTCGGACTGTCGTGAGCCCCACCGCGGGGCGCATACTTAACATCGGAGCGGATCCCTTGGGATCGCTCCCACCGCGGCCTGCAGACTTACCATCAAGTGCTCGCAGTCTCGGGAAAGGCTAGTCGGGAGCTCCAACGCTGAAGAAGGTTCGACCTGGGGATGATCAGCCATGATCACATTGAATGGCGGTGCTGGCTCGAAGGGCCAAATGGCCTGCTCCTGCACCTATTGTCTATTGACCAGCCCTGATGCAAGGTTCGATCGCCTGCCGCGGGGGAACTGACAACCCCCCCGATGCAGGAGCTGATCGCCTCGACGCGGAGGGCCCGAATGCCGCCAGCTACGGGAGTCAAGATCATCCCATCAACGGGGGCTCGAGGTCCACGACCGAGGAAGAACAAAAGGAAGGACTTGAACTTTATTTCGCCTTTCATCACAGTGAGGAATGTGTAGGAGTCACTGTGGTGGATGTTCATGTTAAAATGTGTTTTTGAGTCTGTGGCTTTTAACTGTATGACTGACCTGGCCAGTGAAATTCCTCGTATGTTGCAAAACATACTTGGCGAATAAAACCTGATTCTGATTCTGATTCTGATTACGTGCCGTTCTGGTCACCCCATTACAGGAAGATCGTTGAAGCTTTGGAAAGGGTGAGAGAAGGTTTACCAGAATGTTGCCATTTATTAGAGGGGTTCAGCTACAGGGAGAAGTTCAAAGTCTGTAGGGAGATAAATCAAGATTGATTTGAATTGTAAAAATATGAATATTAATTTCTCTAACAAAGTAACCCTTGCAACCCTCTCCCTCTGCCCCTCCCCCATCCAAGTTGTTGTACTAGCTTCATAGTCGTCTTTTTGAGTCTCATTGTATGTAACTAGTTTTCACCGAGGCAACAGCTAATAATGGCTTGTCTCCTTTATCATCGTTAATTTTTCATAATTTGTTTCCGTTTTTTTAAAAATATATTTCATTTATTTGTTCTATATCTCTCCATATCATCATCTATATCTCTTATTTCCCTTTCCCCTGACAATCTGAAGAAGGGTCTCGACCCGAATTGTCACCTATTGCTTTTCTCCAGAGATGCTGTCTGACATGCTGAGTTACTCCAGCTTTTTGTGGCTATCTTTAGTTTTTAAATATTACCTTAGAGCCCTCGGTTTCTCTGAATGAGAGATTAGGGGAGGTTTAAGTTTACAATCATTCTTGACATTGGCTCCTACGAGAAGTGTTAGGCAAACTTTAGAAATGAGGAAGTGCAGATGCTGGTTTATTAAAAAAAGACAGTTCTAGAGTAACTCAATGAACGGATCAGGCAGTATCTCTGAAGAACATGGTAGGTGATGTTTCAGGTCGGGACCCATCTTCAGACTAATGAAGGTGGCTGCTCTGCTATAGGATCTTTGGCTGGAAGGGAGTTGGGGCAGGACAAAACCTGGCAAGTAACATGTGAGGGCTTTGTTTTGATAGGCAGATGGTTGGACAAAAGGTGTAAGATAAGGGTAGAAGAGTTGTGAATTGTTGATGTGGGTGGAAGGGGAGGGATAGGATAAAAATAGATGTGAGTTCAGGTGGGGCACAGGGAAAGGGGAGGGGTACAAAAAAGAGGGTAATCTTTAGCTGTCTCGAGGTCTGGACAAATGTGCTGAACTTACTGCATGTGAGGGCATTCTCTTCAATATGAGCCTAAACCCATCCCCATTAAACACTTGTTTAGGTGAAGGCTGCCCTGATGATTTTTTTCAGCTTCTTTCATATTTTTTTTGCTGCTGTGACATTGCATTTGTTGTCTCTGCCATAAGAGCAATATCATGCAGGTTTCCAGTTCCCTGAATTGTACACATCAGTGAATAAGAGCTCGGAAAAATCTTTAGAGAGCTCGGAAAAATGCTGAAAAGATGGACCTCCAGGGTTGTTATCTCCGGTTTGCTTCCAGTTCCTCGTGCTGGCGAGAGCAGGAACAGGGAGATATGGGACCTGAATGTGTGGCTGAGGAATTGGTGCACAGGGCAGGGATTTAGATTCTTAGATCACTGGGATCTGTTTTGGAGTAAGGGGGAACTGTAAAAAAAGGGACGGATTGCATCTTAACAGGTGGGGGACCAGCATTCTGGAAGGCAGGTTTGCCACTGCTACACGGGTGGTCTTAAACTGAATAAGAGGGGTGGGGTGTCGAATGGGATAGTTGAGGATGGAGTTAAAGGGAAAGGGTTTCTTAAATGTGTGAGCGTAGAGACAGAGGGGTGTAAAATGAGGGCAGAAGCAATAGGTAGCAAGGCTAAAAGTAAAAGTGGCAGGCAGACAAATCCAGGGCAAAAATCAAAAAGGGCCACTTTTCAACATAATTGTATAAGGGGTAAGAGTGTTGTAAAAACAAGCCTGAAGGCTTTGTGTCTCAATGCAAGGAGCATACGTAATAAGGTGGATGAGTTGAATGTGCAGATAGCTATTAATGACTGATATAGTTGGGATCACGGAGACATGGCTCCAGGGTGACCAAGGCTGGGAGCAGAACATCCAGGGATATTCAATATTCAGGAGGGATAGACAGAAAGGGAAAGGAGGTGGGGTAGCGTTGCTGGTTAGAGAGCAGATAGAGAGGATAGACATTAGCTTGGAGGATGTGGAATCGATGTGGGTAGAGCTGCGAAACACTAAAGGGCAGAAAACGCTAGTGGGAGTTGTGTACAGGCCACCTAACAGTAGTAGTGGAGTTGGGGATGGCATCAAACAGGATATTAGAAATGCGTGCAACAAAGGTAAAACAGTTATAATGGGTGACTTCAATCTACATATAGATTGGGTGAATCAAATTGGCAAGGGTGCTGAGGAAGAGGATTTCTTGGAATGTATGCAGGATAGTTTTCTAAACCAACATGTAGAGGAACCAACGAGAGAGCAGGCTATTCTAGATTGGGTATTGAGTAATGAGGAAGGGTTAGTTAGCAGTCTTGTTGTGCGTGGCCCCTTGGGCAAGAGTGACCATAATATGGTTGAGTTCTTCATTAGGATGGAGAGTGACATTGTTAATTCAGAAACAAGGCTCCTGAACTTAAAGAAAGGTAACTTTGAGGGTATGAGACGTGAATTGGCAAAGATAGACTGGCAATTGATTCTTAATGGGTTGACGATGGATATGCAATTGAAGCCATTTAAAGACTGCATGGATGAACTACAACAATTGTTCATCTCAGTTTGGCAAAAAAATAAATCAGGGAAGGTAGTGCATCCGTGGATAACAAGGGAAATCAGGGTTAGTATCAAAACAAAAGATGATGCGTACAAATTAGCCAGAAAAAGCAGCCTACCAGAATAGGCAACGTTTCAGGCCGAAACCCTTCTTCAGGGTTTCGGCCCGAAACGTCGCCTATTTCCTTCACTCCATAGATGCTGCTGCACCCGCTGAGTTTCTCCAGCATTTTTGTGTACCTTTGATGTGGATAGAGAACTGGCTGGCAGACAGGAAACAAAGAGTAGGATTAAACGGGTCCTTTTCACAATGGCAGACAGTGACTAGTGGGGTACCGCAAGGCTCAGTGCTGGGACCCCAGCTATTTACGATATATATTAATGATTTGGACGAGGGAATTGAATGCAACATCTCCAAGTTTGCGGATGACACGAAGCTGGGGGGCAGTGTTAGCTGTGTGGAGGATGCTAAGAGGCTGCAAGGTGACTTGGATAGGCTGGGTGAGTGGGCAAATGCATGGCACATGTATAATGTGGATAAATGTGAGGTTATCCACTTTGGTGGCAAAAACAGGAAAGTAGACGGTTATCTGAATGGTGGCCGATTAGGTAAGGGGGAGATGCAACGAGACCTGGGTGTCATGGTACACCAGTCATTAAAAGTAGGCATGCAGGTGCAGCAGGCAGTGAAGAAGGCGAATGGTATGTTAGCATTCATAGCAAAAGGATTTGAGTATAGGAGCAGGGAGGTTCTACTGCAGTTGTACAGGGTCTTGGTGAGACAACACCTGGAGTATTGCGTACAGTGTTGGTCTCCTAATCTGAGGAAAGACATTCTTGCCATAGAGGGAGTACAGAGAAGGTTCACCAGACTGATTCCTGGGATGTCAGGACTTTCATATGAAGAAAGACTGGATAGACTCGGTTTGTACTCTCTAGAATTTAGAAGATTGAGGGGGGATCTTATAGAAACTTACAAAATTCTTAAAGGGTTGTACAGGCTAGATGCAGGAAGATTGTTCCCGATGTTGGGGAAGTCCAGAACAAGGGGGCACAGTTTAAGGATAAGGGGGAAATCTTTTAAGACCGAGATGAGGAAAACATTTTCACACAGAGAGTGGTGAATCTGTGGAATTCTCTGCCACAGAAGGTAGTTGAGGCCAGTTCATTGGCTATATTTAAGAGGGAGTTAGATGTGGCCCTTGTGGCTAAGGGAATCAGGGGGTATGGAGAGAAGGCAGGTACGGGATACTGAGTTGGATGATCAGCCATGATCATATTGAATGGCGGTGCAGGCTCGAAGGGCCGAATGGCCTACTCCTGCACCTATTTTCTATGTTTCTATGTAACACTTTCCAAGACCCATCACCCCTTTACATTGCTTCTAGGTCATCCATAATGATCTCACTTTTTTCACCATCATCGTCATTCTCGTGTACATGTGTTCATTTTAAACTTGTAACTAGTTTAACTCTTTTTTTCCCCAATTCTCATCCATGTACATCTTTTCCCTTCATTCCCCATGATATATTTATTGGGGAAACATTCTGCTAAACGAATAAAGGTCTATTTCCAATGGCCACGTGTATGAGCAGTCAATTATGCCAATAGGTCAATAGGCACTTACATTAATGGTTTGGGTAAACAGCTGGAATATTTCTGAGCAGCTGCCGATTGAGTGAATAGCGATCTATGTTGACACAGCTGCATCTGGCATTTTAGTTTCTGCCATTTGCTAATTGCCATTTTTGTCTGTCTCTCTCTTTTTTTCCTCTCTCTCTTTTTTTGTCTCTCTCTGTCTTTTTCTCTCTGTCTCTCTCTATGCCCTAGCACTGAATTGTTGAAAAATGCCTTATGTTGAGGAGATATACCATAAACGGTCTATTGTGTTACTGTGAAAATTTGTAAACTGGAAACTTTTATAAATCAAGAAGTACATGTATAATATATGTGTAACATATTATTATATTTGTGAAGATCCTCGGACCAATTTATCATGTTAAAGCTACTTTTGAAATGTAATGTGTTGTTGCAAACCATTACTTCACTGTTCATATGGAGTTTAGCTCATCTGTTGAAGTTAACACATATCTTCTCAGAAATTCCTTGTAGATCCCTGTTTAATATTAGAACACTATTACAGTCAGGGCATTTCATCTGGTACTTTTGATAATTACCATGTGTTTTTCTTTGAATAGAGAGCAAACTTGGAGAGCAAATAATGGGAGGAGCCATCTTGGGGAGCGGCTGCTAACCAGCAGCCGTCCGTTTACTTCACTTTTTATTAAAGTTTTTAGTAAGTCCTGTGTTTCGTCATTTATTATTATTAAACTTGCAATATTTTCTAATCTCTATACATTGTGTGTTGACAAATATAAAACTCCACAAGTGAAAAGATCTGGCCATGCTGTGATTTGAATTTTATAATACTTGTGGCCTAGACTTCAAGTAGTCCATGATGGGCATGATCATGTTTTGCCTTCAGAACCTTACGTCTGCCTCTCAGTAAAAGTAACGATTGGTTTCCATTGTGGTGCTACTTGATTTCAAAATGTTCAAAATATTTTATCTTTTTATTTTCTTGGAAGTGAATTCTCCCCTTCAACCCTCGTAACTCAAATAGATAATCAATATCAACAGCTTGAGCAGCCAGTTGTTGTTTTGCCAGCAAGTGAATGACACTGCTTGCATCATTTCTCCAGGTTGTTTGTCGATCTACTGGCCAAATTAGGGACAAAGGTTTCGGAATTCCAGGGGAAATTCGCATCAAAGGTAAGAATTCTTAGGTAAGGTTCTTACTGCCAATGAGTAAGAACCTTTGATCGGGTCAAGTTACTCTGTACAGCTGCTCACATTTTAGTGATTTCATATATTTTAAAGCAAAAATAGGACACTTAGGTCATGGGTCAATTTTCATAGATAAATTCTCAATGAAGTTCAAGCTGTTCCCAAAATAAACGAAAAATAATAATATTTTACACTTATAAGATGCAGGCATGTATTGCCTACATCAGATTAAATTGACTATGTATTGTGCATTGTACGCAGTGTGTTGCTTGCATAAGCACTGTGAAGCATGGGAATAATGGACTGCCTTTAAGTAGTGGGACAACCTTTGGCTAGATATAGTTATACATTGCCGAAACAAATCTTTTGGTCCAATTTGCCCACACCGAACAACATGCCTCATCTACACTAGTCCCACCTGACTGCATTTGGCTCATATCCCTCCAACCCAATCTTATCCATGTACCTGTCTGAATGTTTTTTAAATGTTGTTATTGTTGTTGCCTCAAATACATCCTCCAGCAGGCCATTCCATATACCCACAAAGCTTTGTGTAAAAACCAAATTGCCCCTCAAGTTCCTATTAAATGTTTTCTGCGCTCACCTTAATCCTAAGGTTCTCGATTCCCTTACTCTGGGTAAAAGACTCTGGGTGCAATGACCTTGTCTATTCCTCTCATGATGTTATACATTTCTATAAGATTACCTCTCATTCTCTTGTGCTCCAAGGAATAAAGTCCTACCCTATCCACCTCTCCCCACAGCTCAGGCCCTCGAGTCCTGGCAACATCCTTGTAAATTATTCTGGTTCTGATAAAGGGTCTTTGACCTGAAATGTTTACCGGTTTCTCTTTCCACAGATACTGCTTGACAGGCTGAGTTATTCCAGCATTCCTTTTTTTCTCCTCTGGCAGCTTGTTCCATACAGCCACCACACTTTGCGTGAAAAAGTTACCCCTCGGATTCATATTAAATCTTTTCCCCTTCACCTTGAACCCAAGTCCTCTGGTCCTCGATTCCCCTACTCTGGCAAAAGATTCTGTGCATTGTTACGACTACCGAATGCAGGTACTTCAGAGCCGCGTAACACAAGGCAAAAACCAGGTTCAAGTTCAAAAATAGTTTTAATTATACAATGGAACACAAAACCCAAACCTGATTTAAACAACCCAGTCAGGGATATGGATGAACTGACAAACAATTTAACAACGCTCCAGCCAGCCACGTAATGGACCGTCGAACCAGAGACTCTAAAACCTGCCTAAAGAGATATAACCCTGAAACAAAATACACGAAAACACTAAGGTCAGCCCTTATCCGTCCCAATTCAATATTTGTTACCAAGGAAAGGTGAAAGTACACAAAGTTCTATGCCATGTGGCCAGGCCTCCCTCAGCTCACACCAGCAGTCTGCTCATCAGTCAGGGTCGATGACGAAGAGAGAGAATCCTGGGAAGCTCTGGTATTTAAGCTTCAGATGAGTCACCCGTCACCTGACGCAGCTTGGCCAATCGGGTACAGGAGCCTTTAACCCCTTGATTCCAGACTCACAGCCACGAGGCCTGTATTCGGAAGAGAAACAGAGAAAGGTAAATACATAGCATTCACCAGGAGGGGGAAGCGCCTAACAGCATCTACCCGATTTATTCCTCTCATGACCTCTATAAGATCTCCCCTCATCCTCCTATGCTCCATGTAATAGATACCCAGACTATTCAACCTCTCTCTATAGCTCACACCATCTAGCCCTGGCAACATCCTCGTAAATGTTTTCTGAACCTTTTCAAGCTTGACAATATCTTTCCGATAACATGGTGCCCAGAACTGAACACAATATTCTAAATGCTGTCTCATCAACGTCTTATACAACTGCAACATGACCTACCAACTTCTACACTCTATACTCTGACTGATGAAGGCCAAAGTGCTAAAAGCCTTTTTGACCACCTTATCTATCTGCTACTCAACCTTCAAGGAAACATGTACCTGTACTCCTAGATCTCTCTGCTGTACATCATTCTACAGAGGCCTACCATTTACTGTGCAGGCCCTGCCTTGTTCGACATCCCAAAATGTAAAATGCAACACCTCACACTTTTCTGTATTAAATTCCATCAACCATTCCTCTGCACATCGGGCCAATCAATGCAGATTCTGCTGCAATCTTTCACAACCATCTTCAATATCAGAAAAACCACTAATTTTTGTATCATCAGCAAACTTGCTAATCTTGCCCTGTATGTTTGCATCCAAATCATTGATGTAGATGACAAACAGTAATGGGCCCAGCACCGAACCCTGAGGCACACCATTAGTCACAGGCCTCCAGTCCGAGAAGTAACCTTCCACCGTGGAGCCAATTTGCTATCCATGAAGCTATCTCTCTTTGATATCTCTTTAGATCTTTGATTCCTGAGAGGCCCCACTCTCTCTCTCTAGTTACCCTTTTCACCCGTATGTATTTATATTGTTTGAGGCAGGTGCAATAATAATAATAATAATAATAATAATAATAATAATAATAATAATAATAATAATAATAATAATAATAATATAAAATATGGACAGCATGGGTGGGAAAGGTTTCGAGGGATTTGGGGCTAATGTGGGCAAATGGGCCTTGCTCTTATGGGCATCTTGGTCGCATGCATAAGTTGGACCAAAGGGCCTGTTTTCTTGTCGTATGGTTCTATAACACTACAAATGTGAAATATTGTGTTACATGATAGAAAACCTTATGGACTAAACATTCTATGAAAATAAGGAATGATAGCTGTATGGTCCTTTTTTTTTTATGTGTGTAACATTTCTAACTGATGATTGAATGCCATGAGCATCACCTGAGATCCTCGAGGTGCCCAAGCTGTTTATTTGCTTTTCCCATCATGGCAAGATTAGGATCAGAAACCTATATGTGGAATGCATGATCTGAGCAGTCATTTTACTTTCAGGGATATTTTTTTGACAAGAGTTTGAGAAATGTGGGTGTAAAGTGAATGTATCTAATTACTGTTGTTTATGATTTCTAATGCATCTTAATAGGTGGGAAATCAGTTGGGGATTGACCTTCGCACCTAAAATTTCAATGTGCTTCAATCATTAACAATTGCACTTGAAATATTCCATTTAATACGATCTAATGTTTAAACATTTTTTCCTGAAATATTCCAACTTACCTCACATCAGTATTTTTAACCTGAAAGGAATATTAATGCCTTCAACTTACTTCAAAGTAATGAAATGTATTACCTTTATATTTAAAATGCTGACTTTTCTTTTGGCAAATATGCAATTATTATTCTTAACGCCCGATATGCTTCCAGTAGAAACGACAATTTAAATTGCTTTTTGATTCTCAATGACTCGATTGCATATGACCGATTAATCTGTGCACATTAATAAAAAGGTAGCAAATATTGTGAAGAGGAACATCTGGCCTGATTGGGCTAAGGCCATTTTTACATCTGCACGGCAAATTCCAGGCACTTAACACTGTTTGTGCACCTGCTCTGAACATACCATTATCAATGGAAGCAGATGGCATAGCCACATCATTATGCAATAGGTTTGTGACCAGATCGTTACAATCCTCACTCCAAATCAATGGAAATGAGAACTTCTACACTTTTGTGGAACCCTCGGGACAACTGCCAAGAATTCATTTTTAATGTAAATTGGATTTTTGTGACCTCAGGAATCACATCCAATAAAAATTGAGTATGTAATTTAAAAAATACTATGCACCCCAGAATACGTTTAAGGTCATTTTGTTATCGTTCCTTTAACGTCAACTCAGTGGGGTAGTAAACGTAGACTGACCCAGTTAGTTTCCTACTTATCCACAGTTTCCCCATGAATCAGCGTACAGAATGTTCTGCAAGATGAATAAATAGTGGAAAGTCTTTTAAAACCCATCATTCAGACCAATATAACAGACCATGTGACATCAATAATGGTTTAATTAGCAATGGCTTACCCAGGAGATTTAAGCTGCTATATGCTCATTAGAAACAGAGCAAACTGAAAAAAGATTTAGCTTTCAACTGAATCAAATGATTGTACTTTTTAATTGCACTAGCTTCATCTAATACTCATTAAAATTTAGAATCAAATCAATTGTTTCACAGAAAAACTTCATTGTCGATAATGGAACTCAGTATGTTAAAACCAATCTCGAGCACTTTAACAGATTCTTTTATATTGAGAACAATTCATTTTCTTATTCAGCTGTGTTGCTCATTCATATTCCCTTATCATACACCTAACATCACTTCATTGCCTTCTCTTCTTGTTCTCCCATTTTACCTTTTCTTGAGGCTTAGTGAGGTGTTATTCTCTGTAGGCAAATGGGAAACTATTTTCTCTGTAACACTAAGATCAAACGCATTGTCCAAGAGATAAATGGACACACATTTTAAGACAAGTGAGCCAGACTGTACTTCCCTCTGCCTCATTCTTTCCCGACCCCACCTCCCCCAGTTACAGACACAGTTACTTTCCTGCTTACCAAGAGTTTCCATGAATGAGTATACAGTATGAACTATGCTATGAATAAATAGTGGATACTACTGGTCAGGTCCCAGTTACTTAGAGTCATACAGTGTAGAAACAGGCCCTTCAGTCTAACTTGCCCACACTGATCAACATGACCCAGCTATCCTAGTCGAACCTGCCCACGTTTAGCCTATATCCCTCCAAACCTGTCCTAACTGTTTCTTAAACACTGGGATGGTCCCAGCCTCAACTACCCCTCTGGCAGCTCGTTCCATACACCCATCATCTTTTGTGAGAAAAAGTTACTGCTCAGATTCCCATTAAATATTTTCCCCTTCACCTTAAACCTATGTCCACTGGTCTTTGATTCACCTACTCTGGGCAAGAGACTGTGCATCTACACGATCTATTCCTCTCATGGTTTTATACACCTCTATAAGTTCACCCCTCATCCTCCTGCATCCCAAGGAATAGTCCCAGCCTACTCAATTGCCTATAATTCAGTCTCTAGTCCTGGCAATATCCTTGTAAATCTTCTCTGCACCCTTTCCAGCTTGACAACATCTTGCCTATAGCATGGGTCCCATACTTCTTATGGCCTTGTGCGATAAGCTGAACACTTGCCATGGCCATAGTGAGGTGGAGGGAGATGTACAAAATCAGTTTAGATTGAAATTTGGATACGTAAAATAAATAAAAGTGAATTAAGGACACAATAAACTAAGAAAAAGTGTGAGCGTCGCAAGTGAATGGAGTTGTGGTGCACGTACATCTCTATTGAAATGCTGAGGGGAATAATGTAAAGTGTTTTCAGAATCCTAACCTTGGAATGCTTGTGCTCATTACCTGTATTCGATGATGAGTCTAGCAGTGGGCTTACAGGTCATATATGCTGACAATCATGTCTGTGAAATCCATGTTGCAATGCGCAGATGCTGAGCTGATTCAAGAAGAGGATAAGACTGACAATATTTTATGAGCAGAAAATGCGAAATATGTGGTTCATGTAAGGCTCAGACATTTTGAACATGATGCTCCACAAAATGCAAGGTGCAGTCGGGCTTATAAAAAATGATATAAAAGGATAAATTAATTGGCAAGTATGAGTGGAAGAAACATAAAGTGGAAAAATATGAGTTAATCTACACGAGCGGTGGAAATGGTGGAGATGAATATTTTGTAAATGGTCAGAGATTAAAAATTGTTGATGTTCTGAGGGACCTGAGACCCTGGTACATGATTCACCGAAGCTTAACATGGTGGCACATAAAGTAATTAGTAACAAGAAAGCACACCAACGCATCTACTTCCTTAGAAAGCTTAGTAAGTTTGGCATGTCCTCTACAACTCTCACCAACTTCTACAGTTGTACTATAGAAAGCATTTTACCAGGATGCATCACAGCTTGGTTTGGGAACATCTCCATCCAAGACAACAAGAAATTGCAAAGAATCTTTCTTGATGAAGATAGCTATCACTGGACATATCACTTGGATAAGTGTTACCAGCCATTCATCAGCTCCTACTTGAATGTATAGAAAGGAACTGCAGATGCTGTTTTTTTTTAATCAAAGACAGGCACAAAATGCTGGAGTAACTCAGTGGGTCAGACAGCATCTCTGGAGAAAAGGAATAGGTAATGTTTTGGGTTGGAATCCTTCTAAAAGGAAGAGGTAATGTTTTGGGTCAGAACCCTTCCAGCAGAGTTCTGACCTGAAACAAAACCTATTCCTTTTCTTCAGAGATGCTGTCTGACCCATTGAGTTACTCCAGCATCTTGTGTCCATGCATAACGGTAGTCAGGTCTTGCTGCATGCAGGCTTGAGCTGAAGCATTTTTTGACGATTTGCGACTGAAATTTAACATTATGTAATATTTAGCAAACACCTCACATTATATTAGAATGAAGATCATTGATTAAACAGTAACGATGGTTTGGTTTTAGATACTACACTGATGGATTGGTCTGGATGAGTAAGTGCAATGCACATTTCTGTCACAGCAGCCCACTGCAGTAAAGACAGATGCCATTTCAGCCCTAATTCAAATAATCTGTGTTAATTTGGGTTGTAAATCAGAAAAGCAAATGTTTTAAAGGTACATTACTACCAAATAATTCAGCTTACACAATGTTCAGAGAACAGAGATGTTCAGACTTTAGAGCCTATTGTTGCTCTTTACTTTATGTTAAAGTGAATATGTCTGTATATCTTCAGCCTGATCAAATGGCTTTATATGCTGGTCAGCATTTAACATTCACAACATAAACATGCAAGGAACCTATTTAAAATGTCTCCTATTTTTCTGAAATTATATGTTATTTTATGTGTTGTGTTGTCTGTGCATTATTCCGATTTCTCAGATTTCGATGCATGCTGATTTTTATGAAGCAGTGTGGACATAACTGACTACACTATATCCTCTACGAAATATCAGAAGCAAAAAGACAGCAGCTAGAACAAATGTATAGAAGAATTCAGATGTTCGAATACCCATTAAGAGACCTATCCAAATGCAATAAAGTTAAAAAAAAGTTGAAATCTGAAATATGACAACCTACACAACCTTAAATTAAAATAAACATATTTTTCAGATTTTTAAGTGCCAATTAATGAAGGCACTCAACAAGGCCATGAAAAATACATGATTCTCTTTGAAACCAGTA